>NC_134029.1:13718049-14048449 GCF_964204645.1 Tubulanus polymorphus | reverse complement strand
TTCAAAACTTCCCAAAATAACTGGATTCTGTCTACAGACTGAGAAACAAATGGACGAAAGTGACTTAAGTCAGAAGTGGGCTAAAACAAGGATGTGGCTACACCTATTTCTAGCCAGGATTAGTAAACATTATAGGCTGTTAACGTCGTTCTTCATGTCGGCCCCTGGTGGCAATAATTTGAATTGAATCAAACCAATTTTAAATACGGCTTTGGCCGAAGAGATATTCTACTTGTGTACCAAGTTTGAAATGAATCGGTCACCAATTGCAGCCTTTATGCTGTTGCTCTATGCTCATGTCGGCCCCTGGTGGCAAAAATTTGAATCGAATCAACCCAATATCAAATGGGATTCTGGCCCAAGTGATATCCTACTTGCGTACCAAGTTTGAAATAAAGCGGTTTGCAATTGCGGCCTCTAGGCTGTTAACGTCGTTTTACATGTCGGCCCCCTGGTGGCAATAATTTGAATCCAATTGAACCAATTTTAAAGAGGGTTCTGGCCAAAATGATATCCTACTTGTGTACCAGGTTAGAAATGATTCGGTCAACAATTGCGGCCTTTAGGCTGTTAACTTCGTTTTACATGTCGGCCCCCTGGTAGTCATAATTTGAATCCAATTGAACCAATTTTAAAGAGGGTTCTGGCCAAAATGATATCCTACTTGTGTACCAGGTTAGAAATGAATCGCTCGACAATTGTGGCCTCTAGGCTGTTAACGTCATTTTTCATGTTGGCCCCTGGTGGCCATAATTTAAATCATATCGACGCCATTTTAAACAGGGTTTTGGCCAAAATTATATCCTACTTGTGTACCAGGTTAGAAATGAATCGGTCGACAATTGCGGCCTCTAGGCTGTTAACGTCGTTTTTCACGTCGGCCCTCTGGTGGCCATAATTTGAATTGAATTGGCTCAATTTTAAATGGGGTTCTGGCCACAGTAGTGATAACCTACTTGTGTACCAAGTTTAAAAACATTCGGTCAACAATTGCGGCCTCTAGGCTGTCAACGTCACTTGCGGCGGCGGCGGCGGCGTACTCAGACAGTGGTAAATCTATATGCCCCTCTCAACTAAAGTTGAGCCGGGGACATAAAAATGTTTTTCACAATATCAAAAAATATTCAAATAAAATTCATATGATGTCACATATCAGAGGGTGGCTGAATATTTCCAATGTATGACCGCGGAAGCTAAAATACCGGTACAGTAATAAATCGGCGTATTAGATCGTTTTAAATCCTGGTACAATATTCAGACCTCGACCTATACCTATAGTTTACTGCTTAGTATTTTCAGGTCATAAGAAATAACAATTCATTACAAATTCTATCAAACAGAGAACACAGCGCTCATCTTCTGCTATGATTATAAAGCCTATTTTCGTGTCAAACGTGCACGCGCCAAGCAGCATACAGTATCATATAGTAGTGTATACTGTACGAGCTTGTGTGTTTGTGTGTGCAACAGTCAGATGATTAGCACTACGCGCCCACGTGGGGGCCTAGTGTAAGTGAATGTTCGCTTATACTACAATGTCAATCAAAAAATTCACCGGGTATTAAAATGAAACAATACCTTAGGCGAATATGTAAAATAATTACATTCTCACCAGCAATGAGCATTTGAAATTCGCACATATTCGGCACCTAGTTCAATTAAACTTTCGCCGTTCTATGGCTATCCCATAATCATATTAGTAGCGCCGGAATTCCCCGTATATCCCAAAAACAGCCATCACATAAGTTTGTAGAGAGGACACCCCCCAATCGAGGTCATTGCAGTTTTTTACGCAAGAGCTAAGAATTTTCTCGCCAAAAACAGTTTTTCGTAGAATTTTAACAAAGTTGTCTATGTCATCGACGGAGGTTTGCCATGTCTTCAATCACATCGATTATACGTCGTTTAAGCCGAGAACCAATGAAACAAATGCTCACATGAAAAAAACCTAACACGATTTTACATGAATTGGCTCAATGCCAACTTCATATAGCTGACAAAGGTAAACCAACAACCTGAAAATATAATGTATAATGAAAGGACTGGAAACTGTGAGCGTCTGTCAGAGGTGACGTAAGTTGCTAACAATATCAGTGAGCAGGTGCTGAAATTTACAGTAATGGCTAAAATAAAATTCGCACCAGTGGCATATTTCATATTTGTGAAAAAATCATATTTGACAATAAACTTTAAACAATATTCTATTCAGAATATTGGCATATACCTTTTAATTGATCATCGATTACATCTCACCTTCCCAAACCTCAAACTAAGTTTTGTGAAAATCCATCAAGAATTGTAGGCAGCCAACAAGAAATTCAAGACTGCCCCACCCCCAGAGGGCCTGTCAAAAAAATGTAGCCATGGGTCAGCTGAGTGGCAGGAAGTGTGGTTCTGGTGATGTATATTTAAAGGAATACGATTTGTCAATCATGCGATAATTTGCAACCAAGAAAAGAAACATAATTTCAAAAGTATAATCAATTTCAATGCATTTAAATCCAACTCAACTAAAACCATACCTCACATCAACTAAAACCATACCTCACATACGTTTTCATCATGCAATGAATGTGTTAGTTTATCAATAATTGCAGATTGGACGGGTGCAGATATAGTCAACTCAGATTCTGTGTTCAGCTGGCATTCACACATTACATGTGAATTTCTAATCAAGCAATCACATACTGATGTCATATGATTGTCACCACTGATATCAACAAATATAGTCTCATTATTACTGGTTCCAATTTTGCACATTATGTCTGTTCCGGTGACTTCAATACTTGTATTTTGTTGATTCCCACTTTTGTGATAACTGGACTTCATTTGAGTTTCTTCAGGTGATAGCTTATTCTGGCATTTACTAATGTTTTCATCAGATTGTTCTGGGTTGGCAACATTCATTGTATCAAAAGATTTGAATATAGTATCACAAGTTTTGTCATCAGATTTCAGCACAATATAAGTTGCTTTGTTCTCAATATTGTGTCCATTTTTAGTATCTGAATTATTGGTTGACAATCCAAAATCCCAAACTGTTTCATTTCTGTCTTGATGATTATACTTCCTTATCGTCAGAACTTCATCAACTCTGGGATCTGTTTTTGTGAGCATATGTTGATTTTCAACTGGATTTATTTCAGTTGCATCACCGGTGAACTGAGAATCAGTACCAACCATGATGTTCCGAGTACAAGGTAATGACAAAGCAGATGTACCTTGTGACATTGTACGAACTAATGAACTAGTACTACTCTGGGTATCATTCATCACTGGAACAATAGATGTGGATTCATCTAGATTCATAGTTAAACTATCAGTATTAGTACTAGTATCGAACGATTCAGAAGCTGAATGAAGGTAAATACTATCACACTGGGCAGCTGTCTCGCATGTGGTTAGTTTTGTTAGATCTTCCTTTTCTTCCTTAGATTCAGGCTTGTTGTATTTCAAATATGAATCAACAACATGAAGCATCAAATTATCTTTTTTTGAATTATCTTCAATTTTCAAATTGTTGATACTTGATAGCATGTCTGTGAGTATGGATGAAGATTGTATTTGAACAGATTCAACTGTCATTTCCTTCTCAGGAAACTGCTGTAATACCATTGGATCAGTTGAATCTTGAGGTTCTATTTTCATCTCGGGCAGTTTGACTAGTGGTTCAC
Organism: Tubulanus polymorphus; assembly: GCF_964204645.1. Lineage (NCBI taxonomy): Eukaryota > Metazoa > Nemertea > Palaeonemertea > Tubulaniformes > Tubulanidae > Tubulanus > Tubulanus polymorphus. The sequence goes on along the minus strand of NC_134029.1, from coordinate 14,044,775 downwards.
ATGAATAAAACAAAATAGAATCCTCATTGTTACTCTTACTCACTCTAAGAGAGACCACCGGCTCACTGTTACGCCTTTTAGTATAATATTCTGAAACTAAATACTCATTGAATGCAGAACTGATCTGAGGAAATAGAGGACTACCAATAATTTCTCTTATTCTTGCATTAAGAGCATCTTGTTTTTCATTATGCAATATATGCTCTAAGAATCCTGATAAAGTTAATCCTGCTACATCAGAACTGGCATCATCAGGTATATGTTCAGAATCTGGTGCATCTTGTTCAGATGGAGGCAATAATCTGTATGAGGATGGAACAGCCTCAGTGAGCAGTGAGTATATATCTGCTGAATAACCACAATTTTCACCTACAGCAGTTCCACCTGAATCGAATCTCATTATATAGTCATTTAATGAACTCTTTCCTCTGTGTTCAACTTTTTCATTCAAAGCAGATGGCATTGCTGATACTGGTTCATCGAATAAATCTTTCTGTTTAAGTTTCTTCTTTTCTTTCATATCTCTCGCCAAAACCTTGCCTAATAATACCGACGCCTTTCTCGTAACATCCAAATTCTCTGAATTTTTTTCAGGCTCTACCTGTTTTATACCTTTCACTTCAGAATAAGATAGTTTATCATATTGATTCAATCTCAATGTGCAATCTATCTGCAAAACTTTGTCTAAAAGTTGAGAAGCAGTAGGCCTAACAGGAAATAAATTTTCCTCTTCAAAATTACTAACTTCAGATTTTTCTGGCTTATCTTTTAAAATCATGTGCACAGGCTTATCTGGAGACTTTCTATCACAGAAATATGTTTCCTCTCCAGTTTTAAATGAATCAGTTTTAGGATCATCAGTTTCATTGTTTTTCTTTTTCAGAAGTGAATTGAAATCACAATAACCTTCTGCAAATCTACTTGATATAGCAGGTGATATCATAGGAGGCTCAATATTTTGAATCTTTGATGTAGGATAAGTAAATGTTTGAATTTCATCATGAAAGTGCACTTTACTACCAGTTTGACCATCGTTATGTAACTCCCTTGAAGCTGGCTGTGTGACTGTATCGCGTTCAGACTGACACAGCATCTCACCCGGACTTTCATAACCACCTTCTGAATCAGCCAAATAAGGATCGCCTGAATCTGATGTCACTGGTACAGTTTCTCTTCTCTTTTTATACTTTTTTCCAAATGCTAAAGTAGCGATTTCTGATCTCAGCGCAGCATCACCAGAAACATCAGCATCATACTGGGATTTCTGCAAATTATTCAATTGGACGAAACCACTCTTTTCGTCGTAGTCAGCTTTTTCGAACAGCACTTCATGAGAAGTCCCCAAAATTTCATCACCAGCAATTGGCTCTGGTACTACTTTCGAATTTTCCTCATATTCCATTTCCTCAACAGTAATGACTTCAAAATTACAGGAATCATCATCCCCATCTTCCATTTTCGGTGATAGAAGTACTTCATCAGGCACTCTTGGATCCATCAGTTCAAAAAATTCCTGCTTGATGTCAGCTGTATTATTCTTATTGCAAGCGTTAATATCTTTGATCAATGATTTTTTTGTGTCAGTCACATCTATCTGTCGACAACCATTAATTTGGTTGCCTTGGTTACTTATACGTACAGACTCACACTGACGATGGATATGAAGTGAATTACTTACTTGAGGTGAGCTTGAGCCAATGGTACCTGGAACACATTGAGATGATATATCTTCTTCAAAACCTGAAATAACATTAGGTTCTTGTCTTTTGGCTAAAAAAGAATAAATAAAAAGAAAAGGGTAACTGATTGGGATGGACCCAGTCATTGATGGTATACTATTGATTTTGTCAATAATTGAATATGGCATACTTCATTACATCGTGTACCATTTCCGTCCGATGTTCTTTTGGTGAAATATTTTTCTTTAAAAAGTAATGACTTAAAAGTTGCACACTATAATATGGCAGATGTAGGGTACCAAACTCTGTCAATATAATTATAATGGTATAATTTGTTCTAAATATGATGAATGCTATCCTCTTTCAGTTTGTATCCATGAATGTATCATTGTGAAATAGCTCAGAAAGATTTTCGAAACAACGATATTCATCTTGTTGTATATTCTGAAAAATGACATATCCTGAACGTATTTCTGAGGAAGGAATTATGAATGGAACAGAGGAGGAAGCCAAGATAAAGTAAGTTTTGGACAGTTAAAGATGCTGCATGAAAAAACGTGCCCAAATAAATCAAATTTCTGACACTTTTTTAATTTCCCAAAAAATGTGAAGCCCACGGCTTTCAACTTTGTGCACCATAAAGAAAAACAAATTACGAAATATATTTTTGCTAATTGAATTGGTCCAGTCCATAAGGCGGGTCATACTAGTTAGCGTCAGAAAATGTCAGCGTCGGTGATAAATTGTTGTTGTCGATATTAAAGGGTCTAAAGTCAGTTTATACAGCACATACATTACAAATTGGAAGTCCCTTCCTTGTACATCACAAAGTGACGCAGTGCCGTTGGTGATGTCATAGACCCATTATCGCTGCTTGCAGCTATATTCTTATTTTTTATCAATTATAACCTATTTATTGGTTTAGTGGTCAAGAAATTAATTTTGCATTCTTTAATTACTATAACTAGGAGTCCAGGGACACCATGGCCACTATGGAAATGGTTTTAAATGCTCAACAATCTGACAATTTCAATACATAACGCCCCCTAGTGACCATATACAAAACCAATGACCTTGAAACCCACCACAATCATAGAACATGTCAGCAGCTATGATTTTGTAATCGATTGTGATAACAAAATATGCCTCGTTAGCAATTTAATATGGAAATACCAATTTAATATGGAAATACTAAGTTATTCTACTATTCAACGCCCCCTGGTGACCATATGCAAAACCCAATGACCTTAAAACTCACCACAATCGAAGTACATGTCATGAAACACAACTTTGCAATTGATCATGGTAACAAAATATGCCTAGGTACCAATCTAATAAGGAAATACTAAGCTATTCTACTATTCAACGCCCCCTGGTGATTATATGGAATAACTAATGTCCTTAGAAACTCACCACAATCATAGACGTTGTCATGAACTACAACTTTGTAAAGTAACAAAATATGCCAATTGCGTCATAATTGGCTGATCAAAAATACTTGTCCCAGGAATAAAACATCCCTTTCCAAAGAATACCCATCACAAATTGCAATGAGAAATAGCAAACCAGTAGGAAGCTACAGGACCTAGAAACTGGCCAAAATTGACATTTTTAGGCACTAAAAAGGTCATAGGATGGCCATCTTGAGTCAGATCGACCCAATTTTTATTATGCTGATGGGCCCTTGGTAGATTCAAATACAAACTAAAGATCAAGGTAATTGATCAAAGCGTCTTCAAAATTTCCCTCGAAAACTTCGAAAATGTGTAAAAAGTGCTTATTTTGGCGAACAACAATGGCTGCCAGTCGGCCATCTTGAATCTTGCAGGGGCAGGTTTTGGGCTGAAGATGTGTCTAGGGTAGATACATGTATAAACCAAATATCAAGACATTACCTTGAAGCGTCTTCAAAACATACCAAAATAACTGGATTCCGTCTACGGACGGACGGACGACGGACGAAAAGTGAACGCAATAGCCCGCTGGGACTAAAGATAACACGAAACAGACTACGTTTTGCCAGTTAAGAGCGTCTCTCCACATAAATTAGAGGGACTGTAATGGACCATTTGTTGACACTAACCTTTAATAAACTTTGTATGGATACAATCAAGATAATTCAACCCCATACTTCCACTATTCAACGATCGACGCACAGCTTAAACATGGCGGCGCCATTCAATACGCTAATCACGATGCATCTAGCTCTACACACATCAAAATCACACTTGAATTACAAGTGTTGACTTATGAGAGACAATCGAAATCTAGCAATTTGATTGGGAAAATAGCAGCACTATAATTGAAATAAGTTGATAAACCACCTCCGACTGTCTAATCATTTAAAAGCTTTGCCTTCACATGGAGCCATTTCCGCCTTATCACAGGTGCACTCTGCCGCCGTGATTCGCCAATTCAACGATAAAAACTTTCCCACGGTCTTACTATCGGCATTTTCAAATAATTTAGGGAAATATTTTAAACTAGGGGTCCAGGGACACCATGCCCACTTGGGAAGTGGTTTCCAATGCTCAACAATCTAACAATATCAATATTCAATGCCCCCTGGTGACCATATACAAAAACCAATGACCTTGAAACTCACTTCAATCATAGAACATGTCAGCAGCTACGATTTTGTAATTGATCGTGATAACAAAATATGCTTCGTTACCAATTCGATATGGAAATACTAAGTAATTCTACTATTCAATGTCCCCCGGTGACCATATGCAAAACCCAATGACCTTGAAACTCACCACAATCATAGAACATGTCATAAACTACCACTTTGCAATTGATCATGGTAACAAAATATGCCTTGGTACCAATCTAATACGGAAATACTAAGTTATTCTACTATTCAACGCCCCCTGGTGACCATATAGAATAACTAATGTCCTTAAAACTCACCACAATCATAGACATGTCATGAGCTACAACTTTGCAATTGATTGTGGTAATAAAATATGCTTATGTATCAATATAATGTGGAAAAACTTTTTCCCACCTACGAATGAGTACTGATGATACCAAGATGGCCGCCAATTGCGTCATAATTGGCCGATCAAAAATACCTGGCTCAGGTATAAAACATCCCTTTCCAAAGAATAGCCTTCACAAATTGCAATGAGAAATGGCAAACCAGTAGGAAGCTACAGGACCCTGAATTTGGGCCAAAATTGACATTTTTGGGCACTAAAAAGGTCATAGGACGGCTATCTTGATTTCGATCGACCCAATTTTTCTGATGGTGATGGGCCCTTAGGGGATTCAAATATATACGAAAGATCAAGGTAATTGATTTAAGCGTCTTCAAAATTTCCCTCAAAAAGTTCAAAAAGTGTAAAAAGTGGTGATTTTGACGAACAACAATGAGTGCCAGTCGGCCGTCTTGATTCTGACAGGGCCACTTTTTGGGCTGAAGATGTGTCTAGGGAAGATACATGTATAAAGCAAATATCAAGACATTACCTAGAAGCGTCTTCAAAACTCTTCAAAATAACTGGATTCCGTCTACGGAAGGCGACCGACGGACGGACGGACGAAAAGTGAACGCAAGAGCCCGCTGGGACTAAAGTCCCAAGTGGGCTAAAAACAATATTTCACACTCTGCATTAATAAGATTTAAGTATTTACTTGTTTGACAAATCTTCTTCTGAACTCCCACCAACAAGTTATAAGTGGCGACACGAAAATGACGTCACCGACTCGCTACCATCTTATAACCTTCATGATTACGTCATGAAGGTAATAAAAACAAGAGCTCCGAGGGGCACTATGGCCAGCCAGTCGGCTTTACATAAATGGCAAATGATGCATTCATTGGGTTACATTGTCAAAATACACTCCCCCACTCAGACATGTCCCCGCTTAGACAGTCCTACCTATAATTTACACAGTAAAACCTTGTTTTCATAAGTAGCACAGACAGGGAGCTGGCAAGAACAAATAGATCAATCTTTTCCCTTGGTTTTATTGATTTGAATGCGGAATAGAATCAAATTGGATTTTTAAATATGTTCAATAAAACCAAATTAAATTGGATTTGATGTTTTATTTGTTCAATAAAGTAAAAGTTAATTGGATTTGATATTTATATTGCAGAACAAAATTTGATTGAATTAGTAGTTCCAGCAGAGTCTTTGCTTTCTGATTGGCTTTTTAAAACCAATATTTTTGTGTTCAGATTTTCGCCAAAAAGCACATACATCTTAACGACGTCCAAAATTGAGCGCCCTATGATACTCAATTGCACAGTCAAAGGGCCATTCCTCTGGAAACCATGTCATTTAGATTCGCTCCGTTTGTATAACATATTTGTAATAGGCTAGCCGTAGCCTAATAATAGCTAAAATATCTGGAATAATCAAACTATGACTTACACAAAGAGTATTCATCCATGCTGCTAGTACTACCAGGGATATCGAAATATTTTTGCAACAAGCCTCCACAACCAATAGTTTGGCTTGCGTTTTTAGGAATACCGATCCTTGAAGTAGATTTCAGATAACTCTGTTTCACTAGTTCTTTACTTGACTGAGCAGATATATCAGATCCAGCATCTAAAATTAATGAGAAGTATGATTAAAAGTACCCGTAAGCAATTGTAGAACACGTGAAACATATGGACCGGAAAGGATACATATCTAGAGAGTTAAAAATTCTTGTCAAGTGATTTGAATGGTAACAAGAGGTCAATGTCCATGCATGGACCTTGATACTTTGTCAGATAATCGGAAGTTCCAGTTTGGGTAAAGAAACAAGTCCCACCTCTAACTAACCGTATCAATTATAACAAATATACATATGTCACCACTTGTGCTGAAATCTATAGAATTCAATACTGTCTTAAGTTATGCTTGTTTTCTGGCCTTATTCTAAGCTTAAGATGGGCATGAGTGAGAAACTTTTCACTAGTAATTCATTGGAGGTTTAAGTTTTATGCTCTATCCGACCATTCCAGTTTCAAACTTCACATCAGTGAATACCTCTTAAAAGAAGATGAATAACAGCCATAGCAAAAAATTCTAGGCCTGATAATAACATATCATTTGTCATTACAAAGACAGTTATTGATATAATGATATAGGCCTATATAAAATATTTGAGCAATTTTACCTGTTTAAGGATAGGTAGGTAGGAAGATTGTTTTATTTTTTCAAAAACATTTTATTTGAAAATGAATGGGAAACGTACATTAGACAGATTTCATTTTAGTGTGTACCATTCCGTCCCCGGAAGTCTTTTGCATAATACAAGAACAATAATGTATCCAAACACAATATTTGCGCATGTTTTGCTTTATAATGAGTTATTCTAACAAATATTATAATATGAGGCTGATTTGAGATCGTGTCCACAGATTATCTCATTCAACTCTGGTATAATAGCTGACATTGTGCATGATCAATTTATGGTGTATCATCAACTAAAAACTGGTATATTCCCCATAAAAATAACCACAGAAGTTCACCAAGAAGTGGGCATGCTACACCGTCACAGAATCATCTTCATCAAATGTACACATTTAGCACAAATATATACAATATTGCCGAAGCAAATACTGTTAAATCAATAAAATGTTCAGTGATATGTAACTAGAGTCAAAGATTGAACCCGATGTGGCTAGTCAGACACAAAAATCAATAAATCAGTCAGGGTGCTTGATTCGTTACCCGGAGTACACCAAGTAATACACTAGTGAATCAAGTAGGCGGGAGCACTACTCCGAACTCTCCACTGCTACCCCGAGAAAATCAACGGTGTGATAGGTGTACCGCTAGATGGCATTACTAGCAAAATGGCGGATAAAAAGGATTCGGCGCCCACGTTGACTTTTTATAAGTGTTCAATTTGCGGAAAAATGTTTGTTTTTGTCGATCTGATAAAAAAACATAAATGTTATGGTGAGTCCTTATATAAGACAACCATTCTGCACGTATTAAGTCTTTGAAAATTGTCATGTAGTGTTTATCAATCTGCTTTTCAAAAACAAGGCTTAGGATCTCTCAATAATGCCATTGATTAATTAATTAATGGCAATGCTGTCGTCAAGTATGTATTACATTACTTTCATTATAAATCTTCTTTTCTTTCATTACACAGTTGCCTCACGTGCTCAACTTCAATCAAAATCACAAGCCAAACCAGCTACAATTGCAGCGCCTCCTCAACGACAACAAGGAACAAAGCCGGAAATGGAATTACAGTTCCAACAAGAAGAATCTGAAGGACCAGCACGGTCTGGCATGAGCAGTAATGTATCTGAAGATGACCAGGTTCCAATTGACAATAAGCCTACATGTTCTAATGATAATAACAGTGCTGGTTGTGGTATGTAGGCCTATCTAGGCTTTGCTTCTCTCCCTGACCCTTCCATATCCGACTTCTTGATCTTACAGCGATTTTAATAAATTTCTTATTCCATTTCAGATGATACTGCTACATGGAAAAGAGGAGAGTCGCTTCTTCTGATTAACATATATCGAGAATGGGAACCAAAAATCAAGAAAAAAAAGGCCCTGTGGGAAAAAATAGCACAATTGATGTTGGCAAAAGGTTATAAATTTACTTGCGCACAATAGAAAACAGATGGAAGACCCTTGTGAGAGGTTTGAAAAAAGTAAGCGACCACAATTCAAAAAGTGGTAACGAATGCCAGACACACCCATTCGAAAATGAAATGGAATTTGTGTTTAAACGTCCTAACATCAAGCCTCATAATGTCGCGGGTTCAACCATAGATGAAGAAACTTGTGCCTCAGATAGTAGCGAGTCGAGGACTGAGCGAGATAAGGTCCCACCCCCACCGCCAAAGAAGAGAAAATCGAACGTCTCCCAGGTATTAGATGTACTCAATGAGCACATGACCGAACAAAGGGAATGGCAGGATTCTGCTAGGGCCCAACAGGAACGTATGCATAATGACAGAATGACCGTTATGAAGGGCTTCTTGGACCTGTTTAAAGACTTGAAGAAGAATTAAATCAAAGAATTGCCAGCCAGCAAGGACATGAATACCGTATTTTCCGGCCAATAAGCCGAGGGCAGTTTTTTAGCCTAAAATACATGGATTTCATAAAGCTTCGCCCAATAAGCCGAGGCCCTTCATAAGAGATTTTAATTCACTGATTTGTCAATTAGTTCGTCCTAATTGACGATTTAAGAGGCCAACAGTAGCGCCCGCCGATGTGTGAGAGTGCTGTGTATACTATCATCGCCGAGTGACTGTGCTATATATAGACTCACTCAGCTGATTACTATACACGCAGCCATACACGCAGTACGCGGCTCACTGCTGATTTGCATATATACTAATGTATGAACTGACACGTGGTAGTACGATGAACTCGCGCGTTATATAAATGTATACCATTGCCGCTGTGCGGTGATAGAACAATCAAAGTAAAAATAAAATAGTTCAAAATAGATTATAATTGGTAGTAAATAATGACCTCAAATAAATATCGACCACTTTTCTTGATTTTGACGATCATTGAGAGCATTAGAGTGGCATAGATCAGGAAGTGATTTTTTATGTCAGATCGTATCCGCCCAATAAGCCGATCACGATATTTTGGGTAAAAATCTGAGGCTAGAAAATCGGCTTATTGGCCGGAAAATACGGTAAATGATAAATTAGCAGTACAAACGCCTTGCAAAACAATTGAATGATATTTCTTTCTATTAACGTACACCTGTGCATGCTCATGTGGAGCTATAATGCTGATGTGTGTTCCATCTAAAGCCCCAAGTATATTCGGAAATTAAGAGCTCATGAGAAATTCATCTTTTATTTTGTTCTTCGCAAAATCATCGAAAGGTAATTTTATGAACTTTTTCTTCAAATGCGTCATAACTACATTAAACACGCGATTTCTAGATTTAAGAATGGTAAAATCAGTAACGCCAAAGCGATCAGCCATTCTATGTATTGTTTCCTGATGGGAAATATACCATATGGTTATAAGTAACTGTTTTTCGATCGTAATTGGTTTTCTCCCACCACACTCCTCATTAGGCCTTTGCCTTAAATATGGTCCTATATTCTGCATAATCACTTCACATGTAGCTCTAGATATTCGGAAGAATCTGCTAAAATCATCTGCGAGGTATCGTGGAATTACACTCTCGACATAGTTTCTACATTTTTCTCTGTCTTCTCTTGTTCTAAAAAAGAAACAGAAACAAAACATATATTATTTATTGCACACATAACAATTTAAGGTCTTAGTGGTAAGCCTTTTATAGTCTGATGAAGAAGCTAAAGTGGAAAAAATCTGATCGTAAAACTTCACAGTGAAAACTTCACTAACTTACTGGCTATTCTTACTGAATGGAATGAGCCTCTGTTGATGAGGCCGGTCTGGGAGGAGGAGGACTAGGACTGGAGGAGGTGGTGTCTTGAAGACGATCATTGACATGTTAGAAGATTAGAACGCAAGAATCAGCTCGTAGACTAACATTACTTACACAGTAATCAGCAAACAGTACATGCTTAATGTGTAGCCATTAACTTCCGTGTAGATGGCTTCCTCCATACATTCTTCCAACAATAATGGGATGAACGATCGAAATAATACCGCCTTGTCCACCATATTTGTTACTCTGATAACACGGATACCGTTTGTTTCCGGTGTGCTCCAGAGTAATACTCGGAGTACTCCGAATCGTCGAATCAAGCAGCCTGAGTGAGAGCGAACGCTACGATATTTTTTTACGTCACGCATGAGTAGCGTACGCAACCAGCCTGCGTAGGTCCATATATGGAGTTGATGACTTCATATCGCACTTTTTTGAATCTTGTATACGATGGGCACGCAAGAGTAATTGGAAACTGCAGCAGTAAGTTCACGTTTTTGTTATAATGAGATTTGCAATATTCCGTCACGCATGATAGCGTAGTTAACAAGTAGCGTAGGAAATCATTGAATTGTTTTTCTTATGCCAAAAATACTTCAAATCGTAAATAAACTTTGATCTTTTGCAATTTTTTACCCCCCAGTTGATAAAAAACATGGCGATAGCACCAAGGTCAACTAAGGTTGCCCACAGGGTGGGGATTATTGATTGATTTGTAAACGAGGCTACACACGTGACGGCCGTCTCTGTGCGGACGCTAATTTTGTGACTGATAATTTGTGACTACGCTATTTAGGCTAGATGATTTCAACCTAATAAGCCCACTAAACTCAATTAAAAACTAACTAAAGCGAATCTATCACTCGATCAGACAGACGTATTTGATATTTTCACCACGAATTATATAATTAGTAGAGTTAGGCCTAAATTGATTTTCACATTATCTGTCATCAGTTGGCAACATATTCCTGGTTCTTCCAGATGACTTCAAGGACGGCACTGTACCGACAAAATCTAAAACAAAATGATCCCGAAAAATACGAAGAGTATAAAATTCGCCAACAAATTGCAGCACGAGAACGAAGGCTGAAGCTTAAGGTAGAGTGTAATAAAAAGAATCCGAACAAAGAATCGCTTAAAAAACGGGAACACATTAAAATACAAACACGCAATAGGAATCGTCGTCTTCGGGCAAAATGGAAAGAGGAAGAAAAAAGCTTAAGCTCTTCAGTTAAAGAAACTGGAGGTGGACTTCGTATTAAGTTAAGGCCTAAGACGAGAGGCCAGGTGGTTGACGAACATGCCGCATGGCGAGAACGAAAGCGTAAAGAAACTGGTCCGGACAAAAACGTCGACGCGTAAGAGAGTATGACCGGCGAAGAAAAAGAGCGGCCACTGAGCGCAATTCCCAGACAAAAAATGCATGCAGCACTGGTGGCGACGAGATCGGCCCATATAATTCAAAGCAATCACTCTACAATGCAACACACAAAGCCAATAAAGCTATGCCCAAATCTCCCCGAAAATATGCTGTTATTGTGAAAAGATTGTTTGAAAAATCAAATTCCTCCACACTTCCATCAAAATCCGATCAATTTCCCGATGACATGAAAAACTGCAGTAAACACGTAGTTAAATCAGTTGCATTGCAGTTTATCGAGAATAGAAAGAGAGTTAGTATCAGACGTCTCAGTAAAGAAACTGGGCTCAATCGTCAAACTATTACCAAAGCCCAAAAAGTGGGCCTCACTCGAAAACCACGGTCTAAACTTAACTTGGCCCAATTTAACACAATTCGTGCTTTATACATGCGGGAGGATATATCCTCTATACGTCCGGAGAAAAGGTTTGCCAACAAACACGGGCCAAGCTACCGTATGACATGCTCTCTAAAAGCAGCATATGGTATATTTCAGAAAGAAAACCCTCAGATACGAATCGGGTTTACAAAGTTCACTCTGTTGAGGCCCAGAAACGTTCGTCTTCTCTCATCTACAAGAGAAGTTTGTACCTGTGTGTATTGCGAAAATGCAAAATTCAAAATCAGTTCATTATCGCTTCATAGCTCAATTAAAGTATCGAACGTCGACTCATTAATCGACATACTTTTATGTCCTAAATCAGATGCCAGTCATTTTTACAACCGCTCGTGTAGCCTGTCTGAATGTGACATATGCAAGGACCACGGTGACACTATCCGTGCCTTGTATAGCAATATATCAACTGATGAGATAATCACGTGGAATCACTGGGAAAAACACGAGGATTCTAATGGCAGATTAATATATTCTCTAATTACAAAGCGTGGCACATTAGCCGAGATCTTGTCTGAATTTTGAAATTGATCTTCAGAATAGCGGTGGTGTTACATTTGTACGACATGTCTTTACTGCTCGCTGGCAATCATATCAATATCGAAACCTCCGCGAAAAATTTACCCGATAATTTGGCATTGTTTATCGTAGATTTCGCAAAGAATAGAGAAATCAAAGGCACGTATTTCGGAAAAAGACAAGTTACATTACACCCATGTGTTGCATACTATAAATTACCGAATTCCGAAACCGCCGTGCGACATGCATTTATCATCATATCGGATGACATAAACCACGACTTCCACGCAGTAGAACACTATTTTCAGAAAGCTTACGACTCGCTTCTTGAAAATACTGGAAATGAATTTGAAAAAGTAATAATCTTTTCGGACGGTTGCGCCTCACAGTACAAAGGCAAAGGCTGTTTTGGTTACCTTGCTAAAACACATATCCCAATTGAAAGACATTACTACGGCTCGGAGCACGGCAAAGGTCAAGGGGATGGCGAAATTGGAATTATAAATCGAGCAGTCGACCGGGCCATAGCATCCGGAAAGTTCATTATCAAGAATGGTTCAGATATGTTCGAATTTTGTAGCAAAAATCTGCTTCTGGATGACCCCTTGACCAAACGGTCATACATTTATACATCGATTAACGAGATAAACCACGATGAACCATTTGTAAACTCGGTGCAAACAGTAAATGGCAGCAGGCGCCTTCATGCTTTTAGAAAATGCGGTATAAGTGCGAATATTGAAGTCAAAGAGTTTAGTTGTTTCTGTCGTGTTTGCATTAGTGCCCCATCTGATCGACGGAAACCTATGTCTATTTGCCTAAATGTAGTATACACTGGATTATACAACAAGCGTAAACTTCGATCCACCGTACCCTTAGTAACAGAATTTCAGGTTGGTCTTTATTTCAAAATAGTTCATTGGGATGAATACCGGTAGTTTGTTAATTTTATTTACAATTTGACACAAGTTACTTTATTAACAATTTTACACATGTTATATTATTTACAATTTTACACAAGTTATTTTATTTACAATTTAATACAAGTTATTTTATTTACTTTTACAAGATATTTACAAGCTGATATAAGTTATTTCTCATTTATAATGTCTCAATATATACCATAGAATACAACATGTAATGAAATATTAAATAAACTGTATTTCTGTAAGGTGGACGATCCCGAAAGCGATCCTGATAGCGAGTTGATTCCGCTAACTGCGATCAATGATGGCGAATACCATGCTGTTTTCTATGAGAAAACATTCTACATCGGCAGGATATTAGAAGTTCAAGACGCCAAAGCGAAACTGAAATTCCTTCACAAAACCGGTGCTACGAGCTTCGACTGGCCTAAACGTCCAGACGTCGATAGTGTCGACAGACGGCGGCGGTTTTTTGGTCCTCTCGATATAATGGGCCATGGCCCATTCACTTTCAGCGAAGCAGATTTGAAACAAGCAGGTGTCGAATACAAACAATGTAAAGGCATCGAAATTGAATTAAAGGCACAACTTGATCTCTAAAAATGAAACCAAACGAGAATTATGCGCAAATCAAATTTAAATTGAGGAAGATTTATTATTCAAACAATACTTAAAACATACCTGTGTTCCATTAGAATGTTAATTGTTAATTCATGCGAATAAAAGTTTATATTGTTATATGATTAAGATTAATCTTGACTTCTCATTGCTGCCTGTGCTTACGCTACAGCCAGCCACGCTCTGCTGCTAAATGACAGCACACCTGTCGACTACACGTGTATATACGAACGCTGAATTATGCCCTATTAATAGAATGGAAAATCCTGATCTATACTTAGCTGCGTAGAGAAGCCCATTCATGTAAAATAGGAGAAGGTTTGTGCGTACGCTACTGCAACCGTTCATGTGAAAACGCTACAAATCCGTCACACGTAGCGTAGGAACACGTTTCAAGATTGGGCTCTTATGACTGTGATCATTAGGATAATTACACATGGATATTCTTAAAATGAAAAGCCCTCTCCAATTCTCTAGAAATAACTGATAACCCGCTGCTATACTGGTAAATAGGATTTTTTTTCAACTTTTTTGGTTGAAAATCCGTCACCTGAGATTCGTTACTTTAGTCATCTGCTGCCGTTTTCAGGCAATGGCGCATCGAAAACGAATATTATTTTCACGCAGTAAATGATTATTCTTTCCATATGCAGTGAAAAATTTTATTGTGTGAGGTACATTTAAAGAGAGAAGCCCGGTCAAAGATCATATGCCAGAAAATTGGACTCTACTACCGTCAAACTGAAATAAATAATTTTATGTGACAACAGCCGTAACTTATCATGAATCATGTTTTAATCAAAAGAGGATTAATAGATCTTTAGCATACACCAATAAATTTAACGCAATAAAGAGATTGAAAATTTTTATCTCATAGGTAACGGGTGGCACACACTAAAATGAAATATGCCATTAATGGGGTAAACTTGGATAACTATAGCAAGAAAAATAACTTGCAAGTACAACTGAAATGACTCTAACTTCCTAGTATGGCCTATGGAAGCAATATATCAGTTAACCGTCACCTCAAAAGTCAAAAGTATGTTAAGGGTTTGTTTCATTACTTATTCAATATTTTCAGTCACATAATAAGCTAGGTTTAAATTATGTGCACATACAGGTCCACAATCAATGAATGATTTATTGCAGTTCCACATGTCATGCCCATCAATCAAGATACATAATATATAACTGCATAGATTTAGAGAGTTATGAAGTAATGACAATTAAGGTTTCTAACTTATCACAAGGATGAACGTAACAAGTGTGACAGATTTATTGATTGATGCATATACTTGCATATAATGCATTTTAAATGCAGTTTGTAAGTTTATTTTGTAAGTCTCTTGTACTAATGTATATTGTGGAAATAAATTTATTGTTAAAAAGAATAAGAAAAAATTGATTGATGCAATGATTTATACAATAGATAACTTTTGAAGAATTATACAGTGTTAATTGAACTTCATCACCCTGAAGGCTTATCAGGAGAAAATGTAAATCTTGTTTTCATTTAAATACATGTGCAAAGGATAGGTTCTACCGTATCCTATAAATTTGACAGAGAAGTTTAAGCTATACGTTAGAAATGTATGAGCACACAGTATGGGATGAGTGTACAACTGATCATTGTAACATGCAGTTTCAGGGCGCTGGCTCAGGCCTATGTAAGAAGCAATTATACAACTCAATTCATCATTAGAACTAGGATATATTAACTGTCTAAAAATAACATGATTTCCTGGAATTTTCATAACTCAATATTTACAGAGATGAATTCACTGTGACATGAGAAGATAGGTAGATTTATCTGTCAAACAACAATACGTTAGAAACCTAAAATATCAACCATATTGGAAAATAATTTGCCACAGGCAAAGTGGTTTTTTACCTTTCTACGATCTAGAAGAACGAACAATTACACATGTATTCATTTTGATTTTCACTTGCGTGGCTGTTAGTTTTGGTTTGAATATGTCCAGAAAACTATAAGAGCTCTGGGAAGCATGACACAAAATTTGATATTAGCTGCGTGTTTTAGCAATTCTCTGTAGGCCCTATTTAGCATAAAAATTCAGGAAGCCAATTAAAAAGTTCCAAAATTCTCATTTTAGGCGTACCAGCTCATTTTCTTCCTGATGAATATGGCAATATTTTCCTATAGGTTTAGATTTTGTTCGATGCTCTATCCAATCATTTCAGCAGTCTCAAACGGCATCTTGAATGCAGATAGGCCTAGATGATGAGACAGCACAAATACTCATCAGAAAGTGACAAACCATAATTGATTGACTTTTTAGCGAACCTATGGTTCGCTTTTTGCTATCACTAGCTGATGACGTCATGCTTCCAATTCATTTGCCTATCGCGAAAATGTTCAGTAAAACAGGTGGCACACTTTTTATGTAGATGGTCCTGAAATCTAATTTTTTCATTGGAGGTGTCATATAGTATCAATTTTACAATCTGAAAATTGCATAGGAGGTGTACTTCATTAAATCGTGTACCATTTCCGTCAAATGTTCTTTTGGTCAAATATTTTTCTTTAAAGTTATGACATTTATTTCAGGTTAAGTTATACACTATTATATTGAAATATTCTAATAAAAAATATAAAATTTTCCAAAATATTCAAGTATTACCGTATTTTCCACTGTATAAGTCGAGTTTTTGAGGCCAAAAGTAGTAGTCCAAAAACTTGGGTTGACTTATACACCGGATACAAATTTCAGATCGTTTGAAAGTATATTTTTCAGGGATATTCCTACCGATATTCCTCAATTATTGATGATCAGCTGATGATGGGAGACCGCCAGAGTGATGTAACATCAATTCTATGTCAACATCAATTCAAGTCAACGCTTATTGAACAAAGTCATGAAAAATATTTTCACAGAATAGTTACAAAGGTATCTGACAGAAAAATTATATAGCATGTTGTTGATAACTTTTGGGCCAACAAAGTAGACATAAATAATTTGGGTATAAGTGAACTTGAGGTCAAGGTCACATACTCCAAGATGGCCGCCATGAAAAAAATTCACGAAAAAGTTTCAGATAAACTGCTCTGTTTCCCAGCAAAATGCATTGATCTTTTCAATTCCAACTGAAATTGTATGCCATATATCCTTTCTTTATGTAGTAAAAATTTCAAAGCAATAGAACAACTAAAAAATTTATTTTCCCACTCATTTACCCAATTTTCCACCGATATGTCGGAAGGCCGAATGTAAGGGATTTCATTGGGGTATAATTTCAGGCCTCAGAAAATTATTACCTATGTATTTGACACTGATACATTGTATACCATGGTGTTGATCACCTTTGGGCTTACAAATAAGACAAATAATTTGGATATATGTGACCTTGAGGATTGACATTTTCTGGTTCTTCATTATTGTAATTGGTGTCCGTTGCCATGACAACCGCATCAACAGGGTCTAAAATAAATTTCCCATGGGCAAAGTGTGGTTTACCTTGAAAGCTAGAGGTTGTTTGGGGTAAGGGCATTGCTTGAAAAATCTTTTAATTCGTGACTTCAAAGTTCTATCTTGTATTTCATCTTTCTCAAAGAATTATTTTGTAGTCAAATAAGACCAAAAATATACATTTCGTAGGGTACAGGTAGGAGCGGCAGGGAAACTATTTCATATTTTCAAAGAAATATTTTTCACAATATGAAAAAATATTCAAATAAAATTCATATGATGTCACCTATCAGAGGGTGGCTGAATATTTAGTCTTGGAAACCTCTTCCAATGTATGGCCGCGGAATCTAAACCGGTGCAGTAAGAAATCGGCGTATTAGATCGTTTTGAATCCTGGAATTTACTACTACAATATTCAGACCTCGACCTATACTTGTAGTTTGCTGCTTAATATTTTCAGGTCACAAGAAATTACAATTTAATATAAATTATATCAAACAGAAAACATAGCGCTCATCTTCTGTTGATGGAATGTCAGACGCGCCAGCAAGCAGCGTTTACAGTATCACTATAGTAGTGTATACTGTACAAGCGTGTGTTTGTGTATGCAACAGTCCGTGCGCACGTGGAGGCCTTGTGTAAGTGAATGTTCGCTTGCACTTCAGTGTCAATCAAATCAATCACCGGGTATTAAATAGAACAATACCTACGCCCCCCAATCGAGGTCATTGCAATTTTATACGCGAGAGCTAAGAATTTTCCCGCCAAAAACAGTTTATCGTAGAATTTTAACGAAGTTGACCATGTACATCGACGGAGGTTTGTCATGTCTTCAAGCGCATCGATTATACGTCGTTTAACCCGAGAACCAATGAAACAAATGCTCACATAAAAAAACGTACCGCGATTTTACATGAAATTGGCTCAATGCCAACTTCATATCGCTGTCAAAGGTAAACCAAAAATTGTCACTGATTTCATTTTCATCATCAAAATCATTGCCGGCACTATAAACCTATTTTCTGACTAAGTCTCATCATCTGAACTACTGCTGTCATATTCGTTGTCACTCTAAATTTGTTCACTACCAAATGCCAAGTCACCAGCATCTCTGTCAGCATCATATACGAGCTGAACCGTTTCATCCAGCCAAATTGTTTTTTCCAGGCTGTTGCCATCTTGGATTTTATGCAGATGGCAGCACCAGCTGATACTGATAGATATGCCCTTCTAGAAGAAGGGTTAAGCGATACTGTATCACATATGGTACAGGTATCCTAGCTTGCCAATTTGTACCATATGCCATATGGTAGTGGTATTGTAAGGGTTAAGTTATGGAAACTTTTATGGGTGTTTTGTTTTCAATTTACTCGATATTTTGTCAGTAAATGTATGTTCTAATATTATCTTTACTACCGGTGTGTAAAATTATGTTGAATAAAAATAAAATTTTCTCCAGCACTATAGGGTATTAATTAGTCAGCACTGAAAGGGTTAAAATCTTTCCAATTGTTTATCTTTGCCGTCTGATTTGAAGAGTTCCAGCATATCCTCCTAGCTAAATCCTTCATTGTCATATGGATCCCATTCTTCATCGGCAAATTCGGTGGAATCGTCAACTTTCCAGATCCAATCATCTTAGTTCATTAAATTTGAATTTGAGTTTACATCAAACTGCATTCAAGACATTGCATTTAGTGATGACATCAATACAAGCCGCAAGATGATCGTTGATCTGAAATCTATTTGTAAACTCTGGTACCTTAACTCCATACATTACGCTACCGGGACTAGAGGCAAAATAAAAATTTTGTTAGGGTTAACTGTGAAGAAGGGGGTTGACTTCTACAGCGAACATGGGTTAAAACACTGATTTCATGGCTGAAAAATAGGGGTCGACTTATACGAATGGAAAATATGGCCAACAAAAAAATTGCCAGGAAAAAATGGCCAAGGTCTTTACTTAGGAAAAAATAGCCACGGAAAAAGAGGCCAAGGAAGATTAAATGGAAAATTTTCTCAACTAACACGAAATCAATTGCATTGATGTTTTCCGATATTTTGGCATGTTACTTTTTGAGATTATTGGAACAATTCCTGAATTAGTTAAGGTAAATTTACGACGATCAATGTTATCAGACACTGCACCAGTTTGAAATTACCACACAATTTCGATGCATTTAACTTTGATGATTTAAGACAGTCTGTGCCCTAATAGCTTACTTAGATGTTTTGAATTATCAATTTAGTTATCTTAATAGTTTAAGTTCATCACTATTTCACCCATCTTTTTTATTTCTTGAATGTTATTTTCAGGGAATTGAATTTATCTATTGAAAAATCAACTTGATGTATTTTATTGGGAAAGATCTTTCTTCTTTTAGAAATAATGTTTCGTTTGTATTTAACTTAACTCCAACGAAAAAATTTACCAAATACAGCCGACGGTGGGAACGCATTTTTGACAAGAATTGTTAAGAGTTGGATAAGTTCGACACTCGATGTACAGGCAACTTACCTGCTTTTCACCAAATACATATAGTTGTCAATCATCCCTTTTCACCTGGATGTTCCTGATTGGATTGTAAAGTCCCGATGTTGAATTTTTCAATTTTGCTTAACTTTTCCGTGTCCATCCAACTAGTTTCTCAGTGACATCAGCGACACCAGTGTAATAATCTGACACTACACAGTTTGCCTGAAGTCTTCAGCCCGATCGGTCGACTTTTGTCTGGTGAGCATTCTGTTTGTCAGTCTTATTTCTTTACCAACTAGTGAGGTTGGGGTTCGGAAGTTTTATGATTTAGATTTTGCGCCAACTAGTGAGGTGGGGCAGTTAAGATTTTGCGCAAACTAGTGAGGTTGGGCAGTTAAGATTTTGTGCCAACTAGTGAGGTTGGGCAGTGAAGATTTTGCGCCAACTAGTGAGGTTGGGCAGTGACGATTTTGCGCCAATTTGTGAGGTTGGGCAGAAAAGATTTTGCGCCAACTAGTGAGATTGGGCAGTGATGATTTTGCGCCAACTAGTGAGGTTGGGCAGTGAGATTTTGCGCCAACTAATGAGGTTGGGCAGAAAAGATTTTGCGCCAACTAGTGGGTTTGGGCAGTAAAGATTTGTGCCAACTAGTGATATTTGACAGAAAAAATTTTGTGGCAAGCAATGGCTAAAGGGTTAATGGCTTGTGCTAGCTAAGTATATGGCTAGCGAGGCCGGTTTCATTTTTGGCTAGAATGTGTTACACGTAGTTTGGTTTCAGTATGTCATATTATTAACAGCGAATACTGCTCACAAATTCATACATTTTATTATTGTTATTATTGAAAAATCTCGGGCTGCTACACTTGTATTATAGTAAGCTTTTATCATTGTTATCTGATCCACGTGCATGTGATATGCACTAAATCTCTTGCCCTTGCATCTTTAGAGGTTTCTGCAGGTCTTTACCTCGGTTCTTTAACCCTTGTTTGGCTCAAGAGTTTGGGAATCTCCTCGTCATTCTCACGGTGACTCATACCATAGTGGACTTTGTTCACGCGAGTTCGACCTGGGGCTTCCCACCCCTGGTTATATTTTGTACTAATTGAGGCAATTTTCTGCTTTCATCTTTATTGCTTATTTAATGTGGCTACTGGGGTGGGTTTTTGCCCCAGGTTGAACTTGCACTGTGGAATCCTACCATCAAGAAGCAGCAGCTCAAACTCGCAATTTGGTCAACCCGCAAATTTCTTGCCCTTGGATCTTTAGAGGTCTCTGCAGGTCTTTACCTCGCTTATTTAACCCTTTTTTGACTCGGGCGTTTGGGAATTTACTCGTCGTTCTCAGGGTGACTTAAACCCTAGTGGACTTTGTTCACGCGAGTTCGCCTGGGGCTTCCCAACCCTAGTTATATTTTGTATCAATTGACGCATTTAGCTTTATTGCTTATTTAATTATTCTTGGCTACCGGGGATGGGTTTTTGCCCCAGGTTGAACATGCACTGTGGTATATAGTCTACCATCAAGAAGCAGCTGCCTGATTGTTTAGACCTGTGTTTGGATATCTATCGCTTACATACACAAGTCCCGTTCTCTCATGACTTTGTAAGTTTAGGGAAGAGAGGTTTGCTGTTAAGCCTATATGCTTGTTTGGAAATATCTAGACGTCTTCCCAATTTAAAATCCAAAAAACCAAGTATTAACAAACAACTTTCCACACATGGTGTCTTATTTTTACTGAACGTATTTTGATATGTTTATAATCCATTTGTACTGTGTTAACTAGGCCACTTCACGCCTGCATGATATTCTCTGTAATTAATAACAGTATACTATACATAGTTTGTATCTTTTCATGTCATTTCTTGAAAACGACGCGAAGAGATGAGTCGAAATCGATCGAAACGTTTGAACATGTAAATAAACTCATTATCATCATGAAGATTGTGATAGTTGCGATTTTTTATTATTTAACCATCTGGATACTCTTCCGAAATTATATAAAAACCTCTTTCTTTAGAATAGACACTGTATGACAGTATTTCTAGTATACGCTTGGCGAGCGCAGTAGTGCAGCGCGTGTGTATACATGAATACAGAGTATACATACACTTTGTCATGCACTGCAGTGTTTGTATGTACGTTAGATATATGGATTACATACCAATTTTGTCCGCGAATTTTAACGTGTGTGCGCTCATAAGCGAAGAGTGCCAATATACCGAAAAACAATGTCAAACACACTAATTAGCCTAGGCCTATGGCAATAGCAATGAAAAAGCGCACACAACTGTGTGGAACCAATTAACTCTCATTTCAACAAAAACCATGCCAAACATTTGTTGTATGCCTCTCCAAAAACAATGTTGTCACTGCCGGCACCATCATCTACTAATTTCTTAAAGAAAGAATGTATTTAGTAGTCAAAATAAGAAAAATGATAATGCAAAGCCAAGCTAGGACTATAGAAATTGCCAAACTTACTAAGTTTGAGATACTAAATTAGATAGCCGACATTATAATCCTCACAAACAAACAAACTATAAGCGAATTAAGCTCAGCACGAATGTCAAATGAATTGCTCGCCATTTTGTGACTTTTAGATTTAAGCATTACGGAGATAGAAGCGTTTCCAGCCTTTCTGTATAGTATAGTTTAACGATGGGCGCATGGGTAAATTCATTATAAAACATGGCCGATTACCGAAGTCAGGAATAAAATATCGCTGGTGAATTATTAAATATTTATCTATTAGCCTACCAAAGCCCATATACAGGTGCCTGTGTAATAGCCTGCTGGGACTTAAGTCCTAAGCGGGCTAAAAAATTGTTCTAATCAATGTGTGCTTGCAATGCAAAACCTTGCCTTTGAACAATATACTTTCGGTTCGAACGAACAAAATTTTGTTCAAACAAAATTCATTTTATTCATATTCATATCATGATATGTTGAAACGAATATGTTCAAATAAACTAGGGGTCCAGGGACACCATGCCCACTTGGGAAGTGGTTCCAAATGCTCAACAATCTAACAATTTCAATATTCAACGCCCCCTGGTGACCATATACAGAATCCAATGACCTTGAAACTCACCACAATCATAGAACATGTCAGCAGCTACGATTTTGTAATTGATTGTGATAACAAAATATGCCTCGTTACCACTTTAATATGGAAATACTAAGTTATTCTACTATTCAACGCCCCCTGGTGACCATATTCAAAAACCAATGACCTTGAAACTCACCACAATCATAGAACATGTCACGACCTATAACTTTGTAATTGATCATGGTAACAAAATATGCCTCGGTACCAATATAATAAGGAAATACTAAGTTATTCTACTATTCAAAGCCCCCTGGTGACCATATAGAATAACTAATGGCCACAATCTAACTTGCCACAATCATAGATGATGTCATGAGCTACAACTTTGCAATTGATTGTCGTTACAAAATATGCATTGATACGAATATAATATAAAAATACTAAGATATTGCATTATTCAACGCCCCCTGGTGGCCATATACAAAAAACAATGAACTTGAAACTCACCCCAATCATAGAACACATATGCTACAACTTTCTAATTCATTGTTGTAGCAAAATATGCTTAGGTATCAATATAATGTCGAAAAACTTTTTCCCACCTACAAATAAGTATTAATGACACCAAGATGGCCTCCAATTGCATCAAAATTGGCGGATCAAAAATACCTGTCTCAGGTATAAAACATCCCTTTACAAAGAATACTCATCACAAATTGCAATGAGAAATGGCAAACCAGTAGGAAGCTACAGGACCTAGAATTCTGGCCAAATTTGATATTTTTGGGCACTAAAAAGGTCAAAGGACGGCCATCTTGAGTCAGATGGACCCAATTTTTCTTATGCTGATGGGCCCTAGGTAGATTCAAATATAATCGAAAGATCAAGGTTATTGATCAAAGCGTCTTCAAAATTTCCCTCGTAAACTTCGAAAATGTGTAAAAAGTGCTGATTTTGGCGAACAACAATTTCACCATCCAGGCTCCGTAGTAATTCATCAGAGATTAATAAATTACCAGTTTCATTAATGATGCACATCTCAAATAAAAGATTGGGATTATAAGGCTGCCTGCTCGGAGGGATGCAAAGTGCCCTTTCAAAAAGATCTTCATCTTTGACGATCAAATATTGTTGACAATTGTGATTGATCATTGCTTGCAAGTCAAAACCAGTACTCACCTCGATCAACCTCTGGGAGAGCGGTATCACTATTTATTGCTAGCACGGCATCTTCGAATTCGTCATTTTGCAAATCAGCAAAATGCAATAAGTTACAGGATACTCTACTTATATGAGCAGGAACGTCTTTTGATTCGTCATCATTGTATTCATCACTATCTTCATACCTATCAAAACAAACAATAGTTTTCCATTCAAAATTTGCGATCACGTGCATGTGTTAAAACATAGGCTACAGCATATGCCAGACATTAATCTTTAATGTACTCTATCACGCATAGATCTCATCAGGATTTCAAGTATGAATTAATAATGATGGTAAAAGTTATGCAGTACAAGGCTCATTATAGGCTTACTCCAGGATGTAATTTGTAAGTTCAATAAAGTATAATTAATCACACAGATGAATCATGCAGGCCTTAGTGAAAACAAATTCATGTTTCCAGGGTTCCCGTGAGGCTGTTTTTTTTTAAATGTTAAATGGACATTTTTCCCCAGGCATAGTGCTCCCATTCTCCACAAATCCTGAAAAATTCTTAAAGGAATTGTGAAAATAAACTGATTATTTGTTCTCTTAAGACAATATAGTGTTCTTATTTTAGTTTATTTCAATGTAGGCCTAACGATGTTTTTCAATAATAAAATGCGTGGATCTACCTTCCCACTAAGCATAGTGTAATCGCCCAGACATCCTACCCACCCTATTTTCCATTATAGTATAGTCCACACGTTAACCAATGAAACTGTGATCTGAGTGTAGTGTGATGCTTCAATGAATGAAGTTAATGTGACAGGCACTATAGGCCTACTGAGTGGTAGTTTTAATTACGGCGAAGACCACACGATTACATAAGAATACACTTAAAATTGGCTCCAAAAATCCTCAAAACTTCCCCCTTGGGCTTCACGCCTGAAGTGTTCGTCTCTGCACAGATACACACTTGTAAAATTTTTTCCCCAATAAAGAGTAGGCTAACGGACATTTTTTCTTATGATCACGGAAACCCTTCGTGTCTCATTATATCTTTTTTTTTACAAATGCGCGCCTAACAATTTATTTTTATATTCCTATGTACTACTTACGAATGTATCAGAGTGCGATCACCAGTGAGGATAAAGATGGGGATAATACTTCATTACTGGGTAAAACCGATATAGACAATTCACTGAGAGGTAGGCCCTTCATGCGCCTCAAAACGTTCCATAATTCCTCACAACTTTGGGAGCCTAAGTACAACAGGCTTTGATAGTCATTAGCTAGGATCATGGATACAGGCAAATGATACATTTACAATGTTAAGGATGTCCAGTTTTCCCAGTTAGAAATTCAGAAAATACTGAGGGATCTGCCCCGCCAGTTCAGCCAGTCTGAAATCAGCAAACTTAATCGGACAATAAACTCATTAGAGACGGGACTAGCAAAATGATATTGGTATAGACAAATACCAGTAGGCCTAGGCCTAGGCCTATTGATTTTCAGATGTTTCCACAACCGAGAAACTGTAGGGAACTAGAAAAATTTTTTTATTATTCTATACTGCAAAAGATCCGATACCACTAAAGGCAGGGTCTAATGTAGGCCCACTATAGGCCTAACTTAAAATTATTTGAGCTACGCAGCGTATATCCCTTCCACTTTCCTTCCATACATAATTCAGACTAGGGGTCCAGGGACACCATGCCCACTTGGGAAGTGGGCTCAAATACCCAACAATCTAACAATTTCAATACATAACGTCCCCTGGTGACCATAGGCCTATACAAAAATCAATGATCTTGAAACCCACCAAAATCATAGTACATGTCATGAACTACTTGATCATGGTAACAAAATATGCCTAGGTAGGGCCTACCATTCTTATCAGGAAATAGGCCTACTAAGTTATTCTACTATTCAATGCCCCCTGGTGACCATATAGAATAACTAATGTCCTTAAAACTCACCAAAATCCTAGGAAGATATCATGAGCTACAACTTTGCAATTGATTGTGGTAACAAAATATGTGTAGGTACAAATATAACATAGAAATACTAAGTTAGGCTATTGTATTATTCAACGCCCCCTGGTTGCCGTATACAAAAACCAATGACCTTGAAACTCACCACAAATATAGCTATGAGCTACAACTTTCCAATTGATTATAGTAGTTACACAATATGCTTAGGTATCAATTCAATTTGGAAAACTTTTTCCCACCTACAAATGAGTACTGATGCAGGCGCGGATCTAGGGAGGGGGCCCGGGCCCCCTCCCTCCTTTAAGTGAAGATCTTTTTTTTTGACCGACCTCCCGCCACTCGCTGAACATTAACGCCGTGCTGTGCCATGGCAGTCGAGTTCACATGCACCGGAACATCGTGGAGCCGTTCAGGAAGTGAATTGCTGTGATGGATATACGCAATTTTTTCTCAAAAAAGTATAGAAATAATTTTGATCAGTTTTAAATGAAAATTAATCCCTTTGTTTTAGTTTATCAGCAGCAGAAAAGGGGAAAGTATTTGTCACGAATTCTTGCCTCAGAATGCAGGAAATGGCCCCAAAACAGTTAAATTTCAAAAATTTTCTGGGGGAGGGCCCACAGGACTCCCCGCAGCGTAGGAACGTCTCGCGCCTACGCCGCTCGGTGTCAATACAGTATCATCATAGCTACATTTATTAGGTGCCCCCCCTAAATTTGGTTCTAGATCCCCCCTGTGGCCGCCAATTGCGTCAAAATTGGTTGATCGAAAACACCTGTCTCTGGTATAAAACATCCCTTTCCAAAGAATACCCATCACAAATTGCAATGAGAAATTGCAGACGAATTAGGAAGCTACAGGTCCCAGGATTCCGGCCAAAATTGACATTTTTGGGCACTAAAAAGGTCATAGGACGGCCATCTTGAGTCTGATCGACCCAATTTTTCTTATGCAGATGAACCCTTCAAATAGGCCTATGTATGAAAGATCAAGGTAATTGATCAAAGCGCCCTTCAAAATTTCCCTCAAAAACTTCAAAAATGTGTAAAAAGTGCTGATTTTTGGCGAACAACAATGGCTGCCAGTCGGCCATCTTGATTCTGACAGGGCCAGTTTTTGGGCTGAAAATGTGTCTAGGGTACATACATGTATAAACCAAATATCAAGACATTACATTAAAGCATCTTCAAAAATTCCCAAAATAACTGGATTCCGTCTACGGATGGACGAACGGACGAACGAAAAGTGAACGCAATAGCCCGCGGGGACTAAAAAGTCCCATGTGGGCTAAAAACTTGTACCTATTATACTTAGGCCTAGCCTACTTAGGCCAATGTAGGGCTTAGGCTATAATAAATGTACTTACACAATGAGATCATCCGTCATCGCTGGTGTTGTCATTTTGTCTAATTTAGCCTAACGTGAACAGTCTATTTATTTTTGATTGTCCACGATCTTAATCGAATCAGTAGAGTTGTGCAGTCCAGATAAATCATCGTTTTTATATCCATTTTGTACCGAGTGGTAGGATTGATGAATATTCTCGAAAGTTGAGCTTTAAATCGGCAAGAAAGACCGCCATTCGGTTCCAGATTGTTTACTTCTTTATGCAAATGAGCAGTGTGTACCATGTGATCTGGGTAAGTTTATTTTATATGGGGGAGTACGTTGCTCGCACGTGTTTTACTACGTTGGTACGGCCGTAATGGCTGCGCTATCATAGGCCTAAATCATTGCCAAACCACATTGTTTTGATACCTTTGACAAAGCAATCTTTATTCACTAAAACGGCTTTCTAGAGTAGGCCTAATATTGTGAGTCGTTGATTGGTCTCTTGGCGACAAGAAGCTGCTACATCCCCCATGATATAATTGACGCATCCTCGCCTCATTGCGCATGTGTGCAATGCCTCATTCGCATAAAGAAATAAGCAAAAACAAACAAAATGGCGGTCTTTCTCGCTGATTTAAACCTCAATTTTCGAGAATGTTCATCAATCCTTCTAAGCAGTGTAAATTGGATATAAAAACGATGATTTTTCTGGACTGCACAACTCTACTGATTCGATTAAGACCTATTTGAGGTATGCACACTCAAAATTAAGCGAAATATCCCAAAAAGATCGTGGACAATCAAAAATAAAAATTTACCTTGTTGGACTATTTTTGTCTGTTCATATTTGACAGCACATTCATATAATCTTTGACACCTTGAAAAAACAGGATTCGTTCGATGAGAAATGGGTAAAATAGAACTCTAAATTCACCTTTCATAAAATGTAACTAACTTTAAAGAAAGGGGTCATGAAGAGGTTTAGGAAAAATTAAAATCTAATATTTTTTGTAAAAAATGATTACCATAGGTGTCTATAGTAATTTCGTGGAAAAAATTAAATATCATTATATCAAACGCCGAAATTGGCAGAATAAGCCGTTTTTGGAAAGTGTTTCTGACTATTATTATACTAATGTCTATTTATTAATTGATGAGACCTGTTTTTCTGGGATATTTTGCTTACTTTTTGGGGTTCATACCTCATTTATGTCTTAACAGAATGCCAAAAATCGCGGACAACAACTGAATATCCGATATATTTCCAGTTCTGTACCAATTAGATGGATTGGCAAAAAGACTCCTTAAGTCCAATTGAATTAGAGAGAAAATCCTCCATTTTGTCAAATTTCTTGAATTTTTACATTGTCACCATGCCTACGAAATGAAGTTATTTTTCTTGTGGGGTCTCAACAACTAAATCAGGGTGGCGTAGGCATGGTAACAATGTTCAAATCCAAGAAATTTGACAAAATGGAGGATTTTCTCTCTCATTCAACTGGACTTAAGGAGTCTTTTTGCCAATCCATCTAATTGGTACAGAACTGGAAATATATCGGATATTTAGTTGTTGTCCGCGATTTTTGGCATTCTGTTAAGACATAAATGAGGTATGAACCCCAAAAAGTAAGCAAAATATCCAAGAAAAACAGGTCTCATCAATTAATAAATAGACATTAGGCCTACTAAATTACTAAATTACTATACTTTAGGCCCTACGCTACACACCGCCGTGTTTTGTTGTTCAGCCTTTGGTGGTGAGGCGACGACCCTATATAGGCCTTCAGAAGGCACGCAAAGAAAAGCATTAAGAGCCTACCTTGTCCTTCAACAAAAGAATTGTAACTTAGTAGCTTAGGCCTATGTGGTTCGAAGAAGGCTTTCCGCATGTGCATGTACATAAACCCACATGTATGACAGGTAGCAACCACGGATCCGGAATATGTATCGGACCGAACAACTGTCGGCCGCGTCGCCAGAGAGCAGAGGCTTTGTGTTCCGCTGACGACTCCTAGGTGCCTCCAGGTGAGTGAAACCTCTGTAATATTAATTAAAAATTGGGTGAATGGGTGCAGATGAGTTAGTTGGTTAATGAGATATGGTAATATTAGGCCTAATAGGCCTTAGGATGGGCCTACTGGACGTCCGATGTCTGGTGATTGAGTTTCAATTCAATTGCAATGTATTTATTGCCTTAATGATAACGATACTACAATACTTATCCATAATCCATATATGGAAGCCCTCAGATGACATTCGAGATATGAGATATAACATAGGCCTACGAGATAGGCCTATGTTGGTTTTCGTATAATTGATGATGACTGTACGCGTCACCGTATTAAACGATTTATATAGGCCTACAGTAAATAGGCTATTGAAAAAACATACACTGAGGTGGCGCTAGCGGACGGACACCTGGACTGTAAATAAGTCAGGCATCAGACCACAATTAGAGGCGTTTTTACGAGCATCTGATTTTTGCGATCGATTTCGTGAACGATTTGCTTCGATCGTGCGATCGAATCGAACGTTCGTAAAAATGACGATGGATTTGGCTCATCACATGACATAAATATGGCGACGTTGAGAAAAAATTGTATCGTTATGAACCACCCGGTGCCGCCATCTTGGAAATCAAATTGCCAAATCGCTCGCCGAGCGAGTTGGTCGATTTAAAAAATCGATCGGAAAATCGTGTTCGTAAAAACGCTGATCGTGAAATCGATCGCAAAAATCGGTGCTCGTAAATGTGTTCCTACGATCGATCGCAAAAATCGGATGCTCGTAAAAACGCCTTAGGTTAGTAGCACGAATTTCGGTTAGGCCTATATGTATGAAATCCATTGATCCTGAGAGACAGATTGAGGATGAAATAAGGGATTCCCTGGACTTTTTTTGCTTGGATTAAGGGTACCAAACACGGTGGGGGATTCCCTTAGATATTGGGCTCGGATGTAGGCCTACTGGCATACCTGTACTGGGATACCCATCCTTTCTAAAGGTTTGATTATTTCAAAAGTTAGGTTGGGTATGTGGGGGCGAAAACCACTTCAATGCGTAGCTAAGATGCTGCCCAGCAAACACTCATACATTTTGAAGACATCACCAAAACGTCTTACCAAGACATGGAAATCAAGTCTTCAGTTGAGCATATTTGTAACACTTAATTACGTAGTTTAAAAATGTCTTGTAGACGTTCTACACAAAATGTCTGCAAGATGGTACGAATGATGTACTAACGACGTCTTTTCCGAGATCAATCCTAGATGACATCATCAATACATCTTACCAAGACATTGAAATCAAGTCTTCAGTTGAGCATATATGTAACACTTAATGACGTAGTTAAATAATGTCTTGTGGACGTCCATCAAAATCTTCTCATGAGCGTTAGACTGGAGAACCCTGCTACACCATCCATATGGCCAAAATGTGATACAGATTCTTTCAAACAGACCAAATGTTAATGAATTACATGTACAGTCAACCCCCGATATACCGGCCTCCCATATAGCACCATCCCCGCCTACCGCCAGGATTTCTCAATGTACATCACTATACAAATACAAAGTAAAACACCCCCGATATACCGCCAAAATCGTTCTGCACCGATGTAGGCGGTATATCGGGGGTTGACTGTAAAATGAAATAATTTTGTAACAACTACAACAATTACTTTTTGACCAATCCATCATATAAACAACATTAAATTGGCAGAATTCAAATCAATGCAAAATGATTTTTATTTGTCAATAACTCAAGTCATTCATGATAAGCTGAATGAAAATATAAATTTAAAATTTTCAAATTATCAGCATTGTTTTATTGAATACTGTGAAACTAATTCTTTTGAGAATAGTT
The DNA here is from genome assembly GCF_964204645.1 of Tubulanus polymorphus. Taxonomy (NCBI): domain Eukaryota; kingdom Metazoa; phylum Nemertea; class Palaeonemertea; order Tubulaniformes; family Tubulanidae; genus Tubulanus; species Tubulanus polymorphus. The sequence goes on along the minus strand of NC_134029.1, from coordinate 14,013,565 downwards.
TAATCTTCCCATCACTGTACGTATGAAATATCAAATCTAAAAATAAACACATTAACAGCTAGCCCTTGCAGCTCAAATTGCTTCACAGCCTAGCTCATTTCAGGTATACTAACAGATAAACTGACTTCATATCTTATAACTTCAGATAAACTAACTCTTGTGAGGGTATCAGGACAATTCCCACGGACAATTTCCCCCAGTCTATTGCCCCCTGGACAATCACCCCCCCCCCCCCTGTCAATTTGCCCCAGACAATTACCCCCAGTCAAATAACCTCCCAGTAAAATTGCCCCTATGACAATTGTCCCCAACAAATTCTCCCCACTTGAAAATTACCGCATAGAAAACTCCCCTACGGAAATCCCCCGGAATATTACCCCAAAAAACTTCCCTTATGGAAACTTCCTAAGATAATTGTCCGGGGTGAATTGTTCTAGAACCCTTGTGAGAATAGCTTAAATCTTCCCATCACTACGTATAAAAATAAAAGATTAAATCTAAAAATGAAAAAATTAACAGCTAGCCCTTTTGGCTCAAATAGCGTCACAGCTTCTCATTTCAGATATACCTACGAGCAATCATCTTGAGATGATTGCTCGTAGGATATACTAATAGATTAACTGACTTCATATCTATGGGCGACAATTCCCTTCAAAAAGACTATATTTTTTTCATGTAGCGTAAAAGACAATTCCGCGCCCCGTAGATATATTCGCGCCGTGAAATCATGCGCTGAAATGTCAGCAGATGGCGCCACGTACAAGTTAATGACGTCATCTTGGAAACCCGGAAAAAAAAATGTTCAATTCAATTTCTTTTATCTTTACAACATCGTTATCATTTTAGCTGTTTTGAAGTTTCGGTTAAAAATTTGCACGAAATTTTCAATGACGTCTGGGGAAACCTGTAATAGATGCACCATTTCACATTCTAATCTTACCGTGTAATACAGATACAAAGATATTAATATATTACATTCATTATCCTGAATTAGATTTTAGATGTTTGAAAAAAGAAATTCATGTATATATTTCGAGTCAGGATAATGATCTCTCAATCAACATACTCTAAATGATTTAGTCATGCAGTCCCCATTTCATAAACCTTGCTTTGAAGTATAACCTAAATCAAATTCCGAATCTACTATGAAATGGAGCTTTCATACATGATTATACAGTATCGAATCAAATCATATCATTGCCAGGTTTTCCATGGTGCCATCAATTGCATGTACGTGGTGCCATCTACTGACATTTTGGCGCATGACTTTGCGCCGCGGAAATGTCTTCGCAGCGCGAAAATGTCTACACAGCGCGAAATTCTCTTTTACGCTATGTGAAACAAAACATTCTATTTTTGAAGGGAATTGTCGCCCATACATATCTCATAACTTCATAACCTTTGTGAGAATAGCTTAAATCTTCCCATCACTGTAGGGTAACTATGTATAAAATATTGAAAATATACAAATTAACCGCTTGCCCTTTTGGCTCCAATTGCTTCACAGCTTTTTTAGATAAACTAATGGTGTATGCATATAATATTGTACTAAAATACAATAATATAAAATCATTTTGTTGCCTCATCTTTAATAGTCATCAGAAAATGAATTCTCCGATTCCTGGACTGAATTTCGACGAATACCCCCCTTCCGATCAAAAGCATTTCTTAGGTAATTTCCTTATGGCAAACTCTGTGGTTCCATAAAGACGTACAGCAATATCTGCAAAAAGTAAGATGAGAATAGAGAAATATTTTGCAAATACCGGGTATGCAAATTTCAAGCAATTTGCTTATTGGTTATTTCAACTTAGCCTTCTCAAAAATGAGTTCTACTATTCCAGGTATGCATTTTAAGAATGAAACATGTTTTTCTTATTTCAACATTGAATTGAGGATTGCAGAACCCTACTCCAGATCTTGGAAGACACATTGGAAGACACTAATAAGTAACTGCTAATCAGCGATAATGGGTTATCTGCATTGCTGATTTGAATGGCCATACAATGAAGTAGGAAGTTTCGTTGAAATAAATCTATCAGTTCAATAAATATGGTTATTTTTTAGGAGCACCACCGAGGGGCCAACACATGTACATGTATTAGATATGTAGAAAAATATGGGATACTAAGTACCCAAATACCAAGTTTAGCCAAAGCTTTGAGTATAACGGACATTAGACCCCTTACGACCTCCAACACTGCAGTAATACACTGAATAGAGTTAGATTAATGTAGAGTCATTGCGAACAAATTTCATTCACACTCATATCAAGCTGAAATGTCTAAGATAAATTTTTTTCGAGGACAAAGTTGACCAATCGCAACATTTTATTGATCATAAAAATCAACCTAATTAGCCAATGTACAGGCTAATTAGGTTGAAATTTATTTACCTAGACATCGCACGTCTCAAAAAATCGGCAGAGCTTGCACCACCAATAGCCTTGAGCTTAACCACCTAAAAAATTAAAAATTGTGTTTTATATTTCTAAGACTGCAGTTACATAAAAAATGAAATTCACGTTTTTTGTAGATACGGGTCGATAACACAGATGTTACACAAAATTCTTATGAGTAACAGGCTTACTTTGTATTGGACAAGGCTTTTCTGAAGCTTTCTCTGTTTTTGTGGGAAAAATTTCGAATTAACTCTGTTTGTTTACTTAGTCAGTGGCACTACATCTTTTTATGTAAAAATAAGGCAGGCGTGAGCAAAGAAAATCTCTGACTGTTTTGAGCATTCCATCACGATAAATAGGGGCATGTACACCAAATAAATATGAATTGTAATTAAGAGACAAAGAAGAACCCGTATTCAAGTCACTTTTCCTATATCTTTCCATGATTAAACTCCGATCTTCTTAAGTAACACTGTAATATATAGTATTAACAAAACATATATACCTATTCATCTTTTTTCACACCATCAGCTAAATCTGTTTCAAGAGCTTTTAAATGTTTGAGATCTTCACAGCAGTCGAGTGGTGCTACATTTTCAAATTCTTTAGAGTCGAGTTTATCTTTTATGTCAGTCAAAAGATGCAACACTTTACGCTGGAATCCTAGAAAATTATAATTGCTGCACTGTTTAACAGGTTGCTTGTTGATAAATTATGGATGCAGTGGAAAGCTTGGAAGGAGGGGTCAAAATATCTTTTTTAATAAAGTAGACCCTAAACCGGTACCGGACTATCTGGAATCCATTCAATTCGGAAAAATCAATATGAAATTTATATTTGCATATAAAATTTATATGTGTTTTTCTATGTTTCACCATTAACCCATACATAGCAATTTTAATACTGTTATTGGTAGAATTTACGGCGGATGAGAGCCGCCATATTTAACCTCCAAAGCGAGGCATGTAAACACTGACGGCAGTGTGTACACAAATAGGTACACTCATAGAAGATCCGATCAAAACACTCCTGCTGGGCTGCGAGTGCGGTTTCTGATTTTATTTATCCACCCACTATGTGAGACATATCCAAATAATTGCTGATGCAGCATAATGCTGCATTTTAGAACTGATGTTGGACTTCAAGTGATGAAAACACATGAATAACAGCAGTAGACCTAACATGAATCACAGTGGGCCGGATACGTCACAGCTGAGAAAAAGGGTCTGCTACGCGGAGAAAATGGCGGTGGCCAGGGACTCTACAAAAACTCTACTCTCTTTTTTGGCAAAACTATTAGATAAAATGTTTTTCTGTTTTCGCGAAAGTGTATTTATTGAGGTTTCAAATGCATATAGATATTAAAATTTTTTCACTGCAGTTCCCCTTTAAATGGAGAATGTTAAAAAGTGACTACTTACGACTCTCTTCCAATGGAAACCTGTCTGTGGGTTGTGTAGGTGATTTCAGAGATAAATCCGGGATGTTAGGCGAAGGTGATCGCTTAGCACAATAGTCTGCTGTATCCTTTCGACGGAAAATATTGCCGAAATCGGACGCTTTTCTTTTCTGGTCTGGTAAAACTCCTGACGACGTACCAGCTATTGGAATCTGTTTCTGAAGGGCTGGAGCTTTTAAATAGATTTGATTTCCTTTTCAATTTTGGTGTACAAGTACTGTAGTATCAGGGCCGTACATAACGAGGGCAGGGCCCGGAAAATTTGGAAAAGTGCCTATTTTGCAAATATTATTGTTATATCTAATAGAAATTTGATGTAAAATCCTTCACTTTGGACTGACAAACATTTTATTATAGGCCTAACAGAGCTCTTGTTAGTGCATAAAACAAGAATCATTATATTGATTTTAGACTTTAGGTAACTGCCCTTCTTAGGGTTACTCTATCCCCCAAAATTCAAATACTAGGTAAATATGTATATTTACTCAGTTATTAATGAAATCTAATGATATGCTTGTGTGATAATTAACATTGGATGAGCCCCGATAAGAAAAATTGAAAATAATTCTTCATCAACAAATATTTTTTTCGATTCTGTAAGCATTTGAAATAGACTTTAGTAGAGAATGTAAAATTATACTACTTACGACTTGCTTCCAATGGAAACCTGCCTGTGGGTTGTGTAGGTGATTTCAGAGATAGATCCGGGATGTTAGGCGAAGGTGATCGCTTAGCACAATAGTCTGATGTATCCTTTCGACGGAAAATATTGTCGAAATCTGACCCTTTTTTTTCTGGTCTGGTAAAACTCCTGACGACTTACCAGCTTTTGGAATCTGTTTAGGAAGGGCTGAAGCTTTAAATAGATTTGACGTCCTTTTCAATTTAGGTGGAGGTGGTAGACAAATACCAGCTGAAACGTATCGAAGCATGAATTAATGATTGGGTGAAAAGAAAGACGAGCTCAAACACAAGAAAGTACTGCTCGTGATCTCTATCTCAACAAATTTGTGTACTGCAACAAATTACCAACACTCAAAATTATAGCTCTAGATCCAGTTCCACAGTTGTGAGTTAAGATTTGAATCAGAGTTAACTCATTGAAAATGAACTCAGAGTTAACTCTAAATCACAACTATGGAACTGGATCCTGAGTTCAGAGTTGAATGTAACTCACAACTGTTGAATTGCAACCATATAGTTAGTACTTACACCTATCGTCCTTGTCCGAGTGATCCTCCTCAGCTTCTTCATTTTCTTCAGGGGCTTCATCTGCATGAATTAAACTATAGATGTATCCAATACCATAAAGCCCAAGCCAGTTCCATACAGGCACGAATGTGGTTTCATTTTGGTTAGATTCGTTGGACCACAGCAAAACATACTTCATTACTGGGATACCAGAAAGCAAACATAAAACAAATTCAGTAAAACCTCTATAGTGAACGCCTTTGGGTCTGAGCAAAAAATCTTCACTATTGGAGGTGTTTACTATAGAGAGGGTCAGACGGAACCTCACGTCAACACAAACCCTGGCCGCAGTCCTTCATTCGTCTATTACACCTATGCTAAGCCAATCAGATGCATTGTTTTTCACTGGCAGATTTGCTCTTATCAATACAACACATTTGATTTTACATAGACTGGTGCCCGCTCAGCGGCAACCAGTTTGCCCAAAAAATATCAGGCAACTTAATAGACAAATGAAGGAACAGTGGTCAAGGTTTGTGTAAGCGTGAACTTTGGCGGGAGGCAATCAAACCGTGGCAAGCGAGGATGACCCACCGGTGTCTACTCAGTATGAAAATTATAGCAGACATCATTTTTTATTTATCATCACTGCCCAAAAGGCCAAAACTTAACAGGTGATCTGTCAGCAGATATAGCTAAGCTGTGTTCTAGCAGCCTTAACCCTTTCAGTGCTGGCTAGTTAATACCCTATAGTGCTGAAGATAATTTGAAAATTCTGAAAAGTTTTACCCTAGTGTGTTGAATAACGGGAATAGCACTATACACGTCTACACCCTGGTGCGGTATATCGTTAGTTACTAATATTTCACTATGTTTGACAGGTGCTGCCATCTTTCAAGAGAGATAATTAGTAATTACTCATTAAATCAATACACTGCACTGCGGTGTAGACGCACTGAAAGGGTTAACTCTCCCTAGGTGGTGAGAACAATTCCCCGAGTAACCTACATTCCATGTGTGTAGATTTGTAGGCTATGACAGTGCTAACAACTGTCAAATATCCAAGACTATATAAAGCCTAACTCAGGTCGTATAAGAGCTGCCCCGATCATCGGATCTTAGAGCGACCTGGAGTTAGGCTCTTGGAGAAAGTTAAAACCTGTTTTTATTTCCTAAAAAACCTTCTCCAGATATGAACGCGAATTGATGAAATTAAGATAGCCAGTGACTGTGTAACAATCGACTGGTCAAAAATCCCCTCTGATACGTTTAAAATTTCAAGCATTTAAGTTAATTTCAAGCCATCTTTGAAAAAACTAGATTCTCTCTATGGAGGGATGGATGGATGCAAATTGAACTCAATAGCCTGCCCATGTGTGCTAGTACAAGGCCATCTATTGCTCACATAGCTTAAATGTAATTTGGCCCGTTGCAGTTTAGACCGGACCAAGCGATCACACAAGCAAAAATTCCAAGTAAAGGACCACAATCACTCCATCCAGTAAATTTTGGCCGTGGTTTAACATTGGCAGACAACTAACATTCAAGTCTCACAATGGTTGACCAAAAAAGGATAATAATGGAACAGTTAAATTGTACAAATATTTACAACCTACCTCTTTTCACTTTGATCTTCACAATAGGGAACTTCTTCCAATTATCATTTGGAATCTTGTCGATATATTTCTCAGAATTAGCTCCCGGTGGCCAAAACAAGTTTTTACCTACAATCCATGCTTTCGGCACTGTTCCACCATGTTCTTTTTTGTCTTCATTCCACACAGCGTACACCCAAAGCAAAAATACCAAACATCAAAACTTCTAATTTTAGTACAAACATAAGTTTTATCGTCTTACCCAAGTGACTTGGATGACAAAAGTGAGGTTACTACAATCATGTAACTTACCATGCCTTTTAATGACAGGTAGGATACCTCATATATGTTCGGTTATTTTAGAACAATATGAAACTAAATAAGTTTTCAGGTGTTCTCACTCAAAGCGAAGGACCTTTGTAACAAATCAATACGATATATTTTGCAAGCCTATTATTTTACCTTTGATACATTAGAGCATTAGTTGGAGCTTGCTATCTCTACTGTCTGTTATGGGGTTCGCCAATTTAAGAATTGTTTCATATTAAGATCCAATTAGGCTAGATGAGATCACAATCGGCTGTCACATATCGGATTCAAATACAGTCAATTTCTTTCACCAATAATTTAACTAAACAATCATTGACATACTAATTAAGTGGTGCTGTGAAGAAAGTAGTGCTTATAATTTCTAACTAAATACATGTAGAAGTGGAAAAATCACATGTCCACCTTCTGGTACAGGCAAGCATATAGATTTATGCCGGAGATTTTCTTTACATATCAATCTTCTTGCTGCTTTTCGTGTAGCTTCAATGTTATTTATATAGAATATCTTGAGAATTCGAGAATCACATGGCTCTTCGTCAAAGCTTTGCATGTTTGTTACTCTTATAATGTCACAAACACAATTTTCATCACGAACAATACCAAATTCAGAGTCATTTAATAGGAAAACACTGTCTTTATCGTCATTTGCAATCCTTGTCCTCATAGCTTTTTTCTCATGCATAAGAGCCTTGTGTCTTTTAAATTCTTCACTCCTTTTCACAGCCTGTACTAAGGGAGACTGTGATTTTCTAATCAATCCCTTTAAAACATGCAAAATGTTCTCAAACGGAATGCCGGATACTTCATCCAGGGAACAACGGAAGTATTCAGCATCTTCACGCAGATGCAATAGACCATGAACATTGTAAAGTGCAAAAAGTACTCCCAAAAAATACCGGAGCTTTTTTTAAAAAATTTTTCAAAAGTTCTTATGCATATGGTAACAACCTATTTCGCTCTTCCTCAGAAGGATTTAACATTATTAGCATAGCAATGTTAAGGGAGAGAAAATGTTATTATTGTTCTTCTGACAAAACATCTCTCAATGCAATAGATCCTGTGTACAAAACAAATTGCCTTCATTCAGTGGCCTTCCATCTATCTAAATGACTTAAGGTCCCTTGGTTGTCGGGCAAACACAGTAGGTAGTTTTCCTTTTAAAGTGTTCAAAACTATTGAAATTTGTTGAATTTGCAGATTTGATAATTTACAAATTCTTGGACCTGACTTCAAAAATGATATGAAATGTTTCACAACACCGTGACACACGAGGTGCATATAATCAAGAGGAAACTTGGTAATGCACTGAATATCAGCGTCTATAAATGGAGACTTTCCTGTTTGATGAACATTGTACTGATGCCTGCTAAATTTTTCATCAGTTCTTAATTCATGCATCTCCATGCTGTTAAATACTAATCTCCGCTCCCAATTTCCACGGATTTTGCATCTTTCGCATGAATAATATCCATTGTGACCGATGATACATTTTACATATGATCTGGAAGGTGCATCACAAACTATTGCTCGTACACTAAAAGCAAAGTTCTTTTCGCCATAATTGACCCCTTCATTTTCTGAATAAATATATTCAGCAATAAAATCCTTGAGATACCCATCCACATCATTTGGTTTATTCTCACCAGCAAATAAGGCCACAATAAATACCATCGAGTTACCAAAATATGCTTATATCGGCCAAAATTGTGTTTTTCTGGATTTGAATAATGGCAAACCATCTATATTTATGGTAATTTCAATCGCATCATTTTGATGACAATATTCTGGGTTAAGAGCCAAGCAGTGAGCTATTCCTACTTCAATACCAATGTACATATAATCACCACTATACAGCTTTTGGGAGTGAACTTCCCGTGCACGTTTTAATAATGTTCTGCTATCCTTGGGCAAATCATGCCCATGTGCGCGAAGAATGGAAAGTAGTTTATTTAATGCGGCCTAAGTACATTTGCTTTCTACTGCCCATTTACCAAGTTGCTCCTTGAATCCAATATCTACAGCGTTGTCGTCAGAGCTCCCATCACTGAAGCTATAATATTCGTTTTCATGATCTGAATCAGATATATCAGAATCCGAGTCACTATAATTAATATGAGGTCCAGCATCTTGATCCTCCTCAGCAATAGTTTCTGGCTCAGATAAACTCTGCGATTGAGTGTTTTCATTATTAGTGGAGGAAAAGTTAACATCAACTTCAACATCTTCAACATATTTTCTAACTTGCGTATCTATGTAACGCCATCGATCGATACCTTGGGCTCACTACAAGCAGAAATAAGCTTACTACGAAAAAGCTTAGCAACAGCTATCTAAATGACTTTAGGGCCTACCTAAACGCAATACTTGGGGCACAGGGACTCCATACGGGCTTGGTGAAATGCTTGAAAATCCAACAATTTAAACATCAATTGCCTCGAAACATAACACAATAAACAGAACACATCATGTGCTACAATTTTCAGTTGATAATGGTTTGAAAATATGCCTAGGGAACCAATATAAATAGACAAATAGTGAATAGGCCCCTAATTTAATATTTAACTCCCCCTGGTGGGGTCGATGAATAACTTGGTAATCCTTATTCCGCGCAGAGATGCATCAAATATCAAGATAAGTCAAAACCTGTCAATATTTCCCTTATTAGCCTATAGGCGCGTTCAGACGAAATTATTTAGACCACGGGAAAAATTCTGATCTGGTCCATTTTAGACCGGTCTAACCAGGTCTGGTCCAAATGTTTGACCGGACTAAATCTATGTGTGTGAACAGAAACTGGTACCAAGTCCGGTGTAAATCATACTCTGCGGTATGAATTCAATTGTATTAAACTCGTTTGACCAGCAATTTGTCATCAAGCTGATTAATATAGTTTTTATATTTCATTTTAGATTTTTTAAAAAGGACCCTAACCCTCTGGACCCTCTTCTCACCCTCTTGACACTAACCCTATCGAAACCCTTACCCTAAACCCAATATAATGATTTTATTGTTACTTTTATTAATTTATATTATAATATAGGCCTATGGATCCGGCTAAATATCTTTTATAAGTCGGTAACCGGATCCGGTAAAATAACCACTTCCATACTTATATAGACCTATGCGCACTTTCGCATGGATGCGCGACAATAGCAACGTCATGGACTGAGTCCTCGTTGCAGTAGTTGTAGGTAGCTGGCTGCTATGTATTGTAGAATAGATGGCCGGAAAGCCCGCCATCGCGCCGGGACTTCTCGGTTAAGTGTCCACACTTAACACGCGTGACAGAAGTTTATGGGTTTCACAACATGTTTATCTCAGACCGATGACTTACCTTCGATTTGTCGGTGTCATCCATTTCAGCCACAGAATAGCAGTAACGCAGAAAAGTAGGTTTTACAGCACGCGGTGACTCTAGAATCTCCTCGCTGCGCGATTATGTAATCACGAAACGCGGCAGTGTGTACATTTACGATCGATAGAACATCCAATAGGTTCGAGTCCCATCACCGCCCGAGATATTTTTTGATGCCTTATAAAACGTTACCATTATGAAACCTAAACAATGCTAACCATTCAGCGTCATTTTACAAACGACAGCCGTAAATCGATGTGCAAAACGTCACAGGTTTATGTGTACACAAACAAGCTATCTGGCAAAATATTATTGACATAGATGTAGAATGGCTTCCTGTGATTATATAATGACCTATATTTGAACGTCGAAATGTTATATTGCATTAAATATCATTAGAAGTCGTATTGTAATAGTAAAGGATGTATGATTATATCAGAAGCGGCAGGCATAAATAGAAATGATAAGTAAATCGGATTATTCGGTTAAATGGCGGATGTATACACGATGCAGAAGTCTGATATAAAAGTCAGACCCTGACGTGGGCATGCCGGTGGAAAGACGAAGCTATCTACGATGTGTGTAGGGCCGGCGTGAATTTCATCAGCGGCTACAAGCGGTCAATATGAAAATGTGTAAACATATAATTTCAATATTCTTTCAATATTCAATCGTTTGTGAAAATATGTTTGATATTAGGAGTATGCAAGTTTCGTGAGATTAGCAATTTATAATAGCATAGCTGTCATATACGGCTCCGTGTCCTCTGATGGCATGTGTATTAGGTGACAATTCAATTCAATTCTTTATTGATCCTTATTACATTGAAATTCCGGGATAAAATTCCCAAATTCAATAAATACAAATTTTAAAATAAATTAATACAACATACATGACACACGGGTTATTCATACAGAACAACATAAGCATGTTATTTTAAATGACAATGTCTACTTCAACCCACCCAGACTCAAGACTCTAGGATATCGAGTGACAGCCAAACCCGGGGACCGGGCCGGCTGGCTAGGCCACACGATATGCTCGGAGTCATGATGAAGCAGACATCAGAAGAGCTCTTTCTTCATCCATGGAGGCAATGAAGTTGCAGACCAGCTTAGAGGCATAAATAAATGAAGTCGGTCGCAAGTTCGCGATCAATTATTGAGAATTTTCAATAAAAAAATTTAAACCACTACTAGAGTCGAAGACCTGTATCATCTACAGATCGCCAAATCTCATCATTCCCCAAATTTCTTAAAACTTCGATTTCAAATTTGCAATTCCACATTAGCTTAGCCCAGAAATTCTACACTTTTTTCTCAGGCGTCAAATAATTTTCTAAAATTAATTTTCTTGTTTCATTTTTTGTTTACTATCTAATTATCAGAATTACCAATCCAATTAATCCCCAGCATCAACAGGTACGGAACAGATGGAAATTTAATAGTATACAGTTTTGTTTTGATATTAGTTTCTTCGTCTAGAATACATCGCTGAATTACGTCGACACGATGTAATTTCTGAATATCAGTGCCCGTCAATAGCTATGTCATTAATTCGACGTCTTCTAAATGTTTTATTTCAGACAAATAATTTTTGTAATCATTTCGACATCATAATTACGTCATTCCTGTTGACATCGATATTTTGATGTCCTCAAGACGTAATATTTTGGTCGAGTGTTTGCTGGGTGGCCTATGAGCCATAAGCAGGATTTCCCCTGAATTTACGTGCTTATATATGAACTAAACTCTTGAATTTCTTGTTTTTACTATAGGATATAGAAGATTTTGGAATAGTGGTCTGAGCTCAGTCGTATCTCGTATATCATATGGCGTATTTCGTATGTTGCATCTCATATCTCGTATGTTATATCTCATATCTCGAATGTCCTCTGAGGTCGTCCATACAATACGATACAATTCACCCAATTACGAATTTATTGAGCCTTCATTCCAACCATTTCCATGGTATAATATGGACGAAAAATATTACACATCTAAGGCAGTGATGTCCCACAGCACGAGGGCCTACTCGTCCTCCCTCGGCAGGGATTCAAACCAGATAGCATATCGGAAAACCTAAAATCTTACGTTAGTTACCTAATCGTTGGTGGTAAGCTTTGACCCTTTGTTTTATCAGATGGGCTTATACACCAATGTTAGCAGGGGCGGATCTAGGGTTTAATTAAGAAGGGGGAGCAGGTAAAGTTAGGGCATATTTTGGTGAATGAGGGCACTCTAAGAGCGTCTGGAGGTGTGACGTTTACCTGCCGGGTAGTCTTGTACCTAGCCGTCTAGTCAGTAACCTGGCTGTGGTTTGGTTTCACGATCGGATATTTTGACAAACCACAGCCAGGAATATGAAAAGGTCATTTTTCAATGAAATTTTCGTGAGTCAATTTGACTCATGAGTAATTTGCCTGGCATTTCATTGTCTCTTAAGATATCTGTCTAATTTTTGTGGTAATCAACGCACGACAGATTCGTTTTTTGTTTGATATATATAACACCTCACCTGACGATCTTAATCCATGTGCAAATTGGCCGTAAAGTGAGAGTAAATTTTTGTCGATTCAACAGCGGCCATTTTGAAAACGTGTGGAGGGTGCTGGCACCTGTGGACTGAGGCGAGGACCACAACACAAACTAACGAAATGAAACGACGAAATTCAAAAAAATTAAGAAATCAACACATTTTTCTTCAACCAGAATTTATTTTTTAATTATTTCTAATGGAAAACACAAAGATTTGAAATATAAGTTGAAAAACTATCAAAAATAAAAATTGTTGTTTCGTTTTGAAAGTTGTATATAAATCCTTGTAGGTCACCTTGTCTATCATGCCACATGTATGCAATACACAGAAATGGCGGCCAATGGCGAAATTTGTGGATAAATTAATTAATTTCTCAAAATAATGTTGATTAATCGCACGAAACATAGATAAAATTGGATTATTTCAAAACGTACCTTTGTTAGTTTGTGAATCAAGGAATTAATTGTGGACTGAAGTCAATAGAAAGTATATTTTCTAAATTTGATGCAATTTAAGAGCTATCTGGGCTTTTCTGGTGGCACCTGGGAGCCTTTGCGAATCCTGTATCCTAGACATGTATTCAATAGCCAAAGATAAGAGTCAAAAAGGAAGAGTGGTCCAAGTTTTTAAGACGCTTCAATGTAATGTCTTGATATTTAGGTTACACACGTATCTACTCTAGACACACCTTCAGCCCAAAAACTGGCCCTGTCAAAATCAAGATGGCCGACTGGCAGCCATTGTTGTTCGCAAAAATCAGCACCTTTTACATATTTTTGAGGGAAATTTTGAAGACGCTTTGATCAATTACCTTGACGTTTCGTATATATTTGATTCCCCCAAGGGCCCATCAGCTTAAGAAAAATTTGTCTATCGGATTCAAGATGGCCGACCTATGACCTTTTTAGTGCCCAAAAATGTCAATTTTGGCCCAAATTCTGAGTCCTGTAGCAGGGTTCGTAGCGTCTTCCAAGTCGGTATTTATGGTATGTCTTCCAAGTCGGTACTTATGTATGGATTCTGACTTGTAAAATTGGTAACAGTATTTTTGTTTTGGTCTATCTCGATCGTTGTCACCATGTGCGTCGGGTGCGATGAATTTTCCTTTTGTGGGATTCGAACCTGCTGTCACTAAGATCACGTGCTCGCATGAGCTGACGCGTGTGTTGCATTACTTCTTACGCATGTTTAAAGGTCGCCTGTTTTTCCCGTCCTGAATCATAAAAAAATTATAAATTATTAATTGTCATAAATCTTTTTATGTTCTACAACACACATGCACACGGCATCTATACAGGATTTCTTCATTCTTGGCTGTGTGCCAATCACGCGCTCAACTACCACATGGCTCGCTACTGAAGTAAAGGACTTTCTATCAGCAACAGTCGGTCACATCATTCTGAAATCACCAGTGAGATACACATTGATACGCAATATTATTTGTTTAGATCCGAATTTAATGGTTTCAAAACCTGATTATGCAAAAAATGAATTCAGTCAAGTTCTCAATTCATTGGCACATACTAAACATGTGGAAGTAGGTTTATGTGATAGGCCTACAATATTAAGTGAATTAGTTCATTGACAGCTCTGTGTCTCAACCAGCAGAATTTGTTGATTTCGCAGAAGGAAAAAAACCACTGGATGAGTTCATGTATAAGAAAATGAAAGGCAAAAGGGAATATGTACATGTGTGGAGTGTGGTATAAAATTTATTGTTATTATCGCACAGTCAAGCGACAGAACGCGGGTTTTCGATCAACTGACAAGTTGAAACTGATAATCTGGCAGAAGAGGCCTATATCGCACCAACAAATTGGTATAACCCATATCCCCCATAAACAACATGGTATCGCCCGTTTTCAATACAAGCTGGCGTGTAAATCGGCGTACAGAGCATTTCCGAACTTATGTGTTAGGTTTCCGAATTTACGTGACCGCGGCTTCCGAAATTACGTCGGCAAAAAAAAAACTTAAAATATCAGTGCGTTTAACTATTCAAACCAACAAAAAAATGATTTTGACAAAAATTTGGGCAAAAAAGAAAAATACATATCGAAGCTTAATTGCCGATTACTGCTAATAATTGACGGAATCCACCGATCAAAATCGCATTTCTATAAATGTATTTCGAACTTACGTGGAGTTACCCTATATATATTTGTATCCCCCAAGGGCCCATCAGCATGAGAAAAATTGGATCGATCGGACTCAAGATCGTAAGCCTGTGACCGTTCCTGTGACCTTTTTTGTGCCAAAAAATGTCAATTTCGGCCTGAATTCTGAGTCCTGTAGTTTCCTAATGGTTTGCCATTTTTCATTGCAATTTGTGATGGGTATTCTTTGGCAAGGGATCTCTTATACGCAAGGTATATTATTTGATTATTTGGCCATCTTGGTGTCATCAGAACTCGTTCGTAGTTGGAAAAAAGTTTTTCCACATTATATTGATACTTAAGCAAATTTTGTTACCACAATCAATTGGAAAGTTGTAGCTCATGACATGGTCTATGATCGTGGTGAGTTTCAAGGTCATTGGTTTTTGTATATGGCCACCAAGGGGCGTTGAACAATACAATAACTTAGTATTTCTATGTTATATTTGTACCTATGCATATTTTGCTACCACAATCGATTGGAAAGTTGTAGCTCATGACATGGTCTATGATTGTGGTGAGTTCAAGGACATTAGTTATTCTATATGGTCACTAGGGGTCAATAGTAGAATAACTTTATATTTCCTTATTATATTGGTATTTTGTGTTCCATAATTATGGTGAGTTTAAAGGTCATTGGGCTTTGCATATGGTCACCGAGGGCGTTGATTGGTAGAATAACTTAGTATTAGGCATATTTTGTTATCACAATCATTTACAAAATCGTAGCTGCTGACATGTTCTATGATTTTGGTGAGTTTCAACGTCATTGGTTTTTGTATATGGTCACCAGGGGGCGTTGAATATTGAAATTGTTAAATTGTTGAGCATTTGAAACAACTTCCCAAGTGGGCATGGTGTCCCTGCTGCTGGTGAAATCAGTAGGCCTACTCCAACTAATTCAAAAATCAGCAACTTTCGCTTAAAAAGTTGCAGTTGGTAGTGAATTTTGCATAAGATGATAGTGAAATTCAAAATTTCTAGCCCGATTTTCCTGTTAAAAGTGCTACGGTACAGCCTAGAAGTAACATAACTCACAATGCGTCTGGCGTTCGTCTGAGATCGTTGCGTTTTTGTTTTTGATGAAACGAATTAGAAACGTAAATGAAACTAGTAAGGCCCTACTACCGCGGTTCAAATTCAATGCGTCCGGCGCGCGCACATCAAATGCACGAACATATTAATAGCAGCTTCCTTCTTTTCGAGTGCAACTTCTTGTATTTGGTAAAAATGGTAAAATACATGCAGTAACATTATAAAGGCCTAACAGGAGCGTTCAAAGTTTCGTTGCACCCATGAGCGTACAGTGAAACGCGTTATTATGAAATGGATGTTCATCCCTAACGAGTGTCAAAAGCGGTCAGAACTAAACGAAAATGAATTACAGAACGCGGTTTGAACGATATGTTTACTAAACGCAAACCGAAATGGAGTTAAGTTTCTTCTAGGCTGTACCTTAACTTTGAAAAAAGTGCTTAAAAGTGCTTATTTTTACCCTAGCCTTAAGACTATGAACCCTGCATGAATGACCTGACAGTTAAAATGATCAATGAAAACACTGGTTAAAATTCTAAGTTTCATTGTGAAAATTGGGATTCGAACATGCAAGCAAAGCGATCTAACCATAAGGCCACAGAGACTGCATTGCAATTTTGTTTCTATAGGGCCTATATTGCTTCACCCTTAACTACTCTATTATAATGCAACCTAAACCTTATCCTAACACTAATCCTTTGGACCTCTAAACCTAATACCCTAACCCCCTGAGCCCTCGTAACCCTTTTGTTGCGTGTGCCAGGCGCGGATCCAGGGCCATACAGTGACTACAGCACAGTGAAAAAAGGGCACCAATTTTAGGAAAGGCCCAGTATTAATGCCCAGGGAGTGAGTTTGAGTTTGAGTGCCATTCATTGGTATCATGCCACTAAATGTGCCTTCACATTCAATTTGCTTATGCCTTTTTTTAGATTTTTGGCGAAATTTGCCCGTTTTCGATTAAATTTATAGAGCAACAATAATGTCTCTTTTAGAATAGTGCCCATTTGAATAAAAAAATACCTTAGATTGCAATTGCAGCGCCCCGTGTTTTCTATAAAAAAAGTCAATAATTTTCTAATTGTTCTAAACTGTGATCATTTACGTTTTTATTGAAGATTATGATATTCTTACATGAATATATGAGTGCAGTTTTCGTATCGTATTTTCTATAAAAAAAAGTCAATAATTTTCTAATTGTTCTAAACTGTGATCATTTACGTTTTTATTGAAGATTATGATATTCTTACATGAATATATGAGTGCAGTTTTCGTCCAAAAGTCTTCACATAGCCCATGGGACAGGGTTGAGTGGGTGAAGGGCCAGGGTGGTTTGGTAAATTTTCTATCGTTTTAGTTGAAATGCCCATTCCATTCAAACCATAATTTATACAGATTGTCATGACATGATTATTAAAATAATATCATAACTAATACGGCAAAGACTATTCATTATTATAGTTTTTACAAGCAATTTTATCAAACTTTGTTTTTGTTTGACAATGTGCTTTTCGATCTTAGAATAGGTATTGTCCCTGTTGTTTATTTGGTTTGTAAATTTCGTTAGATTTTTTGATTGAGTGTCCCTTACAGACCCACCACACCTGACGGGAGCGAAACGGGGTTTGATTTTGAAATTGGAAATCGAAGTACGGATATAGTTGTGTGATCGGTTGTTTAATTTACAGAATTTTTTTTTTTTAAATCGAAGCTTAGCCACCAGCCACAGGCGCCATCAGTAGTTGAGAAGTGAAATAAAATAGCTCTAGATAGTCTTACATGCATGTATTCACTGTCTGTTCTGTGTGTATTCATGCTAATAGTCGATAGGTGAATGACATTTCACAAACGTCATAGGCCTACTTACAGTAGGTGTCACTCATATGATTTTTCCACAATGTTATGCACAGCGAAAGGGTTAATATGGTCACTACAATTCAAAAAGCTGCGATTTTGAATCGACGATCTATGCAAGGATTTACCAACAACCTTTTCATTCTAGATTGGTCCTCGGTTGCAATGTCCTTTAGGGTACCTGGAAGTGATCATCAGATCATCATCAATATCCAATCAAATAAAGATATGAGACCGTTTATATGAAAATTTAACAATTGCCATCTTTATTTTAATCAACAATGTACTAGATCATGAAAATGGAATTTTCACTCAAGATACAATCTCATTATACTCGCAATATTAGTTCCCTAGAATAAAGGGGTTATGGAGCGCGATAAATGAAAAGAATATGAGCGTTGCACCAATATAAGATTAAGAATTTGTGATGACATATGCAGTAAAACTCACTTACCTGGGATCGCGTGGGACCATAAAATCTTTGCCGAGGTAGGCGAATTCCGAGGCAGGAGCAGTATAGAAATTAATATTTTCAAAGACATAATTTCCTCTATATTTCAATGTATGCATGTCATGTTGCGATAAAGCGTGTAAACTCCAATGTTATAAGACATATTAAAACAAATGACCAATGAAAACTTCCAATTTTTTGTCTTTTCTTGACATTGATAAGTATTCCTGGGGGAATTTCAGAGGGGTTAAGTAAAGTTTAATCCAGCCAAGTTCCTTTTAAACGTTCCTTTTTAAGGAAGAATCTAATGTATCTTGTTGTCTAATGTTCAATACTATTTTTAGGATTCCAGCCACCATGAACTCAAATGATTCCGTGAATTATAAACAGAAATATAAAAACTTGAAGCGAAAATTAAAGTTCCTTATTCATGAGCAGGAATGTTTTGCAGAGGAACTACGAAAAGTTCAGCGTAAATTATTATGCGTCGCAAGGGACCGAAGTTTTTTACTTGACCGTTTGCTTCAGTATGAAAAGATCGATGAATCGTCAAGTGACTCTGATGCAACTGATTCTAGTGACTCAGATGGAGAAACTCGAACTAACAGACTTTTTCCGAAAAAGCAAAAAGAGAATGCTTTTCCTCAATTTCCAAATTCGAGTGATCTAAATTTACTGGAAAATCTGAACTATGGTCCAGTGAGTGAACAAGGTCAACAGCTGAATTGTGGTCTTAACATCGGATCTGGAAACATACCAGGACCTCCACCGCGTAAACGGATTAAAAAGGAAACAAAGAAGCCTGTCAAGATTATTGAAAAGAAGACGGCGGAACCAGCTGGTAATGCTCCTGGAATTTTGGGACCCCTTACGAAAGAAGAAATAGAACGCCACTTAGATGCCAAACAGTCTAGTTTTATGATTGAACGTGCACCAGCCACAATGCCTTCTGATATTTTTAATAATGATAATTCAAATTTTGATATTGATGAAGTCAGCTCGGATGCTTTGGCTTCTAATGGTACTGAACAACTTCTAATAGCTTCAACAAAATAATTATTTTTTGTCAATTGCTAATGATTCTAATAATTCTAACATTTGATTATTATTTTGTTATGTCTAACTTAACCTAGGTCAGGAAATCCCATCCTCTCAGTAGGTATTCAAACCTGATGGTATCACTAGACTGCCACAACGTGAAAATTTGCCGGAAAAGTCCACTTTAATGTGAATGATAATGTTACAATGGAAGAGATAGAATAAAGACAGGATATAAATGTAGAACAAATTTACCTGTTTTATAACTCAAATATCTTCATCAGTCATCAGCTCTGTGGGTAGTTTTGGTGTTTTGACCAATTTTGACCATTTAGACATTCTGGGTGTGTTGACGGACTTGTATTTCCTCAGTTCCTGACGAAAAGGCAACTCAACAAGCACACGTTCGAACTATATGGCATTCCGTTTATTACTCTTCAAAATCTCAGAATTCACATGATATGATATGTTCATGTAACCATGAAACTAGTACAGTGAAGATTATATATGGCTGACGCGACACGTGACAACTTGCATTCAAAAGATATTGACAATACAACATGGACATAATACAACAGTACTGTATTCGGTCACGACATCCTCCGGCCACACTTGATTAATCACAGAATATATAGTTTGAGTTTAACAAAACAAGTATAGTTTGAGTTTAACAAAACAAGTATATTTACAATCAGTTTTAGATTTCAGAGTCCTCCCGGCCCAAGATATCACTGATACGACGTTCTGCAGCCACCGCTGCGGAACGTTTCGCAGGTCGTTCCTTAATCTCAACGCCGCCACGCCTTTCCTCGGATTTGACGCAATTTCGAACATCCGCTGCGAATACCTCCAAAGGATATAACTTGGATACCGGCCGCGAGGTAACACCGTTGGCGGTTTTAAGCGTTGCGGATCGCGCTCCCGGATGAACGGATATTACGATAGCGAGATTCCATTTTAAACGAGATGTTCCGTCCTCTCGAATTTGAACAATCGCTCCTGGAACTATGTAATTAGAACTCCCGGATTTCTTATGTGATTCTCGCAACGACACTAAATATTCGTGTTTCCAACGTATCCAAAACGAGCGTAACACGGATTCTAAGTAGCGTTTTCTTTCGACGATATCAGTAATATTCGGCTGGTAGTCATCTAGATCGAATTCTAGATGTGGTAATACACACAATTTCCTGCCGATGAGTAGATGAGAAGGTGTTAGCGGATTTTCATCGTTGATATCACCGGATACATAAGTTAACGGCCGATCGTTTAAACAGGCCTCTATCTCAGTTAACAAAGTACGCAATTCATCGAAAGAACAAAGTGAACGACCTAAAACCTTTTTAATTGCAGTTTTAGTTAACCCCACCATCCTCTCCCAAAATCCACCATGCCAGGGGGCTCGTTTAACTATAAAGCGCCATTTTATGCCCTGTGTCCTTAACTCGTGCCTTAAATCTGGTGATCGAAGTAACATTCGAAAGTTGATGCAT
Source organism: Tubulanus polymorphus (assembly GCF_964204645.1). Taxonomy (NCBI): domain Eukaryota; kingdom Metazoa; phylum Nemertea; class Palaeonemertea; order Tubulaniformes; family Tubulanidae; genus Tubulanus; species Tubulanus polymorphus. The sequence continues at coordinate 13,992,669 of NC_134029.1, read as the reverse complement.
TGTCAGACAATAAAATCTTCGGTAATGACCATCGTGCAACGAATCTACGAAAGGTTAACATAAAATCAGGCAATGACAATGAACAACAATGACAGTAGACAATGAACTGACGAGTTCCAAATGTACAGCACGAGTTACGGCACAGGTGAATAGGCACCCATAATATTTTTGAAGATCAGAATTACTTTTGGCATACATAGGCCCGAAGAAATCAACTCCCGTGTGATAAAATGCTGGCACATCAATTACGCGGCATGATGGGAGGGGTGGTGGGTCAGGCAAACGGTACGGTAATGATGCTACGATGCGACATGTTACACATCTTCTTATAGTATTCTTTATCATTTGTCGCGCACACGGAACCCAGTAGGTGTCCCGAAGTTTTGTTAATGTAGCACCCACTCCAAAGTTGAGCGTTTCATAATGAGTTTGCCATATAACCAATCTCGTAATTGTGTGAAACTTTGGCAACAGAATTGGATGAATTGTCGATTGAGGCAATGGTGAATTCTGTAACCGACCTCGACATCTAATCAACCCATTATTGTCTAGAAACAATTGTAATTGAGAAATGATCGGATATTTCTTTGTATTAGGTTTACCATTTTTCAACTCATTGATCACACTCAAATATACTGACTTTTGACAGTGTCTAATCCAAAGTAATTTTGAATTCTCTGTTTCCGACAATTCTAATGGACCGATCATTTTTTTTTTGGGTTTCGAGCATTATAGATAAATCGTCTAACGTATGAAGTCACTCGTAGCAATCTGCTTAAACTGGGATATTGATCGATGCCGATAACTTTGTCTAGATTGATGTCGTCGTCGTGAACATTGTTGCCTAACTCATAGTTTGTTATCTCTTCAGAAAGTACTGAATTCACAGAAATATCAGTCGGCCAATCAGTCCTGGAAAGTAGCCAAGAAGGGCCCTGTTTCCATAAGTCAGAGTCTCTTAGTTCCTTTGCAGTCAAGCCTCTAGTCAATAAATCCGACGGATTATCTGCTGAGCGACAGAATCGCCAGAGAGAACCAGCGGTTAAATTGTTGATGTGTCCAACTCGATTCGAAATAAAGGTAGAACCGGCTTTAGTAGGGGGTGATTTGAGCCAGCCTAGTACAATTTGACTGTCTGTCCAATAATGTACGTCACAATTATATCCCATTTTCGAAAACGACGCAGAGACAAAATTGCCCTACCTTGCTGATGTCGTAGCGGCCATCAGTTCTAATCTCGGAAGAGTCAACGGGGATATTGGAGCAACCCTTGACTGAGACAAAACTAACACTGACTTTGTATTGGAGACCAAATAAACAGTGGAACCGTAGGCTTTCTGACTGGCATCTCCAAAAACATGAATGTTACAGTCATCAAGAGTAGAAGAAATCGCTGGAAAATACTGTCTCGGTATAAACAAATTAGACATAGCATCATGGATATCTTGCTGAATTGCTTTCCACTCAGTTACGATAGAAACTGGTAAATGTGAATCCCAATCAAACTTTCAAGACCATAACCTTTGTAGAAGTATCTTAGCCCGTATAGTTACTGGTCTTACTAAGCCCAAAGGGTCAAAAACCTTTGCGATCTGCTGTAATATAGAACGCTTTGTAGTAGGTTCAGAATTGAAAACGTCCTTTACACGAAAAAGGAGCGTATCTTCGATAGCATTCCAACGAATACCGAAAACCTTAGCTGTTGTGGAAGATTCCTTTACGCCGTCGTTGTTAGCTAGTTGCATCACTGTGTCCGAGTTGGATAACCAACATCGGAGATTAAAATTGACATTAGTCATTAATTCACGAGAAGCCGAGTAAAACTTAACTAATTCATCTCCGGAAAAGAAACTTGAGGCTATGTTGTCAACATATATGTCATGTAATATTTTCTGAGCAACTGGAGAATCTGAATTACGTATATGATGTATCAATGTGCTATTGAGTATAAAGGGACTGCATGTGGCACCAAACAATACCCGTTTAAAACGATAGATATCGAAATCACTTTTTGGATCATGACGGTCTCTCAACCAAAAAAAATCTAGTCATGTCTCTATCATCCTCGTGAAGCCCGACACTAAGAAAAGCCTTTTCAATATCGGTAATGGCTGCGTAGGGACCAAGACGAAATCTTATAAGAATGTCTACGATGTCGTTCTGTAATGCTGGACCAGACTCTAAGCAGTCGTTGAGAGAAGGCATACTGGGCGATTGAGAAAAACTGCAATCAAACACTATGGGGACGGGCGTAGTAGCTGAATCACGGTAGACTGGGTGATGTGGAATGTAGTGAACAATATCGGAAAAATATGGAAATTCTATCTTCTCGATAAAATCACGTGCAAGTTGTTCGTCGATAATGTCACCATAAGCCTGAAATAAATTTGGTGATAAAGCCAGTCTGTTGATAGTTGAACGTGTTCTAGACGCCACCAATTCAATATTACTAGGTAATGGTGGATGGTTATGCTTCCATGGGAGTCTAGCGTAGTATAAACCATCTGAAAACGTTATGGAATTCTCGCAATAGTTATCAAGAAAATTGACATTGTAGTCACATGGAGGTTGAATTCCAATAGTTTCCAAAGCCCAAAATTGGCTTAAGTCAGTTTCGTTAGATTCAGTAATTGCTGATAAAATAGTTGCTGTGGAGTCGTCGATTAAGGGGCCGCAAATAATGTAGCCCAATTTGGAGTCAACAATAACTGGACCGTCATTAGATACTCGTCTAATCTTTCCGTCAATAAAATTATAGTAGAAGTCTGTGTAATGTAACGTCAAATATATTTGAGTTTCCCGATACATGACTCTGAGGGTGAGCTAATTCGTCTTGACTCAAACCGAGACCTTTGGATAAATCAGTCGGTACTTTTAATAATGACTATTCATACAATAAGAACATTTTATTGAATACCAAATTGATTATTATACCGGTAATAAATATGCGTTATGGTTAGATTTTAGAACAACAGAGGATAATTCATTACATGGTTCTGGAAAAAAACTACAGAACACTAAAGATGGAATACAATTATTCATGAAAAAGAAAAAAGGAAGCTTAAATTTTAAAATGCACATTTATATTATATCTGACGCACAATTAAATATTGTAAATTCACAATTAGATAGTATTCAATATTAGAAATATAAAGTTAAAATTAACGATATATAAATGGGCGGTAAAAAAACTCCTAATACTAAAGAACAATATTTAAGAAATTTATATTACAACCCTGAGAGTTCAGTTGCTTATTCTTCTATCAAAAATGTATGGCGTCAAGTAAAACAAGATAAATTAGATAAGATAATCCCACAAAATTTAATTAAATATAAAGATATAAATGAATTTATGTTAGAACAACCAACATACACAACACATAAAAAAATTGTTAGAAAATATAAAACTCGTAAAACTATGGTAAGTTATGTAGATCAACAGTGGCAAGGAGATTTAATTGATATGAAAAATGTTAAGAAAGATAATAATGATTATTGGTGGTTATTGAATATAATTGATATTTTTAGTCGTTATGTATGGAGCTTCCCACTTTATAGAAAAGATGCTGTACAAACATCAAATGTTTTAAGAAAATTTCTTTCGGATGATAAACTAAAACCAGAAAAAATACAATTTGATGATGGATAGAGTTTGATAATTCACTTGTTCATGAACTCTTAGATAATCATTATATTAAATATTTTTCAACAAAATCGGATAAAAAAGCAGCAGTTGTTGAACGATTTAATAGAACATTAAGAACAAGAATGTGGAAATATTTTACAGCAAATAATACTTTTAAATGGATTGATGTTTTACCAAAATTGATAGAAGGATATAATAATTGTTATCATTCTTCTATTGGAATGAAACCTATTGATGCTAGAAAACCTGAAAATGCTGAAATTGTTTGGAATAATTTATATGGAGCATTTCTTTAGATGATTTTGGTGAACCTAAATTTAAAGTTGGTCAAAATGTTAGAATTTCTAAGTATAAAAAGATATTTGACAAAGGATACGATCGAAATTTTACTAGGGAAATATATAAAATAAAAAAGGTAATAACAACAAAACCATATGTCTATAAATTAGAAGATTTAGATGGTGAAGAAGTTGATGGCTACTTTTACGACGAAGAATTAAGTTTAACTACTGAAAATCTAGAACAAGAATATAAAATTGAAAAAGTATTAAAAAAACAAAAACTGTTAAAAGAAAAAAATATTCTTTAGTAAAATGGGTTGGATGGCCAGATAAATTCAATGAATGGATATTATCAAGTAAAATTAAAATATATAAATGAATAAGGAATTATTTATATTTGAGCCTCATGATATGTTAATTTCTGGTGTAACAAATTGTGGAAAAACTTATTTTATATTAAATTTATTAGAAACTGTTTATAAAAACTATTTTGATAATATAGTATTATTTTGTCCAACATATGAATTTAATCAAACTTATGATAGAAATATTACTAGAAATAATTTATCCGATATATTGTAAAATGAGTTACATAAACTTATATTAACTAATTTTAAATCTACACAATTTTTATATTCTTTATCTAATTGTACTAGTAAATTATGAGATTTATAATTTGTAAGTCTTTTTCATTCTTACCTTTGTATACGAAATAGAAATCTCCAGAACATAATTCTTCTAAGTCTTCACTTGATAATCTATGAAATCTATCCGGTAAATATGTTCTGAATTTATACGTATTTCCTTTTAATCCTTCATATTCTAAGTGTATAACTAATTTATCTCCATAGTTATTAGTAACTGTATCAATATTTGTAATTAGATATTTCTTATGAATTGTTAATTCTGTTAACTTTTTGAATTCGTAATCTACAGATTTTACATTTGTTATATCTTTAATTCTATCTAGAAATAATTTGTTGTTCTCACTGTGTGTTTGTTTACTCTCCATTTATAATACATATTTTTATTAAAATTTGATTAACACGTTAGAATTCTTTTCATTATCTCGTTCTCTTTTGTTTCTTCTCTTTTAAATTTTAAGTATTCATCTAAATTACAACCATAAGCAACTGTATGAATTCCATCATCTAAAATATATCTTTTATCATCAAATGGGTTTAGACTTATCTTTTCAATTTCTTCAATAAACATTTCATGATCTTCAGATCTTAAACATCTCATTTTATGTTTTCTAACTTCTTCATTGAATATACAATTGATGTAATCTTTGAAATGAATATTCTTTTCTACTACACTTTTGGTTATTCCTTTTAACTTTTTAGCTTCATGTTCTTTAGTTTTATATGAATACATTTTAGATCTAACCAATGAATATGGTTAGAATACCAATGAATTCAATCATTTCTTCACCGCCTAATTCATCTTTGAATTTACCGGGAACTTTTTTATTATCATTGCTAAACAATTCATGATTTTTAGGATAATTACTGAAATCAAAATGATGTTTTAATGTTTTTAAATCATCAGTTATGTTATCAGTTTTTATCTTTAATATGTAAGAATCGGTATCAAAATATAATATTTTTATAAGCTTTTCTCCAAAAAGTGGTTGTAATACATTATAATAGAATTCATACATTAGAAATTTTGATAATTCTAAAACTGAAGCGCCAACATAGATTGGTTTATTAAATTTCATTGATGTTCTCATTTTAACTGCAGCTAAATTTTCATCAAATATTCTGTTACCAATGAACTTAGGATATGATTGTAAATGCCTTATCCTTTTACCATTACTGACTAACTCAATATCATTTCTATTTCTAATATTTTCACAAGTCTTACCATAGAATGCATTATTCATTAACTTGAAGAAATCTTTTTCGAAATCAGTTTTAGCTTCAGTTCTCTGTTTGGTGTTAAAATCTATATATTTTTCTAACCACTTAGATTGACTAAATGAAATATATCTATGTATTTTTTTTAGAATCATTCCTTGTTTTAGATAAAACTTTAACATTCTGTAATGTACTACATAATTATATTTATCTTCTTGAGTTACCATTAACTTTTCTGTATGAATATGATTTTCGGGTTTAGTTCTTTTTTGATAATTTGATAATTCTTCATGAGTTACAGTTTTATGTTCTGGACAGTATGCTAGATTTCTAGATTTTAATTTTTTATCTTCAGGATATTCTAAATCTACAACAAAGTAGTAACCAGTATCTGAATCATCTGCAATATCTAGAATTCTTTTCTTCCAATCAAATTTATCATTATTTTCATTCTGTAAAACTTCAGTTAATTCAAATACTCCATAAGGTTGTGGTTCCATCATTGCCCAACCATACAAATTATTTGCATCTATATATAATAACTTATATCCAGGGTTATCATTTACATTGAAATATCTATCCCCCAATACACCTGAAACTCCTCCTCTTATAGATTTTTCAAATAATAATAATTGATCTATATTTGTTAACAAATCCATTTTTATATCTGTAAATTTTAATCCACAATCCCATGTTAAACCTGGTGATGAATAACAATGACAAGGATCAATATTAAAATATTTTAGGTTTACATCTCTAAACCTTTCGACTATATCCGATAATAATAATACATCTGATTTTAAATATAAATCTACTAATTGCCCATGATTTTCTATTTTGAAATGATTCCAAATATTCAATGTTCTATTATATACTTCATCTTTAACATATTCATTTTTTAATTCATCATAAAATTGTTCTTTTAATAATTCAGTTATATTGAAATCATTATGTGATTTATAAAATGAATATGGAATTGCTCCTTTAAATCTCATTAATTGAAAATCATCATTATTTGGATAGTGTTGTTTTAATATCTTTAATTCATCATCAACTAATGATTTTGATAAGTTATCTAATGAACTATTTAAAAATCTATATGAATCTATAAATCTTAGGCAACCAAATTGGAATGATATATAATTCTCAGATGTTTTAGCTAACATTCTAAATTTATAAGTTGGTATTTTATCTTTTGATCTATTTGAATTTAATCTTTCTATTTCATTATTAATTTCTTCTATTTTATGGCATAACTGTTTGATGAATAAATGTGCATCATATCCTGATAGATTATGAAATATAACTGGTACAAAGTTAATTTTCTTAGCTTGTAAGTTACAATTCTCATGTGCAGCGCCTCTAAACTTTCCGTTCAAATGATCATGGTCTCTTACTTTTTTATCTTTATAATTAAATATCTTTTCACAATAATAACATTTATCTGCAAACGCAAATACTTCTTTATCTTCTTCTGTCATTATAATTTCTATATTTGTATTCAATAATTTACTAAATCTTATTTCATATTCAATTAATAAGTCACAAAAATGATTGATAACATTTTCATTTCTATAATCATAATATTCACTTTCAATTAGTTCTGGATAATCAGATTTTATATATAACCCGAAAGCAGCAGCTGATTGATGAATCTTTTTAATAGTATTTGTTTTTGGTGGTTCTTCAGAATAATCATTTTCATTAGAATTTAATTTCTTTCTCTTATAATATATTTCTTTTCTATCTTGATCGGTTAGTTCTTTATTTAATGATTCAAAATCTCCATATATTACAAATGGAACTTTATTTATTTTTGTAATCATATTTTTTGAATTCTAATATTTTATCCTTTTCATTTGGTAAAACTAATTTACAATAATCATGATTTTCACATAATTGTTTATGATTTAATAATGTACTTTCATTACTGAATCTATGTAAACATTTTCTACAAAGATATATTTTATGGTGATCACTTTCTGATTTAAAAAATAAATCGATTTGTTTAATCCACATATAATGATTCTCAAAATATAGTATATCTATAACATCGTTTGAATCATAATCTTTTGATAGATATAAAGGTTCTAATGTATAATGTTTTATATTATTACCTTTTGTATTTGGTAATTTGATTAAATCAAATACATTTATTCTTAAATTATTATCTCTTTCTATCTTTGGGACGTTTTTAATTCTAACAGGATACTTATCTATCTTATAATTATTTTGAAATGGTTTATAATGAGTTAATCTAAAACTATGTTGTTTATAATCTTCAACTGGGTGTAAACAACTTATTATAGCCCATAGAAAACATTTATCATCTTCATTTTGTACATTTATTACAGCATTAGTTTTAAATGGTAGTTTAATATAACTCGATGCTTCAATATCTGGTTCTTTATAATATGATACATTATTTTCATCTATTGGTTTTGATTTTGTTAACTTATTATATTTTGTGTTATAAACATGTAAAGTCATAAATATTATTTCATCAAATATTTTAAACCAGATCCTTCAAAATATTTCTCTTCTATTTTAGTTTTTACTTCATTATAACATTTATCTAATTTATCATCTATATGTTGTTTATATATAATATGTTGTGAATGAGAATTTATATTATTTATTAGTTTATCTTCAGATTTTATAAACTTTACTTTAGAAGATACACTAATTTTAGGATATTCAACATCAGTTATTATTTTTATTATTTCTTTCATATTTTCTAAATGTTTTTTATTTTCTTCTAATGTTTTTCCATTATGAAATTTAAACTCAATAGCTGCTGGACCAATATCACTTTTAAATTCTCGGTTATCTCTATATCTTTTTTATTATCTAATGAATTAATATATTTTCTTACATCTTCCATGTATGGTCTTTTATTGTTTAATTTATTTTTTATGCTTTTAATTGTCTTCTGTTTCTTATCATTATCTTTATCAAAATAATCTTCACTTAAAATATCATTATTCATATTTCTAATATGACTTTTAGATTTTAAATGTTCTTTATAATATCTTTTATCACTGAATGATTGATTACATGTATCACATTTGTATGTTTCTTTTTCATTCTATAATTCATCTAATTTAGTTTCTAATATATCATCTTCATATTCTAATTTCAATTTATTCTCTAAATGTGTTTTAGTTTTATTGTGTCTTGCTTTTTGGGATTTATCTATATTGATATTACATGTTGGGCAGTAGTACTTATTTGCTTCCATTTTAATACTAAATTTTTTATTAAATTGATTTTAGAAGTTCAATGATTTATATCATGTATTATTTCAATCACACTTTACTAACACTTTTAATGTTTAAAAATCTAACTCATACAAATATAAATATTGAAATAATGTTGTAAATATATACTTTTATATTGAATAATCTGTCAATTTAAATGTTATTCATGTACATGATTATTTTAAGAGTAATAGGGGTAATGGGCTTTCAGGTTAAAGGTTGAATGGTCGAGTTCATAAAAAACAAATATTAAAAGTAATTTAAAACTATAATATATTTTCATAACCGTGTGTATTTCAGGTGAATAATAGAATAATTATTATTATTAAAATATATTTGATTATATGAATTTGTGTATTGTAAATAAATCAATTGGTCGCGGAGCGGAGCGGTAGCGAAGTGGAGCGACCATTTGATTTGATACAATATGCTTTTTAAATTTAAATTATTGATATCTTAGAATAAATATTTAGTTATAATATAAAATGCACACGGTTATGAAAATATATTATAGTTTTAAATTACTTTTAATGTTTTGTTTTTTAATGAGCTCGACCGTTCGACCTTTGGCTTGAAAGCACATTACCCCTATTACTCCCGTATTGGGAATTTAGTCTAGGGTGTAAGGAGAGAACTTCCCCGTATTGGACAGTTAGTCTAGGGTGTAAGGAGACGACTTCCCCGTATTGGACAGTTAGTCTGAAGTGTAAGGAGACGACTTCCCCGTATTGGACAGTTAGTCTGAAGTGTAAGGAGACGACTTCCCCGTATTGGACAGTTAGTCTAGGGTGTAAGGAGACAACTTCCCCGTATTGGACAGTTAGTCTGAAGTGTAAGGAGACGACTTCCCCGTATTGGACAATTAGTCAGGGGTGTAAGGAGACGACTTCCCCGTATTGGACAGTTAGTCTGAAGTGTAAGGAGATGACTTCCCGGTATTGGACAGTTAGTCTGAAGTTGTAAGGAGACGACTTCCCGGTATTGGACAGTTAGTCTGAAGTGTAAGGAGACGACTTCCCCGTATTGGACAGATAGTCAAAGGTGTAAGGAGACGACTTCCCCGTATTGGACAATTAGTCAGAGGTGTAAGGAGACGACTTCCCCGTATTGGACAATTAGTCTGAAGTGTAAGGAGACGAATTCCCATTATTGGACAGTTAGTCTGAAGTGTAAGGAGACGACTTCCCCGTATTGGACAGTTAGTCTGAAGTGTAAGGAGACGACTTCCCCGTATTGGACAGTTAGTCTGAAGTGTAAGGAGACCACTTCCCCGTATTGGACAGTTAGTCTGAAGTTTAAGGAGACTACTTCCCGGTATTGGACAGTTAGTCTGGGGTGTAAGGAGACGACTTCCCCGTATTGGACAGTTAGTCTGAAGTGTAAGGAGACGACTTGCACATATTGGACATTTAGTCAAAGGTGTAAGGAGACTACTTCCCCGTATTGGACAGTTAGTCTATGGTGTAAGGAGACGACTTCCCCGTATTGGACAGTTAGTCTAGGGTGTAAGGAGACGACTTCCCCGTATTGGACAGTTAGTCAGAGGTGTAAGGAGACGACTTTCCCGTATTGGACAGTTAGTCAGAGATGTAAGGAGACGACATTCCCGTATTGGACAGTTAGTGTGAAGTGTAAGGAGACGACTTCCCCGTATTGGACAGTTAGTCTAGTGTGTAAGGAGACGACTTCCCCGTATTGGACAGTAAGTCTGAAGTGTAAGGGGACGACTTCCCCGTATTGGACAGTTAGTCTGAAGTGTAAGGAGACTACTTCCCGGTATTGGACAGTTAGTCTGGTGTGTAAGGGGACGACTTCCCCGTATTGGACAGTTAGTCTGAAGTGTAAGGAGACGACTTCCCCGTATTGGACAGTTAGTCAAAGGTGTAAGGAGACTACTTCCCCGTATTGGACAGTTAGTCTAGGGTGTAAGGAGACGACTTCCCCGTATTGGACAGTTAGTCTGAAGTGTAAGGAGACGACTTCCCGGTATTGGACAGTTAGTCTGGGGTGTAACGAGACGACTTCCCCGTATTGGACAGTTAGTCTGAAGTGTAACGAGACGACTTCCCTGTATTGGACAGTTTAGTCTGGGGTGTAAGGAGAATCCTCTCAATTCCTCAATTGGATAAGTCCGTAATTACGATCGACGTCCAACTGCGACGACAGTTTTGCGGTAGGCCTACTGAATATTTTCTTTTTTGTTATCAAAAAGACCCATTAAGGGCTCCGTATCTACACGATACATGAACAACTACTTTAAACTCTGCTGCATTATTCTCGTCGGTAAGCCTAAACCGTATTTCAACAAAACATTCAGGGGTCCGGTTCCACAGTTTTGAGTTAAAATCAGTTCATTTTCAATGTTTTAACTCTAGAATCAAATTAACTCAGAACTGTGGAACTGGACTGAATGGTAAATCAGATGTCTATGATTAGATATAAGATTTGGAATAATTGTATTTTCACTCGGAATTCGTACAGTTTAGAAATTAAGAAATGTCTTTCTCTTAATTGTAATTCTAAAAGTATTTCACATGAAACTATAAACATTAGAAAAATAAGGTTCCTAAAGGGAAATAAAAATTTAAGTAATTCGGTAAGTAATTTACAATCAAAAATAGAATGTAGTTCGTCAACGTTGGAGATTTGAAAATTTATATTTACAGGTAAGAGATTTCACCCGATCCTGAATTGGAATAAACTGTTCACTAGGATAAGAGATGAGATAAGAGAAACGTTTATTCTCCCGACTAGAGTATACATTACCAACTTTTTGGAACATTGCTATGTGCGCATGTGCAACAATGCAATAATAATATTTGGTTCCGCGTCATTGAAAATGCTATAGTCCTTGTGAACAAAATTAAAGTAGATGAAAAGTGATTAAAAAATCGTCGAAGTGCTGATAGATTCATGTTGTGGCTGTCTTTCTGCGTCGAATGGACTAATTTTGAAGAATATCTAACGCATTCTACACTTTTACTTTTGATTATGAAAAAAGGGACAGAAATCCTTTCACATTTGCAAGAAACCCATGAAATTTCATGCTTTCGGTACGATTTCCAAGCGTTATTCAAAGACAATAGAGGATGATAGATTTAAAGTGCTTATAGATTCTGTAAATATAAGATATTTTTTACCAATCCCCGCTGAAATTGAGAAAATCAAGATAATTTTCATCATTTACATTTAACCCTGAACTTGAGACAAATTTGAGAGTTGGCCCGGGGATAGCTCGCGCTGTATTATATATAATCTACTCAAAGACAGCAGATTCCGTTAATCATATCTTATATGAATGAAAACTTCAGAACATTTCGAACAAGTTTCTCGCTGGTTGTGATGGTCTATCTTGAAAAATAAAAAAGTTTTACACTGGTGAATATTTTCAAGTCACGTTTTTTTCTGAAAAGTGACTTAAAAAACAATCACTCTAATTTAAAAATAACGGACCATTGTTGCTATGCTACAAGGTCCGCAACAATTGAAAACAAATCAATGGCAATCCGTGCAGCGGCCAGATATTACACTATTATGACCGAAATAGTTGGTAATGATCGAGGTGAATACATGTACATATAATTTACTTCACTAGATAAGATAAGATAAGATAATTTATTACTTTCCAACCAATTTCCATGGTACGTGGAGGAAAAAAAGATTTTGTTTACAAATATTTACATATCGAGAGAAAAATAAAAAATATTTTAAAAACATAACAAGAGTATTTACAATATATACAAATACAGTGTACTATTTACAATTGACAGACAACAGGAGGGATCTATATACATCTAAACCATCTTTTATAAATTGTGCTAATTGAAAATTTGGAGTTTTTAATATATCAAAGTTTCTAAATGTTTCTAAATTCGGAATGGTATTGCGAAGTTCGGTAAGAATCTTACAATCAAAGAGAAAATGTAATTCATCCCCAAAAACATTGCAGATTGGGCACATTCTTTCGTTTCTAGGTAGATGGAGATAAGAAAATCTATGTACAGGTAATAGGTGGGATCCTATTCTAAACTGAAACAAGAAAATTAACTTTAATAAATTATTTGACGCCTGCGAAAAAATGTAGAATTTCTGGTATAAGCTAATGTGGAATTGCAAATTTGAAATCGAAGTTTTAAGAAATTTCGGGAATTATGAGATTTGGCGATTGGGTAGATGATACAGTCTTCGACTGGTCTAATTTAAAAAAAAATTGTCAACTTGTGACTTCGATTCACTTTTGCCTCTAAGCTGGTCTGCAACTTCATTGCCTCCATGGTTGAAGAAAGAGCTCTTCTGATGTCTGCTTCATCATGACTTTGAGCATATAGCGTGTAGCCAGCCAGCCCGGTCCTGGGGCCCGGTCTGGCTGTCACTTGATATCCTAGACTTGAGTCTGGGTAGAAGTAGACATTGTCATATAATTAACTTATTCATGTTATTCTGTATGAATTACCCGTGTGTCTTTTATTTTCTTATTTTAAAATTTGTAAATGTATTGATTTTTTGAATTTTATCCCGGAATTTCAATGTAATAAGGATCAATGAAGTATTGAATTTAATTGTCACCTTATACACATGCCATCAGTGGACGCGGAGCCGTATATGACAGCTATGCTATTATAAATTGCTAATCTCATGAAACCTGCATACGTCTAATATCGAACATATTTTCTAAAACAATTGAATATTGAAATTATATGTTTACACGTTTTTATATAGACCGCTTGTAGCCGCCGAAATTCACGCCGGCCCAACTCAGATCGTAGATAGCTTCGTCATTCCACTAGCATCCCCATGTCAGGGTCTGACTTTTATATCAGACTTCCAAATCGTGTATACATCCGCCATTTAACCGAATAATCCGATTTACTTATCATTTCTATTTATCCCTGCCGCCCCTGATATAATCATACATCCTTTACTATTAAAATACGTCTTCTCATGATATTCAATGCGATATAACATTTCAACGTTCAAATAGAGGTCATTATATAATCCCAGGGAGCCATTCTACATCTTTATCAATAATATTTTGCCAAATAGCTTGTATGTGTACACATAAACCTGTGACGTTTTGCACATCGATTTACGGTTGTCGTTTGTAAAATGACGCTGAATGGTTATCATTGTTTAGGTTTCATAATGGTAACGTTTTATAAGGCGTCAAAAAAACTAAAAACACAATTATCACCTAGAAATATCCACCTCGTACGACATCTATCCAAAGATGCGATAACTACATGCGCGGAGACTACCCCACAATGGACAGCCCGCTATGGGGAAATTTCCCCGTACTGGTCGGCTCCGCGGCTTGAGCCAACCCCTATTCCCCAAACTTCAAAACTACGAACTGTTGAAGTAACATACCCATCGAGGGTAAGATTCAAGAATAGGGGACTAGGTTGTTAACACAATTTATATCAACCCGCCATCTAAATAATTACCTCCACTGTAATTTGCATTAATTACTACAACAGCCGACATTTTTTGGTCAAAGTAATAGACTACTTAGAAACCACAACAACCCAAACTAATCCGTCAATATAATCACAAATAAACGAACACGGCCCGCCATGATGTCACACTAATTACCACCAAAAACCGTCCGACTACTATCATCTGAAGCGGGGTGTCCAGCGGGCGCAACGGAAAAGCCGCCAATGATACAATTTCAACCAGTAATTTAACACCCGTTCTTTGGATAAATGGAAAACAACATTATGGTGACAAAAACAGACACCACACAAAAATGAAGAGACAACAAAATAAGGGGACACCTCCATATTCACAATTTACATGCCAAAGAACAAGGACTTGGTGTAGATATCCCCCCCCCCCCAATTTTCATGAAACAACCACAAACAACTCATCAATTACTTATTCATAACAACTAATTTTATTTACGTACGGTACATAAAACAAAATTAATACAATCCTCAAATTTAATGCATCAAATTAAATAAGCAATCAAACCTACGATCTTAACACACAGTCCCAGTACCGTACACTCATTCTCACTCACAGTACACGCTTACACTCACACTAAATTATTAGACACTCTCATTCTCACTCGTACTCAAACTACACACTCACTCTCACCTACGAGCAATTATCTAGTTTAGATAATTGCTCGTAGCTCTCACAGTACACTCACTCTCACAGTACCCATTATGAGTTTTCCGGTTTGCTCGGCTACCCGTACTGGCGGGGTAGTCTAGAGAGGCCAATGAAAACTCCGGTTTGCTGAACCACCCCTCTTTGCGGGGATGCGGTATGATGTTTGATCTGACAGTTGCAAGTGGTTAATGGCTGTTTCAAGTGCTTACAACGATGCTTATTGCTTCGTGGTACATGGTGGTTTAAAAAAAGATTTCATAATGATACGCTCACCGCGTGGGCTTCGTAGAAAGACCACTACCTGTGACCTTCCCAAATTTTAATTGTCCTGTCCGATTTGGTTTCATCCAATTGAGAGACTGCCTTTTCCAGTTAGGGCATTTTTGGATCACGTCACTCCAGGAAATGACTTAACGCTTTTGGGCCCCTTCGTCGGTTCCACATGTTTCATTTGAACTATAGACCACAATGGTGACACCATGGTGGTCAGTAACTGACAAATTGAGATATCCCCGAGTCTGAACACTTGACTTCGAATTTCGGAAATTTATCATGTAATGTTTGTTTTCAAACCTCTAAGGAATCATCATTGCAAATTCATCACTGACCATCACTGACCACCAATGACCAATTCAAACTTCTCGAATATGAAAACGATATACCGCGTTATGGTGTCAAACTAGAAACGATTCGCCATTGAAAATTCATAAATTGACCATCACTGACCACCACTGACCAATTGAAACTTCTTGAAAGAACGATATACCGGTACCGCTTTTGGTGTGAAACTAGAAAGGATTCGCCATTAAAATTCATAAATTGACCATCACTGACCACCAGTGAAACTTCTCAAATATCGTGGTCGAATTCGAAAGTGCTTGTCGTCGTATTGCTATTTCTAGAAACCAGCAGAAAGTTTTGCTACTGTTTTTGAATGGCGTTGACATGATGGAAATTTATTACCCATAAATGGGTTACACATCTGGATCACAGCACCTCACTTGCCGCAGAGCGTTATTTTCACTGCATAGTAATGCTAATACATAAACTTTTTTACTACTTGACTCGAATCATCTGAACAGTACTGCGTTTGAAAACTCAACGAATAGAAAATGTTTGCGGGATGCGCCTACAAATAAGTTATAATAAGATTAATTAATCGATGCATGAAAAACAATTAAATCACAAGGTGACTAACACCCGTCTTTCAACCAATCTGCGCGATACCAATTAATCAAATCATTAAACGCATTTGGTTCCTAATATTTGAAATCATGTGATACAATAGTTGTTCTTTAGACTTGGCCACTTTCATTTCAGAAAACCGCGTACTAGACCAGTGGTCACCGAGGCATTAAACATTCCTTCAAGTTTTGAAAATTCGATGGTAACGCGGATTCTTCGCCTCTAAAAACTGTTTCGTTAATAGTTTTCTTTATATTAAAAGTGTTCATAGGAATTGAAATTTGGAGCGATATCAGTCACAGCTGTAACCCTTTTTCATTGTCAGTTCTTTTTTGGAATTCAAGTAGATTAGTGAAAATATCAATGATGAAGTTCACTTATTATATCAAGTACCGTTTTTACTGTCGCATGCGAGTCGAAACAAAAAGATCTATCCAACTGCATATCTTCGGGTATAAACTGTGATATTCTTCTGTATGTTATGAATATCTTTAAAAATTTGTGTTCTAGTATAATACCCGAAGGTTTAACTATCGGACACATAAAAGATTCGCCATAATCAAAGTTTTTAAGAAAATCTTTCTTCGAGAAAGAAAGATCTTTAAAAGAACGATTGGCGTCAAACTAATCCATAATGGACTGTTGTGAATTTATTGAATAATCCACCAGAGAAATTTAAAGATTTCGAAGCGAAATTTATTCATATAAATCAAAAATGCATAAATTACTTGACGTTATTTGCGGGTCTCATGAAACACTTTCGTGCGCTCTTTTTAAAACTAAAATAGCATAAATACATGCGTGTTTCGTTATAAACAAGGTTAAATTCCAAACGCACATGAAATATGGAGCCTGTATCTCTCACGATATACACATCTTGAACTTTCTCTTACTACGTAGGCCCTTTCCAAATGGGAATTGTTCAGTTTTTTAACGGCCGACATTCAGAGGCACCTAAAAAACCGGTTGTATAGCACTTGAGATTTTCAGTGTAGGTTACATCTCACATCGACTCGGCTCGCGGTCGGTGGTTTAATGGGAACACATCTGGTTGTTAATAGTTTAACAGTTGACGAATTCAGAAAACTTTTTTCAAATGTCTTTGATAACTTTTTAAACATAGTATTCCTCTTAATTACATTTCGCTGATTCCATAGATATTTTTCATGAAAATTGCTCCAGTTATAACGGATTCAAACATACATGTAAAATGATTATTTTCAAAATATTCAATTTTCTCCGATTTTGAAGAAATTCTGACACAATATCATCTCCACTCGACACATGATTTTACTTCGGCGCCTTTGAAGGGAGTGTCACTTGTTGTTGAGTTCATATTTAGTCAAACAAGAAGATATACCTGATTCCTTTTTATAATTTAGATTTCGACGGATATCATCAAATTACTAGAAAGGGACAGCAGCTTTCGGTCATCCGCAAAAAAATACCTAAAATGCTCTCCTAGGGTTATAGAAAAACATGTAACGAAACATACGGAAAATCCTTTTTTTGGTAGACTGAAATTATTGAACTCTTAAATAGCAACATTCAGAGAAACAAAAACATAAGAATATATTCTCACCCTTTAAAAAAACAACGTGATTTCAATTGAAGATGACACGTAGCCTCATATCAAATGATATGAACGCCACAGAGCCTATTCATTCTCTTTACGAGGATGGGTCTCCACATTCATAGGATACGATACGAGATTCGTGGGTACGAATGATGAATACAACTGATAAAGCGCCAATTTCACTTATTCTTGCACATAAAGGTGTTTTAGAGTAATCTAGCTAACAGGTGTGTTTTAGGAGTATTTTGGATTTAAACTCAAATCGGGGTTCATGACGAATATTGAGCATTCTAGGGCTGGAGCAAGAAACGAGTGGGATCGTCCGCCAATGGTATCACCAAAGAAATAATAAGGAGCCAGTCCGTGGTGGCTATTGAAAGCAACGACCGCATGTGAATGCATTGATTGAATGACATCTCAAAAGTCAGATTTTATAAAATTGAACATGATATATGGATAGGTTATTCAATATATACTGGTAAAAATGATGCCCAATATGTGATATAAATGTTCAATTAAAAAGTAGAAACCGAATCCATACTTCAGTCTGGTATTGTTATAACATCAAACACTCAAATCTAATCCTTTGTTAGATTGGTAGCCAGTGTAGATGAGCAAGAATAGTGGTCCCTAATTTCAATGTGGACTGTTCAACAAGTTGGAGTTTGTGAAGAGATGAATGAGTTTAAAATGGAGTGGAATTTAGATAATACTGTTTGAATGTCTATTACTCTATCTTTTTATTGATCATAAAAAATTGTGGTAAAATATTTGACTCTAGGGTTGGTTTTAGATTGTATCTCTCCACGCCAGAGGTAATCACGGATATTGGACCACACAAAATTCCTTGTGTACAGCTCAACTTTTTAAATCCCTGGAAAAGCTCGCCACGGATATATGTCAGTAATGATTAATTTTCCCACAAATTCTCCCCTTCGAAAAACCTAAACAACAGTAATAGGGATAATAGGCTTTCAAGCCAAAGGTCGAACGGTCGAGCTCATTAAAAACAAAACATTAAAAGGAATTCAAAACTATAATATATTTTCATAACCGTGTGTATTTTATATTATAACTAAATATTTATTCTAAGATATCAATAATTTAAATTTAAAAAGCATATTGTATTAAATCAATTGGTCGCTCCACTTCGCTACCGCTCCGCTCCGCGACCAATTGATTTATTTACAATACACAAATTCATATAATCAAATATATTTTAATAATTATTATTATTCTATTATTCAACTGAAATACACACGGTTATGAAAATATATTATAGTCATAAATTACTTTTAAGGTTTTGTTTTTTAATGAGCTCGACCATTCAACCTTTAACCTGAAAGCCTATTATCCCTATTACTCTTAAAATAATCATATAAATGAATAACATTTAAATTGACAGATTATTCAATATAAAAGTATATATTTACAACATTATTTCAAGATTCATATTTGTGTGAGTTAGATTTTTAAACATTAAAAGTGTTAGTAAAGTGTGATTGAAATAATTCATATATAAATCATTGAACTTCTAAAATCAATTTTAATAAAAAATTTAGTATTAAAATGGAAGCAAATAAGTACTACTGTCCAACATGTAATATCAATATAGATAAATCCCAAAAAGCAAGACACAATAAAACTAAAACACATTTAGAGAATAAATTGAAACTAGAATATAAAGATGATATATTAGAATCTAAATTAGATGAATTATAGAATGAAAAGAAACATATAAATGTGATACATGTAATCAATCATTCAGTGATAAAAGATATTATAAAGAACATTTGAAATCTAAAAGTCATATCAGAAATATGAATAATGATACTTTAGGTGAAGATTATTTTGATAAAGATAATGATAAGAAACAGAAGACAATTAAAAGCATAAAAAATAAATTAAACAATAAAAGACCATACATGGAAGATGTAAGAAAATATATTAATTCATTAGATAATAAAAAAGATATAGAGATAACCGAAGCATTTAAAAGTGATATTGGCCCAGCAGCTATCGAGTTTAAATTTCATAAAGGAAAAACATTAGAAGAAAATAAAAAACATTTAGAAAATATGAAAGAAATAATAAAAATAATAATAGATGTTGAATACCCTAAAATTAGTATATCTTCTAAAGTAAAGTTTATAAAATCTGAAGATAAACCAATATATAATATAAATTCTCATTCACAACATATTATATCTAAACAACATATAGATGATAAATTAAATAAATGTTATAATGAAGTAAAAACTAAAATAGAAGAGAAATATTTTGAAGGATCTGGTTTAATATTTTGTTGCGACATAGGCATTTTAATCAATTTAACTACGTATCACTTTCTGCTATTAGGCTATCTCAAGCTCGTGGGACAATTCCTGCTGTTTAGTAATTATAGAATAATTAAAAGCTTTATGTTCAAACCCGGAATTAGATAAGATAAATTTCTAGAATAAAGGCACGGTACTCACGGGGAAAAACGGAGAGGGAGAGCAACATTGGCGGCTTCGACCAGAGCAGAGGCAGCGCACCAAGTAGGGTAAGGGTGAAATGATATTGTCAGTTGTCATTTGGTTAAGTTTCATGCAATAGAACCCTTGCATCATTTTATCAACCTGAGTTTAGTTGTTGGTTATGTTTGGTTTCTGGTTTCTATATCGCCGTGCAGGACAGGAGGGGAAGTGCATACGTCACGAACAAGAACAGCGGCGCTCTCCCACAGCAATTTCGGGCTTCCCCCTCCAGGTCGCACGACAGATTTGGTGCCGAAACCCGGGACCAGTTTTTTCGTATGTATACGGTCGTAATCTAGTAAAGTATTTGATTTCGGGATGTACTTCATCCAGATAGCTATTTGGAAACCTCAGTAGTTGTGTTATTAATTAGCTTCTCGTTTTAGGAAATATTAGGAACATTTTTTTTAAAGGAAGAGTGTCGTGTTTAAGAGTGGTAACTGAAGTACTTGTATTAGTTGGCATTTTATAATTTTTCTTTACATTAACTTAGACTTGCTTTAGCGTTTCGTTGCGTGGTTCATTTCGTTTCATTTAGCGTTTCATTGCGTGGTTTGTTGAATCTGACAGTAAAAGTGTCGTATGTACTGGGGTATTAACTAAAGAGATATTGATAAGCATATTAGTTATGATCCGCAGCTGAATTGTACTTTCAAAAAGATCAAACGATTTGTATACGTAGGTTTCTTGGCATGGTCCTGGGAGAACACACGCATTGTTCCTTATGTACGATAATACATTATCCGCCTTAATGGTTGTTTGTCTGAAACAT
The DNA here is from genome assembly GCF_964204645.1 of Tubulanus polymorphus. Lineage (NCBI taxonomy): Eukaryota > Metazoa > Nemertea > Palaeonemertea > Tubulaniformes > Tubulanidae > Tubulanus > Tubulanus polymorphus. The sequence goes on along the minus strand of NC_134029.1, from coordinate 13,971,451 downwards.
TTATACTTGTATCAGACGAGCATTCTAAATCACTTTGAAGGTAATCACGGCGCTGTAGTCATGAGAAGAATTCGTGGAAATGAGCAATTATGAAATCAACTTATGAAACACTCGCTGACCCTTAGTCTGATAATTCGATAATAAGAAGTAATATTAAAAGAGTAATATTAAAAAGTAATATTAAAGAGTTTTATTATTTTAATTAATAAGAGTTTGTGTGTTTAAATTTGTATGTACTAATAATGATAAAGAATATAAATAAGAAAGATGATATTTCGGATTACATTGTATATTAATATTTAGACAAAATTAAATACCATTCATTGCGGGAATTGTAATCATTGGATAAGTTAAAATAAATGAGTTCGAGGGTTGGAAAAATAGTATATATGTAATCTCTTCGGTGCGGTTGAGAAGGGGAGCAGACCGGCAGGTATCATGACGTCGAGGGTCGGGTTAAAGTTAGCAGCGAATGAAAAGTCTAGGAATCAGGACCCCGGCTCTGCGTCGTGGTGCTGCGTTGGTTGCTCGTTCCCTTTTACGGCTGGCCGCAAGCAGGGTTCTGGATTTTTCTTGGGTGTGGACGCAGCCGTATAAAAGGGGCCGCACCTCGAGAGAGAGCGGACTCTTTTAGGAAGCATTTTCAGGGGAAGCATTAGAAGACTATAGAACAGATAACTTTCGGCTATCCGGTTGAATTGCATCTTCTTGTGTGCGGGATTTGTAACAAAATTCTAAATTAAAAGGTAGGGAATTTTATAAATTGTTGAGACTATAGTTCAGTTAAAATTGTAGAATTAAAGTTGAGTATTATCATATTTAAATCCGGAGTTCCTTTTATTCCTTGGTTTTCGGGTTTCTGTGTTCGTGGTCGACTTTCTCGCCAGGGACCGGAGTTTGTAATAGAGGAAAAAGACAATAGAGAAAGGGACCGCGGAACATATTGGTGCCGAAACCCGGGATCTCCGGAATAATATATAATAAATAAGCTACTTTAAATTCCAATTCAAATAACACAAAAAAAAATTTTTGAATTTCTTATACGATAGTATTATATATAATTTCTGAATTATGGATGAAGAGATCATAGAGGCCCAAGAAACCTATGATTTTCTGTTAGAAGTATTCACGGATGGCCTATACGGTCTCTATTGGGCGGAGCAGGATGCGAACGCATCCGGTGACGAGGAAACATTTGAGCTTATTGTAAATGCTAATGGGCCAAAGTTAAGGCACCTTCGAAATTGCCTCGTAGAAACCGCGGAAGTGCTGGGAAAAGAGCACAAGGACCCCTCGTGGGCGGAAAGCTCTAGGTTTTATGCCATGATCTTTCAATAAATTCCATACATTGGCATTATTCATACGAATTTTAGGGATAATAATAATAATAAGATAATAATAAGAATAATAATAATAGTAATATCAGTTAGAATATCGGTAATAGTAATAATGATTTTAACAATAGAAATTTTGAATGAATTTTTTTTACAATGACGACTCGAAGTCGGGCCCAAGGGGATCCGGGTACGGCTGCTGATAGTTCGGTCAGCAATGACGCAGTCATGCGGGCGCTGACGGGGCTTCAGGAGCAGATGGGCTCAGCAGCAGCGTTTGTAAATTACAGCCTCCTTCCGAAATTCACAGGCCGGGACAATCAAGATGTGGATGAATGGTTTAGGGGATATGATAGGCTCGCTGACCTCAGAGGCTGGACCACTGAGGACAAAAAGAAACAGATTTTCTGGTTTCTATCCGGACCTGCTTTGGTCCTTTTCAACGATCTGCACATCGATCAAGAGACTGATGCGGCTGGCAACTTAAAAATTACCCCTTGGGATGATATCGTTGCTGCTTTCATAAAACAGTTTAGCCCGACAACTTGGGCCATAGTCAGGGAATCTGCCCTGACAACCATGAAACAGGGGGAGGGGCAACCGATTGACCAATTTGCTGAGGACATCGATCGGTTGGCCTCTAGCTTAAAGTTCTCTGATCACCAGAAGAAAATGTTGTTAATTAACAACTCGAAACCGGAAATTTCCTTTTATCTGCTGTCCCAGCGGCCCGCTACTTTTAGAGATGCCTGGGAGACCGGTAGGATGGCAGAACACATAGAGAAAAAGAAGAAAACTGCCCCCTCGGTTAATCAGCTTGAGGCAAGCCCGAATCAGGAGGTACGAGAAGTCATGGCTGAATTGCGTGACATGTTTAAACAACTCATGTCAACTCAAAATAGGGATTCGAACCCTAGACGCCATGACCAGCATGAGAGGGGAGTATCTCCAGATGAAAGGCGATCTCTACAGAGATCAAGCGGAGGGAGCGTGATTTGTTACCGCTGCCACGCCCCGGGACATTACGCCCGTAACTGCCCTACCTGGCAAGTGGATCAGGGATATCAGAGGCGCCCAGATGACAGAAATCTATAATTCTAGCCCGGCAAACTCTAGACGTTATTACAACAATAGAAGATTTAGCAATCAACGCCCAGGGTTGAATTGGCCAAATCAGGGAAACGCCATGGGACCTCATCCTGTACGGTTCCTGAACTTCGCTGAAAAAGCTGAAACACTGAAAAGCTGAAACGCTGAAATAAAAACGCTGAAATTTCAGGGAATTTCCGAAAAACGCCGAAATTTCAGGGAATTCCCGAAAAACGCTGAAATCGTGCTAGGTACCGACAATACACGTTTTGAAATGTTTTCCGGGCAGGTGTCCGCTGACGAGTCCTGAACCGTGTTTTATGCTCTACCTTCGGTTACAGAGACATGCCTTAAGGTCGTCGTCATGACCGACTTGATCGATTGCGGATTGCGTGGATTGTTAGATGTGTTTTTTGCCATAGTTTTATGTGCATATACCGGTACGATCTAACAATGAAGTTATCACTTCATTTGAATAAATTCTTAATCACAGTAATATTAATTCACAATATTTTTTCTTATGTTTGGTGATTTCTTGCAACTTATCATTGCCAAGTCTCATACAAGTAGTAGCTGAATGAAAGTACAGTTAGGCTGAACCTGATAGTGATAACCCAAATTAAGTGCTAGCATGGAACTAATGATTATTTTGATTCTATTTTCGGTGTCATTGAAATTCGTTAATAAAGGTTTTAACCGTCATAGTATACTGTACTTAGCATTGCTACAATTGGGTGCCATATTTCTACAATTTCTACAAGGAGGAAGGAATCTTTAAGTGTCTTTGTTCCCGGGTAGGGTACGGGGTAAAACCTGGTTTACTTTCTCTTTCGACTTGCCGGAGACTACTATCTGCAATGTATTGCATGCTTTGATGTGTCTGGCCTATAGGAGTCGATCGATATTTTTTTCCCATACACAGGCATGGCTTTAGTGTAGATGAAGGCTAGGCACTGCACATTGTGGATTGACTGGAACTCTTAACTCACAAAATTAAACGAGTCAACAAGAAAGATCCAATAATTGGACATTTGTCTAACTATATTATTTAACAGCTTGAAATAACACATTCTGCAAGAGTATACAAAGGAAATCAGTTCTTACATTATATCAGAATCAATAGTTCGCTTAACTCTGGCTAGAATTCTGGTTCCATTGCTTCATATTCTAATGAAATCCACTAGTATACCTTAGAATATCGCTTAGCTTAAGACTAAAAATTTGGTACCAGGAAACAGGGAAGAAAAGTGGGTGTACTGTACATCCGCAATTGACTTATTTCTCTCTGGTTGAATCAAGTTATTATTGAAATAGCATTCGAATAGCCATTTTATTTTTAAAAATTGTGTCGTTCAGCTATCCTGCTGCAAATTTCGCAGTTGAAGTTTACTGGTGCCATCTGATTTCTCAGTATCTCAAAAAATTTGCACATTCTAAGCCTGAATCTAAAAATAGAAAAAGGTGCATTTTAGTCGGATATAAAAGAATAGTGGCTAATACACCCTGGACTATATAGCCTATGGGGTGGGCCTAGTTTGAAAGCACTGAGGTCTGAGAGAACAGCACTTAGTAAATAAATACTGAAATAAAACTTACAAAACACCCAGTACTTGAGAAGATGTACTTGACAAGAAGTGTCACCAGCTAAGCATATCAACTTTGTCTATGACTCCCCCTTTTATTTTATAGATTCAGTAGTAGTCTAAAAATAAGAATCGGTACATTTTTCTAACAGTTGGTATGTCATTTCTTCAAAAAAACTAATTATTATCACGCCACAGCAAATAAATTATTCACAGTTGTTGAATGGTTAGCCCGATTTAGATTAATTGGTTGACGCTAATCAGTATGACCCATACGTAGGGGCCTACTGCATGCCATTGGCGTCAATCCATTCCATTCCACAGTGAATTAAAAAGAAATTTAGTTAGATCCCTTTTGTCCAAAAGCTGCATCATTTATATAACTAGCTGTCAAATTTAATTTACCTCCTTCAGAGAATACCATAGTGACATAGTCCGTCGCCCATCAACGTGTTGACAAAAGAAAAGTTGCTCCATGTTTTATACATGAACGTTCAAATAAGATATTTTGCGTCTTGCAGGGAATATTGAGCAGTGTTTAAGTTGGCTTGCACGGTTTGTGAATGGGTTTTCCTCATTATGCTGCCTGTATGCATTAAAAATCCGGATTTCAAGCGAATTAATTTGTCCAACAAGTGGCCCTCTAGAAGTATACTCCACACATACTGTCCATGCGTGTCTCTGTAACCGAAGGTAGAGACTAAAACACGGTTCAGGACTCGGTAGCGGACACCGGCCCGGAAAATATTTCAAAACGTGTATTGTTGGTACCTAGCACGATTTCAGCGTTTTTCGGGAATTCCCTGAAATTTCGGCGTTTTTATTTCAGCGTTTCAGTGATTCAGCTTTTTCAGCGAAGTTCAGGAACCGCATCCTGTAGGAGACCAGCAAGGGTGGGGTCGAACCACCACAAATGGTCGCCCCAGTGTAGCCAACGAACATCCTATGAGGAATGGCCGCCCAGTGACGAATCGACAATACGGCCCGCAACAAATGCATCGCTAGGGGAATCTGATTTCTGGTGGGATGATAGTCACTACTATCAACACTGGTATTACGATGATTCATCCTGTAGAAATGGTGATTTTTATAATGAGGACATGTATTTGTCGTCGCAATCGTGTCTAGATGATTGCGAATTATTTGATCCATCAGAATATGTTCAAGACTTGAAAACTGATTGGATTGATTCTTATTATTTTGATGAAACTGAACTTAAAGATTATTCTGGAACGTTCTCTGAGTGTCGTACACCCTCGTGGGGGGCAGATCATTTTTATAACGGTCAAGACAAAGAATCTGAATTTGAAAATGACTTAAAAGAAGATGAAGTTCGATTTGGGGATAAATTCTATGGAGAAGGGCATAAAAAAGTCACATTTTGTGATCCGGTGGTTATAGATGAGATTCAAACGAATAAATCATTCCTCAATGTGTGTTATGATAGTAGGCCGCGCTGCAGTCTGAATGTCGATCCGGGGAATTCGACGACTGGCGACGGTATGCGGGAACAGGGTTCTCCGATAATTAAGGGGCGTGAAGTCGCGCAACAGAGTTGCCCTGCGACAGTTGAATCAGCGGTACAATGCGAAATTATGCCATCAAATAAAATTGATCACAAGGTAAAATACTCAGAGAGTAAAATACTAAATCAGGGTGTGGTCGAAGATACAAATCAGTCCGAATTGAAGTCACCAAGGTCAGCGGAAGCTGCCTTCTGCCAAAAAGAGGCTGAATTAGCTAACACATTTTCGCAGGAAGAATCTTTTAATTTTTCTCGACCGAATGAGAGTTCGGATAATGGGTTGTATGGGTGTAACGAGGGAAGTGACTTGGTTCAAGACGAGGTTGTCGTAGACTCAGAGGCCGAAAAGGACGAGTCGACACGTAATACAGAGGTTTTTAGTGGAGTTTCTGCCTCCACAACCGACGAACAGGACGGGGTTACCCAGAACTATTTTCCGTCAATAATGGCTACTGTTGCTAATCGGGTAGTTGGTCATCATTCTGGTATACCACTTAATATTCTTATTGACACCGGCGCGGAAATATCCGTTTTAAATAGTGGTTGTTTACATAGAAATCCGCAGATTCAGTCAGGTGAAACGCGAGAAGGACTATTCCATTCCGCTCGTGGGGTAGATGGAAGTAAGTTTAACTTGCGAGGATTAGTAGATATAAACTTTCAGCTGGGTAATCTAGATCTCACCCATTCTATGTATATTGTCGATGACGTGAGCTCCGATGTTATTCTCGGAGCAGACTTCCTAGAACAGCAACATGCTGTTATTGATTACGGCAAGAAAGCTCTCCTGCTGCCAGGTGCCGACACAATCCATTTTAGTAGCAATACAGTCAATCTAGGAAAACCCTCGACAGTTAAAGTGTCCGAAATGACAATTGTCCCACCTTCGTGTGAAGTAATTGTGAACGGAAACTGTTTGTCGGACAAACCTCCAGCGCCGTTTGCTGTATTTGAGCCATCTAACCATCTTCGCACTCAGGATTTGTTAGGCGCTAGGTCAGTAGTTGATGTCACTTCAACAGGGATTCCCATTAGGGTCATGAACCCTACATCCCGACATGTGACCTTGTATGAGGGTTGGGTCAATTATGGACAGAGGGATGGACGGTCCACCAGCCGCTGTCAACTAAGGGGGATTTTGGCCAGCTTCCAAGGCCACCAGAGGTCAATTTTACTCAGGTTAACGATCCGCAGACATCAGCTGACATAGGACTACCTGAGATCGATCTAGTCAAGTGAGACCTGATGCCGTCACAACGAACAAAACTTCTTAAGTTACTGCACTCGTACAAAGATGTTTTTGCTAGGTCCCCAGAGGAATTGGGTAAGACGGACTTTGTCAAACACGTTATAGACACTGGAGATGCACCCCCTATTCGGAAGAGGCCATATAGGGCAACCCCTCGTATGCAGGAAGTCATCGACACTCATGTAAAACAAATGTTGGACAATGGAATTGTTCAATATAGTACGAGCCCTTGGGCTGCCCCAGTGGTGTTAGTACAGAAAAAGAGCCCAGACGGTGAGGTCAAGTGGCGATTTTGTGTAGATTATAGAGGACTCAATGCTGTCACTCGGACTGATTCTTTTCCCTTGCCGAGGATTGACGATTTATTAGCTCAAGTTGGACAGGCATCACCGAGATATTTTAGCTCACTTGACCTCTTGAGCGGTTATTGGCAGGTTGGTGTAGATGAAGCTAGCAGAGAAAAGACTGCATTTATAACTCAAACTGGTCTGCTAGAATTCAAGGTATTGCCTTTCGGTTTGAAATCAGCTCCATCGACTTTTCAAAGACTTACGGGTGGTCTTCTCAGGAATTTGATCGGGAAGTTTTGCCTTGTATACCTAGATGATATTATCTGCTATTCAGACTCGTTCGACTCCCACTTAGAACATTTGGCGCGAATTTTTGATCGTTTCCGAGCGTCAGGGCTTCGTCTGAACCCTAAGAAGTGCTACTTCGCACTCAAGGAAATCAACTTCTTAAGTCACCGTTTATCAAAAGACGGCATTGCTACCGACCCCGAAAAAGTAGCAGCGGTCCAGAACTGGCCCATTCCAACCACCCTAAAACAACTGCGCAGCTTTCTTGGGTTTACCAATTACTATAGGCGATTCTGTAAGGGGTATAGTACTATAGCCGCGCCGCTCCATAATCTAACCAAGAAAAGTGTTCCATATAAATGGGATGCTGCATGTCAACGAGCGTTTGACACCTTGAAACAAGCAATGCTCGAAGTTCCTATTCTGGCCTATCCCATATATGGGGGAGCTCCATTTTTACTATATACGGATGCCTCTGACGATGGCATTGGCATGGTATTAGCACAGGTTCAGGAGGGCACTGAGAGAGCAATCGCATATGCAGGGCGTGGGCTAACAAAAGCCGAAAAGAATTACTCCACCACGGACCGTGAACTTCTCGCAGTAGCGGCAGGAGTTCGGAAATTCGAACCCTATCTGAGGGGATATCACTTTGAAATTATAACTGACCATAGCTGTCTCCAATATCTAAAATCAATGAAGAATTTGTCGGGTCGTTTGGGTCGCATAGCGCTTTATCTTGAACAGTTTGATTATTCTATCTCTCATCGTCCGGGGAAATTGCACGGCAATGTTGACGGTCTATCGCGGAGACCGTATCCTGAGCCCCAGATCGAAGAGGACACGATTGAGGCATGCGCGGTACAAGCCGAAAATCGAGATCCGATTCCAAACGACTTGTCTGTAAATCAACGGTCTGATCCGAATCTGCTGAATATCATTTATAATCTAGCCGACGGCTCCTTACCGGAAGAGGACAAGGAGGCCAGAGAAATCCTGTTGTTGTCAGACTACTACTTCTTGGATGACGAAGGGCTACTCTATCATGTGGACACAAAGAAAAAGATAGAGGCAGATGGTCCGCGACAACTAGTGATCCCCAAAAATATGCGCACCGAAATTCTAGAAGCAGGTCATGATTCAATGACCGGTGGTCACTTGGGACATAAGAGGACCTATGAGACATTAAGGGCTAGGTATTATTGGTCGGGTATGTACAAAGACGTAGAAAAGTGGATCAAATCTTGTAGAGACTGTGCAACCAAAAATAAGCCGGGAAAGCCCATACGAGCCCCAGTTAATCCGATCGCTGTCACTGGACCATGGGACAGGGTCTCAATGGATGTATGTGGTCCATTTCCAACAACTGTTTCAGGGAATAAGTATATTCTAGTTTTCGTTGATTATCTTACAAAATGGGTCGAAGCATTTGCTATGAAAGACCAAGAGGCAGCCACAGTTGCTAGAATATTTTATGAGCAAATCATTTGCCGACACGGGGCCCCATCTGTGTTACAGAGCGATCGCGGAACCAATTTCTTGAGTAAGTTGATGAATGAGGTGTCGCGACTCTGTAATACGCCTCGGGCTCGCTCTAGTGCTTATAGACCACAGAGGTCAAGTTGAGCAAATGAATTTGGTTATAGTCAAGGCCCTAAGCATGTATTGTAACGACCGTCAGACAGATTGGGATACGTACTTAGATCCAATTCTTTTTGCGTACAGGGTTAGTCCAGCGTCAGACACATCACAATATTCTCCGTTCTTTTTAATGTACGGTCGAGAGCCAAAGCTTCCAATGGATGTTGCTCTTTTCAACCCGAAAGATGTCTACTTTGACGCAGGAGGTTTTGTTCAGGCCATGTTACCGAAGTTGAAAGAAGCCAGGAAATTAGCCAGAGATAACATCAAAAGGGCTCAAGAAAGGATGAAGGAACGTTTTGATAGAACGGCAGTCCCGCCAACTTTTGACGTAGGTGACCAAGTCTTAGTTTTCACACCAAAGAAAGTAAAAGGGCTGAGTAAGAAACTCTTACATCAATGGACTGGTCCATATCGGGTTGTTCGAAAGCTTTCTCCTGTTTCTTTCATCTTAGAGGACGAAACAATAAGGAATTAGCAGTGCCGATTCATTGTAATCGGATGAAATACTTCTTCTCTACTGACATTCGACCGTTGGACAGGATCGACGACGATATCGATAATGGAAACGATGGTGACCAGGACGAGGATCACCAAGACGACCGGCCAAATAATTTGACAGACGACCATGGGGGATCAAATGAATATCCCGGACAGGCTCTGCCAGACAAACCAACTACGAGTGACGTGGAGCCTGTCTACTACGTAGAGAAGATTATTCGTCACAAGAAAGAAAAGGGAATTTTGAAATATCTCATCAAATGGGTTGGTTATGACAACAAGGACAATACGTTTGAGCCAGCTGAAAACTTGAACCCAGAAGTTATTAGAGCCTATTGGGATGACTTAGCGGCTAGGTCCAAGTCCAGGGGCCGGAAAACTAAGAATAGGCGCCGATAGAAGGACGACGACTGTTCCAAAGTTTGCCATATTGACGTGGCTCATTGTTATCTTTTCAGAATGCAGGTTGCGCTCGTACTACTGGTTCTTTGGTTCGCCCAAGCTTATGGGTCAACGCCAGCTACAGTTTTGAGGCCGAACTACGGTGCGGCTTTTCACAGAATAGGTGGAGTGCATAACGGGGATAGTGCGTGGTTCCACACGTTTGCAATACCGTGGCTGGTAGTCGACGACCCGCCAAGTAAAGGTCTGCGACTACGCTGTTCGCTTGTACAACCTAACATTCGCGCTCATTGCACCGGTTATGCGGCGATGTATCGAGAGGCACATCGTCTTCAGTTGGACACGTTAGTTCACATCAGGGGACAATTAGCTGATGTGAGGCGAATGATCCCGGATGCGGTAAACGCCAGTTCCCGAAAGAAACGACACGCCAATGGGCAAAGAGTCAAACGAGCACCGCTTTCTTGGATAGGTTCGATTTCTTCTTCCTTGTTCGGTACAGCTACCGAGGACGAAGTCCAACAAGTAGAGTCACACGTAGAGAAAGTCGAGAAGATTGTCAAGCTCAATTCAGATCAGATTACCCATATACAGGGGACACTTTCCTCGTTTATCAATGCGACGGACACTCGGATCAGTAGTCTGACTTCGGCGTACGTTGCTAATTCTAAAGAGTTAAAGTCCATTCGAGGAGCACTATTGAGTCGAAGCGTTGATGCTAGCATGCTGGCATTGGCGGCCGACATGACGATACGAAATATAATTTTAGTGGAGAGGTTGACGACAGTTTCGGGCGAGTGGCTACAGGGGATTGAAAAACTATTGGAGGGATATTTGCCACGGGCCCTGGTCAACCCTAAAATGTTGTCTACCGTTCTTGACGGCGTGTCGGAAAAACTTAATAGAATGCACTCAGGCTTTTCTATAGCTAATAGAGAGGTGGGGTACTATTATATGGTCAAGGATGTTTGTTTCACCAAGTCAGATAAATATGTTTATATATCCGTCAAAATTCCGTTACAGTCTAGTCAGACCTATTTTGATTTGTATTCCGTGGTCCTTATGCCGGTCCCAATAAACGCCACATCATATAACACTTCAATGATCGTGGGGACGCCCCCGTATTTTGGCGCGACCAGGGATGGTAACTATTATACAGAAATGGGTCATGATATCTTTTCCACTTGTCATGGTACTGATGTGATGACTTGCCAGCAGCGCGTCTCCATGCGCGAAATTACCGTTGATTCGTGCCTAAGTAGTCTTTTCTTCGACAGGCCCTCGCGGGTGTTAGCGCTATGTCACATAAGATACGAGGTCGGGGGCCTCGCCGAACTAGCGGCTGATGTGGGCGACGGCTATTTCCTCGTATCAGGCAGTGATGACTTTTGGCCTCTCGCATGCCCCGGCAAGTCACCACAAGCGATTCCAGCATGTCGTTTTTGCTTAATTAAAATTGGTTGTGCATGTGCATTGCGGGGTTCAACGTTTTATGTCCCTGGTCGAATTAATAAATGCATAAAAAGGACACTGTAACTATTGCACACGCTGTGAACCTTCCCGTCCTTCATAGTTTCTTTGGGAAAAATGCAGTTTCAAATGTTACTGGAGCCACGATGTTCCAGGGTACACCATACGCACCGCTGCCTGTTTTGGATTTTAAAACCAACAATTGGTCAAAGGTAGCGGCAGTTGATACTAAATTTAGTATGGATTTTAAGAAACTGGCCCAAACTGTCAGTCAAGAGTCAAAACTTTACCGTTCCCAAGCCGATATTTGATCACCAGGAGCCAGTTATTTCAAATGGTGGTAGCACTGGTTGGATGACTTGTTGGCTTGCAATAGGTCTATCCGCAGGTAGCATGTTACTGTCAATATTTGTTTTGTTAAAATCTCAAGGATTAATACCAGTGTTAGGAGCAGGATTTCTTCCGCCCGCTCAAGCCATGGTCACAATTCACCCCTCTATTCACGATTTACGTTCTGGAGGTTGGAATAATTCAGTTATCAAGGAAGTGGTCATGGCCGAAAATATTCGGGTGGATGTTGTTCTGTTTTTGGTAATCGTAGTGGGAATTTTGATAATTATTTTTCGACCATTGTTACGTGCTTTATTTTATAGATGCAGGCATTGTTTACCTGCAGCATGCTCGCCTGGTAAGTATCCAGTTAGATTGATGCTGCGAATTAAGAATGGAATACATAGGCTCGATTTACCTTTACTAACGCTGTCTGGATGTAAATCTGAATGTTATTTAGAGCCACCAGCTCTTACTAGAGTCGCCTTACAGGTCACTTGTGGGGTTGCTCGATTGAATTTAACTTGGCACGAAAAACAAATGACCTGTTCACAGGGGACGGTTTATAATTTACCAAAATCATGCTCGGTGCCTCTGAAGATAAGTCTGTTTGAAATGAGGCAGATGTTATCGGTATCTAGTAAAGCAATCGTTGTGGCTAATTATCGTTCGTTGAGTGTGGAACTGAGAGAAGCGGCGAAACTCGTTGTGTCATCAGTTGAACCTGAAATTGTCGCTGTTGACGTTGAAGCTCAGACCGACACTCAACAACCGAGCATTCTGGTCCTAGAATCGTCGTTGGCCAATCATTTGCCATCAGGTCCTCCGTCCTTCGACATACCTAGGCGATCGATGTTGGCAAATGAGGGTCGTCTGTATCCACGTCTTTATTGAGATTTTGAATCACTTGGTAGCATCGCATTTGGAGGAATTAGTGTTATACTCTCCTCGCGATGTTAATATTCTGGCAGGAGTGTCCTATGGGCACTTTTTCCTGAATTTATAAGACAGCTTTGTAAGTATAGTCGTGATAAGATTATTTTGCAATTGTTATTTGATCAGGCTGATCATGTCATTTTCGTTTACGGATAGTTATACGATATATAATAACCATATATGATATTTTATGCGTATCTAAGTGGTTACTTTAGGTAATATTTATGTTGGATATACGTTTACGCATTAATTTATACAATTAATTAAACGAACAATGAAACGAGTAGGGTCATCATAGCGACGAAGTTTTGTTGACTAAATTGATAGCAGTAGATGGTTAAAACAGAAGGCTCTATTTCTTTTATTTTTCATTGTTAAGAATGTCAATATAATAGACTAGACTTGTAATATGATTATGGAATTTGTATAATAGACTGTCGTTGTCTCTAATTGTTATGTAATATTGTCGTTGTCTTTTGCTTGTAGGGTACCCGTTTCGAGTGGTTTGAGACCGACCAACATGACAGCACTTGGATGCAAGACCGTTTTTTTTTCCTGTCTGCTGCGATAGACGTTGAGGGGTACTTCCCTGATAGTGACCATATGGAGATGGGTACTTGTTGGGAGGTATCCCGAAGCTCTATTGCTGGACGCATAGAACAGCATGGGCCAACAACTGGTATGGTCGGGACATAGGACACTCGGAGCCGCGTCCATTTTTAAAGATGCAAGGCCGTCGATGACAAGAAATCCGGCCTATACAGTTGCGTTTAGGCGTATGCCTGGAGATGTATGTATCAGTGTTTTGTTAGTCATGCAGTCAGCCAGTGTTAATGGTGTTGTCCCTCTTGCGAAAATCGTTATACTCACGGACTTGTGGTAACTCCTTGGGGACAAAACACCTGGCTGCATGCAAGAAATCGTGAAATTCGCCGACGACATTTGCGTTAAACCGATCTAAATGGCGGATGTATGAACTCGATGTTCCAGCGCGCCGTATTCAGCTTCGTTGTACTACAAGCGTTGTGGTATTTTCGACTCGTATGTTGCGATATAAACTGTGGAGAAGTTATAGACTCCTGTATCGTAAATCTGGTTCTACGTTGAGGCCATTGATATTGCGTGTTTTCGCGCTGGATGGTGTATTATTAGGCTGCGAGGAACTGCGTTGGATAACGTCATTCGTCCGTCCATGGCGTACTGTGTTGTTGTGGTTGCTGTTGCGTCTTCATGCGGTATATTTTCAAACTTCGTAATTGCGGTGGTGTTAAGTGCTAGACTTTTTACTGTATTAGCGGAGGCAGCGGTCTCAAGATACTTTCATTTTCCGAGCGGGTATCCTGAACTTTAATTTGTGGTTTTGTTGAACTGTAATCCTGAACTTTTAGTGCGTGTTATTACTATGAACTTTAACGAGTAGTTTTAGAATATGGTCTAGTTAATATCTTTGGGGAAAAAGACGCGATTTGGCGTTTTTCATCCGTTTGTTGCTGTTTTCTTTTTCAGGGTTTTTCATGAGGTGTCGGCTTGTGTTTCAGAGGTTGTCTAAATTCAAAATTTCGGGACGAAATTTTAAGCTGAGTGGGGAGTGATGATCCGCAGCTGAATTGTACTTTCAAAAAGATCAAACGATTTGTATACGTAGGTTTCTTGGCATGGTCCTGGGAGAACACACGCATTGTTCCTTATGTACGATAATACATTATCCGCCTTAATGGTTGTTTGTCTGAAACATTTATACTTGTATCAGACGAGCATTCTAAATCACTTTGAAGGTAATCACGGCGCTGTAGTCATGAGAAGAATTCGTGGAAATGAGCAATTATGAAATCAACTTATGAAACACTCGCTGACCCTTAGTCTGATAATTCGATAATAAGAAGTAATATTAAAGAGTAATATTAAAAAGTAATATTAAAGAGTTTTATTATTTTAATTAATAAGAGTTTGTGTGTTTAAATTTGTATGTACTTATAATGATAAAGAATATAAATAAGAAAGATGATATTTCGGATTACATTGTATATTACTATTTAGACAAAATTAAATACCATTCATTGTGGGAATTGTAATCATTGGATAAGTTAAAATAAATGAGTTCGAGGGTTGGAAAAATAGTATATATGTAATCTCTTCGGTGCGGTTGAGAAGGGGAGCAGACCGGCAGGTATCATGACGTCGAGGGTCGGGTTAAAGTTAGCAGCGAATGAAAAGTCTAGGAATCAGGACCCCGGCTCTGCGTCGTGGTGCTGCGTTGGTTGCTCGTTCCCTTTTACGGCTGGCCACAAGCAGGGTTCTGGATTTTTCTTGGGTGTGGACGCAGCCGTATAAAAGGGGCCGCACCTCGAGAGAGAGCGGACTCTTTTAGGAAGCATTTTCAGGGGAAGCATTAGAAGACTATAGAACAGATAACTTTCGGCTATCCGGTTGAATTGCATCTTCTTGTGTGCAGGATTTGTAACAAAATTCTAAATTAAAAGGTAGGGAATTTTATAAATTGTTGAGACTATAGTTCAGTTAAAATTGTAGAATTAAAGTTGAGTATTATCATATTTAAATCCGGAGTTCCTTTTATTCCTTGGTTTTCGGGTTTCTGTGTTCGTGGTCGACTTTCTCGCCAGGGACCGGAGTTTGTAATAGAGGAAAAAGACAATAGAGAAAGGGACCGCGGAACAGTTATTTGCGCTGTTATTTAAGTTGTATGAGGTCGTTTAAGCGTTAGTATAGAGTATAATGGATTATGAAGTTTTATATGTATGTGCTTGGAATAAAAAGCATATTTTCAAAGTAGTGATAACAGTTTATTGCGATGATATAATGGTATCAATTATGAGGTTATAAAGGATAAAATGTTCGGTATTTCAGTGGATTAATGATAAAAGATACTTTTTTTGGTATCACAAAATGAAATGAAGTATAGTAGGAAACGATTTTAGTATAGTTGTAGTTGTATTATAATTAGCATTTTGTTTCAGGTTATTTTAGTCAGTAAGTTGAATTAAGAAAAAATTACGGGTTATAATTTTGACTAATATAGTGGTAGATTATTACGTATGTATAGGACACTCAGAAGTAGGACATTGAATATAATGGATCCTGAGGAAGAAATTGCAGACACTAGTCAAAGGGTAGAACCCACAGAGAAGGATCTTCTCTCTTTAATTAAGGTTAGGAAATTCCACTAGTCTCGGTGATATTCTAGCTATTTCGAAGTTTTCAGGAAGACGGAACGGAGTAGATTTCTCTACGTGGATTCGGACGTATGAGAACACTGCCGACGCTAGAGGTTGGTCGGACGAGCAAAAGAAACAGTTTATTTTTCAGTATCTGGAAGGGCCTGCTCGTCGGTTCTTTGATGATTTATTAATTTCTCAAGGTACGACATTTTCCCAGATAGTTGAGTCGTTTAGGGAACAATTTGAATCGGATTCGATTAGGCTTCAAAAAGAAACTGACTTTTCGGGACTTTCTCAAAGAAAAGGTGAGACAGTCGATGATTTTTTTGAAAGAATTGATAGTCTGGGTCATAGACTCCGAAAATCGGATCGTGATAAACTCATAGCGTTTCTAAATGGTTTAAATAAACAGCTGAAAAAAGACGTCATGCTAATGAGACCAGGTACGTTTACACAAGCAATTGAACATGCTCGGGTTGTGGAGCAGCTCTTGGACCAAGATGAAATTCCGACAGTACGTCGGACAGTTACGGACAATGGTCTGGAAAAGACAATGTCGGAAATTAAACATATGTTTTCTCAATTTCTTGAAGAACAGAGACGATCCCGTAGTTTTGAAGGCCATGAATCGTCAGGGCCGAATGATCGGTATAGGCAGCCGAATTCAGGGAATCCAAGAAACCGATACCAGAATCAGCGACAGGGTAGGTTTCAACAGTCCGGACGTCCTACTACATTTTTACACGATCACCAAGATAATTTCCGCCATGAAAGGAATCTCTCAGGTAATAACAATTGCTTCAACTGTGGACAGCCGGGGCACTACCAGAAATTCTGTCCACATAATCAGTTCACTCCGAGGTATTCACGACGTCCCCAAAATTCGTCTATGGGAAATGGACAAGGTCGCCGACACCAAGATGGCAAGCCGGTGACCGACAGAATGAAATTCAGCCATCAGCATTAGAGCATAAATTCGTTCATAGAATAAGAAATCCACAATACGACTTGAGAGAAATGGTAAGAACAAATACGCCAGCTAAGGAAACACCCACACGGGTACCAATAGAAACAACCTGCCGAAAAAGGTCTATTGAAACGAGAGAGTCTATTGAAACTAAAGAGGCACAGACTCAGTATTGCTCAGAGGTAAGTATTGAACCACTTCCAATTAATGACTTACCCAGTAATCACAAAAATGACCCACAGGAAGTTAAAACTGCTGTAGAAAACTGTCAATCACTGATAAGTCATGAAACAGGCTCTAACTCATTCGCCGTACTCATGTACCGCCGATTCTTGCTTCAGTGGCCAATCGGGCCTCAGGATCGCATCAGGGAAATTCGATTTCAGTTCTCGTAGATACAGGTGCAGAAATAAGTGTCATCAATGAAGATTATCTAGATAAAACACCGACGATAATCGAAGGTCCAATTGAAAAAGGTCAATTTCAAGAAGCAAGATCTGTAGACGGAAAATTATTTAGTTTAAAGGTCAATTTTTTTCTAGGGGATTGTGATATTCACCATTCGATGTATGTAGTGCCTGGAATTGATAGCCATGTCATCTTAGGTGCTGATTTTCTACAGGCTCATCAGGCAGTAATTGATTTCGGGACGAAGTCGCTTCAACTACCTACATCTCGTCCTGTTTATTTTACAAATAAAACAAATCTAAATAAGCCAGCTTCTGTTTACAGCTCGAATACGGAGTGTATTCCTCCTTTCTCTGAAAAGATTGTTGAAGCTTATTGTAATGATGCTCTAGTGGAAAATAATCAAAAAGAAGATGCATTATTTGAGCCTTCGTGTCAGTTCAAAAACGAAGGAGTGGTAGGTACAAGTGTAATGGTCTCAGTATCGTCAGTCGGCATTCCAGTTATTCTAGGGAATTTTTCTTCCAAGATGGTAGCAATTCATGAGAATACTTGTTTAGGTCACCTATGGCTGAAACATTGGAAGCCGGAAGAACCGTCGTACCGGCAGAAAAAGGAATATCATCAAATCAGACCACCTGAAGATTTGTCATCGACAGTTTGTGGCCTTTCAACTCTAAACAATGCTTCATTTGAAACACCACAGATAGGGGAAACTGAAAACGGAGAACGGTTGCAAAGCACACATAATAATAAATCTTCTGGTAAGGACCATAGGAACAATTCAAAACTTGAATCTTTTATTCCAAAAATACCTTCTTATCTAGATGCCAATAGTCGTCAAGAACTGTTACATTTGTTGGAAACCCATTCTGAGGTTTTTGCTACTTCAATTGACGAGTTAGGAGTTACTGATCTAGTAAAGGACGGCATTGACACAGGAGATTCTAAACCTGTGAGGAAGAGGCCCTATAGGACCCTAATTTGAGAGGGGTGATTGATGATGAAATAGAAAAAATGATGAAACTAGGGGTGGTGAAACACTCGAACAGTCCGTGGTCAAGTCCCGTTGTATTGCTTCAAAAACCTTCAGTCAACGGGGAAATAAGATGGAGATTCTGTGTCGACTACAGAGGGTTGAATGCGGTAACTCGGATGGATGCACATCCATTGCCCAGAATTGATGACATGCTCGATGAATTAGGGCAAAGTGGGGCCACGGTATTCAGCACGCTGGATATGCTGAGTGGATACTGGCAAATACCCTTGGATGAAAACAGTGCTGAAAAAACTGCTTTTGTTACACATAATGGTTTAATGCAATTCAAAGTGATGCCATTTGGGCTAACTAATGCCCCTGCAACATATCAAAGATTGATGTCTTCTTTATTGCGGGATTTTATTGGAAAATTCGTTTTAGTCTATATTGATGATGTGATTATTTATTCTGCATCTTTTAAGGAACATCTTCAACACCTGAACCTGGTTTTTCAACGTGTTGCTGCGGCTAACTTGAAACTTAACTTAAAGAAATGTATTTTTTGTCTTAAACAGGTTTTATTTTTAGGTCACGTCATCTCTGAAGATGGAGTGAAAACTAATCCACAAAAAATCGTGGTTGTAAGAGATTGGCCTGTCCCCAAGTCTGTACGGGATGTTCGTGCGTTTTTAGGGCTGTGTAACTATTATCGAAGATTTGTCAAAGAGTTTAGCTTGGTGGCAAGTCCGCTTACGAACTTGTTGAAAAAGAATGTGAAGTTTCTCTGGAATGCCGAGTGTCAATCCGCATTCGAGAGGCTTAAAGAAATTTTAATAAATGCTCCAGTTTTAGGCTTTCCCCAATTCCAAGGAGAATCATTTACTCTGTATACGGATGCAAGTAATGAAGGATTGGGTGCAGTTTTAGCTCAGGTACAGTATGGATTGGAAAGGGTAATTGCTTATGCTGGAAAGGGACTGAATACAGCACAGAAAAATTATTCTACCACGGATAAAGAGTTGCTTGCGGTAGTTTTTGGAATCAAACATTATCTGCCTTATTTACGTGGGCGCCATTTCAAGGTTGTTACCGATCATAGTTGCTTACAATACTTAAGGACCATGTCTAACCCCTCCGGGAGACTGGCCCGTTACTTACTTTTTCTTCAGGAATTTGATTTTTCTATTGTACACCGTCCTGGGAAGTTGCATGGAAATGCTGATTCGCTGTCCCGAAGGCGTTATGGTGAGCCACATGTGGATGTTTTGCAACAGTCGAAAATTGAACAGTCGAAAGACGATGATATCAAAATTATGATAGCATTTTTGCGAGACGGTAATCTACCGAAGGATGAAAAGGTAGCCAGAAAAATAGTTCATGCAGCAGATTTTTACTTTGTAGATGAAGATGGGTTGTTATTTCATGTTGATAAGGGGAATAGAAAAACAGATGGTAACCGGCTACGCCAGTTAGTTATTCCTATACAGATGCGATTCGAAATTTTGACAGCGGCTCATGATGACCCCTTGGCTGGACATCTAGGTATCAAGCGTACGTATAATCTGATACGAGAAAGGTATTATTGGCCTGGTTTATACAAAGATGTCGAAAACTGGATACGTTCGTGTGAACATTGTGGAAGTAGGAAAAATCCCCCTCATCCTGTTCGAGCCCCGTTGTTGCCAATTCCACAGAGTCACCCGTGGGATATGGTAGCTATGGATATATTGGGTCCATTACCAGTTACAGATAAAGGTAATAAGTATATTCTTGTTCTTGTTGATATGATGACCAAGTGGCCGGAAGCTTTTGCACTTCCCAACCAAGAAGCAGTAACCATTGCTCGTAAAATATACGAAGAGATATTGTCGCGACACGGTCCGCCTAGAGTGTTCCTCTCGGATAGAGGTCAAAACTTTCTTTCAAAACTTATGTCGGAGTTGTGTAGATTATTTAATACTACAAGGTCAAGAACGAGTGGGTATAGGCCTCAAACAAATGGTATGGTAGAGAGATTCAATGGTTCACTGGTTGCTTCTTTGTCTCACTACGTTAATGAAAGGCATAGTGATTGGGATCATTTTATTCCCAGTGTGCTTTACGCTTATAGAGTCTCTAATGCGACTGAAACAACACAATTTAGTCCATTTTTTTAATGTATGGCAGAGAACCACGCCTGCCGATGGATATGGCACTATTGCAGCCAGATTTTAAATACCATGATGTGGAACATTTCATTGCAGATGTCATTTCAGGAATGACAGAAGCACAAGAATTGGCTTTAAAACGTATACAAAAGGCTCAAAAGATAATGAAAAGTCACTATGACAAAAAGGCCTTCGATCCTCCGTTTAATATAGGTGATCGGGTGTGGATATTCACACCAAGAAAGGTTAAGAAACTCTCAACAAAATTATTACATCGCTGGACGGGTCCCTGGACAGTAAGGAAGAAAATTGGACCAAACACATATATGGTTAGTGACAGAAATAATACACTCAAGTCTAATCCAGTGCATGCCGCTAGAATGAAGTGGTATGTTGGACCAGATCTTCGATCACCGGACCCAGGTATTGTGGTGCAGAATTTTCAGGAAGATCAACTGGACCAACTCTCGCAAAAAGTGGGTCCCCCCAGTGGGCCTACTCAAGAGGTTATTAATGAAAGTATAAGTAATCGAGGAACGGACACAGGAAACAGAAAAGTAGAAATCAAAGATAACGAAATATCAGAACAAATTTATTATGTAGAGAAAATTTTAAGGCATAGGAAGTCGAAAGGAAAGTTTCAATATCGCATAAAATGGTTAGATTTTCCTTCAGCGGAGAACACATGGGAGAAAAGTGAAAACCTTTCAGCGGCTATTCTACGGGAATATTGGGACAAAAAACCAAATAAACGTAAGAAACGAAAACATTAATGTTAAATCGGTTGTCTCTTTTCAGAAAATGTTGACGATATGTGTGGCATATTTGATATTTATGACAGAGGTTTTGGGGAAGCAACAAACAGTATTACGCCCGAGTTATGGGGTCGCATTTCATCGTATTGGAGGTATTCAAGATGGAAAATCATTTTGGACACATACATTTGCTATACCCTTCATTAATTTACCTCAAGTTCCGCCTATCACGGCATCGTGTGCTGACAAAGATTTTGTTATTTGCAAACCTATTAAGGCAATGATAAGTAAATTACAACGTATGAGAAAGTCATCACTTCAACATATTTCAGATAGGTTAGGTGAAGTAAGACGGATGATTCCACTAACTATTAACTTACAGTCGGATAAAATTAGGCATAAGAGGTCAGCGCTAGGATTTTTAGGTAGTATTTTTTCTTCATTGTTCGGTTTAGCGACAGAATCAGAAGTTGCGGTTATTGGGGAACATATTAAAGCTATAGAAAAACAAGAACAATTGTCATCTGTTTTTATGACAAAATTAGCTGGTAAATTATCATCTTATATTAATGCAACTGATTATAGGATTAACAACGCATTTACAGCGTTACAAAGTAACCATGAACTCATTCAACAATTGGAGTCGCAAGTTCGTTTTCTTAAAACAAAAAGTGCAACCACAAATGACATGATAATTGCGGTCATTTATCTGATGCAGCATGTTGCTTCATATATAGAAACTTTACAGGAAATACAAATAAGGATAACTGATTGGGTGCAAGGGGCAGAACGCCTTACACAAGGTTATTTACCTCGTGCCTTAATACCGCCTACTATGATAGCTAAGACTATAACTCAAATTTCGCAAGAACGAAAGTATTCGAATTTTAAGTTGGCACATCACGACGTTGGTTTTTATTATCAGTTCAGAGATATAAGGTTTGCGAGGTCAGAACGATTCATATATATAACTGTAAAGTTTCCGTTAGCATCGTCAGATAACTATTTTGATCTCTACCGATTGGTAGTTTTTCCGCTTCCTAACGCACAAACTAGTTGTGAAAATGCATTATTTTTTGACAAACCAATTTTAGTACATAAATACTGCCAGTTTAGATTTGAAACTGGGGGACTGTTTGAGGGTGCGGTAGATCTTGGAAATGATAGATTCCTTGCAAGTGGAAGTGATACACAATGGACGATGATTTGTCCACCAAATCAACCGCGAGCGGTGCCAGGATGTTTATTTTGTATAATTCGTCTCTCTTGTGGGTGTATTCTAAAAAGCACGACGTTTTTGATACCAGCAAGAATTGGTTCATGTCATGTATCGGGAGAGATTACAATGTCGCATCCAGTAAACTTACCGGTGTTGCATTCTTTATTTTCGAAAAAGGACCTTAGATCGGTTACAGGGGGGAGTCATTATAATAAAACACCGAATGTTCCTTTACCAAGCTTTGGATTGGCTGAGGCTAAATGGAAAGATGTTGCTATGGTCGATCAAAAATTTTCGGTAGATTTTAAAAAATTAGCAGGGAGTCTTGTAAAGGATAAATTAATCTTTAAATCAAAAGCAGACGCTTTAAAGTCGTTGCCTTCAATTGAAGATTACACTCCAATAGGACTTGTTATTAAAATTTTAGCAAGCTGTGCGATAGCTATTTCTACTTTGTCTATGATTATCTCTATATTTGTTTGCTACAAATCAGGGGGTTTAGGTTTAGTTATGGGTGCATATGTTCCGTCAGTTAGGGCATATAATTTGTACGAGTCGTTTGATATTAATGAGTTAGCAAATCATATTAATTTTACTGAAATTGTTAATATTAAGAGTGAACACCCGATTAGTTTTCGGGTAGATGTGTTTTTATTTTTAGTCATCGTTGTTGGGGTTTTACTTATTCTATTTAGACCAATTTTGATGGCGTGCTTGCGTCGACTTCGTCACTGTCTACCTGCTTGTTGCTGCTGCTCTGTACTCGACGAAGCCCCAGCCCGTTTGAAACTACGCTTAGAAAACGGGGCTGGAAAGGTTGATTTGGAATTAATGAAACTTTTGGCTTGTTCGAATCGATGTGAAGTTAATGTTGCTCCGCCGACAGAAGTGCAATTGTCAAATTTCTACGGGAGTTCTAAGTTAAATTTGCAGTGGCAAACTAAATCATTCAATTGTACTAATGGTACTAATTACATTTTTCCTTTGGATGTTACGATACCATTGTCAACAAATTTGTCTAAATTAAAACAGATTCTGAATGGCAAAAATAAAATTTCCTTGGTTTTGGCATTTAGAAAATATAAAAAAGTTTGGCAAAACCAAGTCATGCTGTTGTCGCTTCATTTACTAATGAAATCGATAATGATGGCATTAACGAAATAGTTACGTCAAATCAATTACAAACTTCGAAGGAATATGAAATCCCGTTAATAAATCAACTGGCTCCTAGGTTACAAATTTTACCCCGAAAATCTTTGTATCCAAGTTTGACGTAAATAATCGTTAAAGGTGAAGGATATTAAATGGTTAAATTTTTGGAAAAAAAAACAATTTACGGTTGTATACTAGAGGAAATGGTACTAAGTGAGTTGCAAAATAAGGTATCGGGTGTCGAAATAATGTGGTTATGGTGTTAATTGCAATTATTGGTGATGACTAGCCTAATTGAGGATAAGGTAAATAAACAATTTCTCGGTTATAATGCAAATATAAATAAATTAATGATGATTCAAACGGTTTGGCAAGAATGAAATTTATTAGGTGCACGTTTAATCTCCATTCGTTGAATTATGCAATAAAACCGATAAAAAGTGATTTGCACACATCGATAAGTGGCAGGATTATGAATTGTCATTTTGTTTTTTAGCTTAATACAAATACATATATTATATATGTCATCATACACTATTGTATGAAATTGATATAAAACAAGGGAATATATAAAATAGATGATTTATCGTTTTGTAGTTAATTACAAACGTTGTTAATCCCTTAAGGAAAGAGAATGAAAAAAAATAAAATAAAAAAAAAAAATAAAAATATGTATAATTTTTTGTTTATCCCTTCAGGAATAGATAAGGAAAAAATAATTTTGTTAATCACTTAAGGAAAAAAAAAAAGGAAAAATAATTTTGTTAATCCCTTAAGGAAAGAAAGGAAAATAATACTGTAATGAAAATAAGGATTGTTAGGTAAAATTATGGAAATATGATTGTGATTCCGTAGATTATAGCAAATTGATTGCTTAGATAAAATAAGCATATAATTATTTGATATTACACGTAAGACAAAAATAGTAGTGACATATAACTTGTTGTATACATGTTTTAAATGTTATTTCCCCAAGATACTTCGCTTTGTTTGGACCGGATCAAGACGATAAACATATAGTGGATAAGTTCTAAAGAAACTATCGGTAGAAATGAAGTCAAGGAATTGATGGCTGGGACAACTTCAACAATAAACGATGACGAATTGGATGTTGAACGTAATTCGATGATTGAGAATAATATTTGTGTTTAAACGATTTGTAACATGTATATCTTAACACATGATTATAGCTATATCAAGAAAAGGCAATTATAGTAAATGTTCTATCGACTATGAAAGCAGGTTAGAATAAGTAAACTATACAATAAACAAATATTGAGATTAATTTCTTAAGTCTTTAATCTGCTTGCATTAAAACTGAATCATAACCTTAATGATTGAGTTGTGGAATCATTACGGGAAGTTGTATAATGATACACTAGTGATGTATATGTATTTGAAAGTGGAAAAATACTACATATTCAGTTGCGTTGTTTATAAGGAACATATATTGTTTATCATAATTAACTAAAATTGAATTATATATGTCAATTTGCTATAAATTTAAATAATACATGGAAATTCGTCAACATAATAACCTAATAATATATTGTGGTATAAGTGCAATTGATAGGCATAGATGGTTTAATTATTATACATTAACGAGAAGATAGCAAAAGTATAGAATAAACTTATTCAAACGGATCATAATCATCTTCCAATTAGAATATTGTTGTAATATTTATACGAAATGTTTCAATTTTTTTGTGTTGAATTATTATTGTGTAAGTTCAGTTATGTCAAATTTAATTTTTAGTTTATAAATGCGATTTGTCGCTAGGAAAGTTGTATGGTTGCGTTGCCTGTGCTCTGGGTTTGATATATACATATGTATATATATATATATATATATATATTTATTATTTTTCTTTTTGTCAAAGTGGGACACTTTGAATTGAGTGGGGGGTAATGTTGTGACATAGGCATTTTAATCAATTTAACTACGTATCACTTTCTGCTATTACGCTATCTCAAGCTCGTGGGACAATTCCTGCTGTTTAGTAATTATAGAATAATTAAAAGCTTTATGTTCAAACCCGGAATTAGATAAGATAAATTTCTAGAATAAAGGCACGGTACTCACGGGGAAAAACGGAGAGGGAGAGCAACATTGGCGGCTTCGACCAGAGCAGAGGCAGCGCACCAAGTAGGGTAAGGGTGATATGATATTGTCAGTTGTCATTTGGTTAAGTTTCATGCAATAGAACCCTTGCATCATTTTATCAACCTGAGTTTAGTTGTTGGTTATGTTTGGTCTCTGGTTTCTATATCGCCGTGCAGGACAGGAGGGGAAGTGCATACGTCACGAACAAGAACAGCGGCGCTCTCCCACAGCAATTTCGGGCTTCCCCCTCCAGGTCGCACGACAATTTGATGAAATAATATTTATGACTTTACATGTTTATAACACAAAATATAATAAGTTAATTAAATCAAAACCAATTGATGAAAATAACGTATCATATTATAAAGAACCAGATATTGAAGCATCGAGTTATATTAAACTACCATTTATAACTAATGCTGTTATAACTGTACAAAATGAAGATGATAAATGTTTTCTATGGGCTATAATAAGTTGTTTACACCCAGTTGAAGATTATAAACAACATAGTTTTAGATTAATTCATTATAAACAATTTGAAAATAATTATAAGATAGATAAGTATCCTGTTATAATTAAAAACATCCCAAAAATAGAAAGAGATAATAATATAAAGATAAATGTATTTGATTTAATCAAATTACCAAATACAAAAGGTAACAATATAAAACATTATACATTAGAACCTTTATATCTATCAAAAGATTATGATTCAAACGATGTTATAGATATATTATATTATGAGAATCATTATATGTGGATTAAACAAATAGATTTATTCTTTAGAACTGAAAGTGATCACCATAATAAAATATATCTATGTAGAAAATTTTTACATAGATTCAGTAATGAAAGTACATTATTAAATCATAAACAATTATGTGAAAATCATGATTATTGTAAATTAGTTTTACCAAATGAAAAGGATAAAATATTAGAATTCAAAAAATATGATTACAAAAATAAAGTTCCATTTGTTATATATCGAGATTTTGAATCATTAAATAAAGAATTAACTGATCAAGATAGAAAAGAAATATATTATAAAAGAAAGAAATTAAATTCTAATGAAAATGATTTTTCAGATGAACCACCAAAAACAAATACTATTAAAAAGATTCATCAATCAGCTGCAGCTTTCGGGTTATATATTAAATCTGATTATCCAGAACTAATTGAAAGTGAATATTATCATTATAGAAATGAAAATGTTATAAATCATTTTTGTGACTTATTAATTGAATATGAAATAAGATTTAGTAAATTATTGAATACAAATATAGAAATTATAATGACAGAAGAAGATAAAGAAGTATTTGCGTTTGCAGATAAATGTTATTATTGTGAAAAGATATTTAATTATAAAGATAAAAAAGTAAGAGACCATGATCATTTGAATGGAAAGTTTAGAGGCGCTGCACATGAGAATTGTAACTTACAAGCTAAGAAAATTAACTTTGTACCAGTTATATTTCATAATCTATCAGGATATGATGCACATTTATTTATCAAGCAGTTATGTCATAAAATAGAAGAAATTAATAATGAAATAGAAAGATTAAATTCAAATAGATCAAAAGATAAAATACCAACTTATAAATTTAGAATGTTAGCTAAAACATCTGAGAATTATATATCATTCCAATTTGGTTGCCTAAGATTTATAGATTCATATAGATTTTTAAATAGTTCATTAGATAACTTATCAAAATCATTAGTTGATGATGAATTAAAAATATTAAAACAACACTACCCAAATAATGATGATTTTCAATTAATGAGATATAAAGGAGCAATTCCATATTCTTTCTATAAAAATCATAATGATTTTAACATAACTGAATTATTGAAAGAACAATTCTATGATGAATTAAAAAATGAATATGTTAAAGATGAAGTATATAATAGAACATTGAATATTTGGAATCATTTTAGAATGAAAAATCATGGGCAATTAGTAGATTTATATCTAAAATCAGATGTATTATTATTAACTGATATATTCGAAAGGTTTAGAGATGTAAACCTAAAATATTCTAATATTGATCCTTGTCATTGTTATTCTAGCCCAGGTTTAACATGGTATTGTGGATTAGAATTTACAGATATAAAAATGGATTTGTTAACAAATATAGATCAATTACTATTATTTGAAAAATCTATAAGAGGAGGAGTTTCAGGTGTATTAGGCAATAGATATTTCAATGTAAATGATAACCCTGGATATAAGTTATTATATATAGATGCAAATAATTTATATGGTTGGGCAATGATGGAACCACAACCTTATGGAGTATTTGAAATAACTGAAGTTTTACAACATGAATAATGATAAATTTGATTGGAAGAATTCTAGATATTGCAGATGATTCAGTTACTGGTTACTTCTTTGTTGTAGATTTAGAATATCCAGAACATATAAAATTTAAATCTAGAAATCTAGCATACTGTCCAGAACATAAAACTGTAACTCATGAAGAATTATCAAATTACCAAAAAAGAATTAAACCCGAAAATCATATTCATACAGAAAAGTTAATGGTAACTCAAGAAGATAAATATAATTATGTAGTACATTATAGAATGTTAAAGTTTTATTTGAATCAAGGAATGATTCTAAAAAAAGTACATAGATATATTTCATTTAGTCAATCTAAGTGGTTAGAAAAATATATAGATTTTAACACCAAACAGAGAACTGAAGCTAAAACTGATTTCGAGAAAGATTTCGTCAAGTTAATGAATAATGCATTCTATGGTAAGACTTGTGAAAATATTAGAAATAGAAATGATATTGAGTTAGTTAGTAATGGTAAAAGAATTAGACATTTACAAACATATCCTAAGTTCATTGGTAACAGAATATTTGATGAAAATTTAGCCGCAGTTAAGATGAGAAGAACATCAATGAAATTTAATAAACCAATCTATGTTGGCGCTTCAGTTTTAGAATTATCAAAATTACTAATGTATGAATTCTATTATAATGTATTACAACCACTTTTTGGAGAAAAACATATAGAAATACTATATTTTGATACTGACAGTTACATATTAAAGATAAAAACTGATAACATAACTGATGATTTAAAAACATTAAAACATCATTTTGATTTTAGAAACTATCCTAAAGATCATGAATTGTTTAGCAATGATAATAAAAAAGTTCCCGGTAAATTCAAAGGTGAATAAGGTGGTGAAGAAATGATAGAGTTCATAGGTATTAGATCTAAAATGTATTCATATAAAACTAAAGAACATGAAGCTAAAAAGTTAAAAGGAATAACCAAAAGTGTAGTAGAAAAGAATATTCATTTCAAAGATTACATCAATTGTATATTCAATGAAGAAGTTAGAAAACATAAGATGAGATGTTTAAGATCTGAAGATCATGAAATGTTTATTGAAGAAATTGAAAAGATAAGTCTAAACCCATTTGATGATAAAAGATATATTTTAGATGATGGAATTCATACAGTTGCTTATGGTTGTAATTTAGATGAATACTTAAAATTTAAAAGAGAAGAAACAAAAGAGAACGAGATAATGAAAAGAATTCTAACGTGTTAATCAAATTTTAATAAAAATATGTATTATAAATGGAGAGTAAACAAGCAAACAGTGAGAACAACAAATTATTTCTAGATAGAATAAAAGATACTACAAATGTAAAATCTGTAGATTATTATTCAAAAAGTTATCAGAATTAACAATCCATAAGAAATATCTAATTACAAATATTGATACAGTTACTAATAACTATGGAGATAAATTAGTTATACACTTAGAATATGAAGGATTAAAAGGAAATACACATAAATTCAGAACATATTTACCGGATAGATTTCATAGATTATCAAGTGAAGATTTAGAAGAATTATGTTCTGGAGATTTCTATTTCGTATACAAAGGTAAGAATGAAAAAGGGCACCATGAAATAGATTTCGAATAAAATATGTAAAATAAATGGTAGAATTAAAAGAATACAGAATATTTGTTGATTCAAGAAAACTTACAAATTATAAGAACATCAATGAAATTTAATAAACCAATCTATGTTGGCGCTTCAGTTTTAGAATTATCAAAATTACTAATGTATGAATTCTATTATAATGTATTACAACCACTTTTTGGGAGAAAAACATATAGAAATACTATATTTTGATACTGACAGTTACATATTAAAGATAAAAACTGATAACATAACTGATGATTTAAAAACATTAAAACATCATTTTGATTTTAGAAACTATCCTAAAGATCATGAATTGTTTAGCAATGATAATAAAAAAGTTCCCGGTAAATTCAAAGATGAATAAGGTGGTGAAGAAATGATAGAGTTCATAGGTATTAGATCTAAAATGTATTCATATAAAACTAAAGAACATGAAGCTAAAAAGTTAAAAGGAATAACCAAAAGTGTAGTAGAATATTCATTTCAAAGATTACATCAATTGTATATTCAATGAAGAAGTTAGAAAACATAAGATGAGATGTTTAAGATCTGAAGATCATGAAATGTTTATTGAAGAAATTGAAAAGATAAGTCTAAACCCATTTGATGATAAAAGATATATTTTAGATGATGGAATTCATACAGTTGCTTATGGTTGTAATTTAGATGAATACTTAAAATTTAAAAGAGAGGAAACAAAAGAGAACGAGATAATGAAAAGAATTCTAACGTGTTAATCAAATTTTAATAAAAATATGTATTATAAATGGAGAGTAAACAAGCAAACAGTGAGAACAACAAATTATTTCTAGATAGAATAAAAGATACTACAAATGTAAAATCTGTAGATTATAAATTCAAAAAGTTATCAGAATTAACAATCCATAAGAAATATCTAATTACAAATATTGATACAGTTACTAATAACTATGGAGATAAATTAGTTATACACTTAGAATATGAAGGATTAAAAGGAAATACACATAAATTCAGAACATATTTACCGGATAGATTTCATAGATTATCAAGTGAAGATTTAGAAGAATTATGTTCTGGAGATTTCTATTTCGTATACAAAGGTAAGAATGAAAAAGGGCACCATGAAATAGATTTCGAATAAAATATGTAAAATAAATTGTAGAATTAAAAGAATACAGAATATTTGTTGATTCAAGAAAACTTACAAATTATAAATCTCATAATTTACTAGTACAATTAGATAGAGAATTTAAGAATTGTGTAGATTTAAAATTAGTTAATATAAGTTTATGTAATTCTTTTTATAATATATCGGATAAAACTATTGATCATAATGCTTTTATGATTCATATTAGAAATGTAAATAAATGGTTTCATCTAATTTTAAAACCAGGATTATATAATTTAGAAACATTAGCTCAAGAAATTAATAGAAGAGCACGGTTGAAAATTAGAAGTGAAGATAAATTTTTAATTAGATTTATAAAAAGTGATAGCACAAATAAAATTAAAATAAAGGTATATGATGAAAGTCAACATGCATTTATAGTGAGAAAACCTATAGCTAATCTGTTAGGAATTGTACCAGATACTGTTACAGGAAACGTAGATGGTAATTCAAATATAATACCTTTTACACACTTTTATATTTATTGCAATTTAATCGAGCCTACAAAAACTTTCGAAGCAACTAAAGATACAATTTGTAGTTCTAGTATACTAAATATTTTACCGCTAAAAAATGTTAAACAATTTGGAACTCAAATAAATTATAATTTAACAGAATGTGATTTTAAACCTTGCATTCCTAAAT
This sequence comes from Tubulanus polymorphus, assembly GCF_964204645.1. NCBI lineage: Eukaryota > Metazoa > Nemertea > Palaeonemertea > Tubulaniformes > Tubulanidae > Tubulanus > Tubulanus polymorphus. The sequence continues at coordinate 13,940,159 of NC_134029.1, read as the reverse complement.
TTAATAATTTTAAATTAGAAATAAGAAATCATTATGGATATTTAATTGATTTGAATAACTTTCCTGTAATTTATGAATTCGTTATAAGATGCAAAGAGTAATCTTTTCATTATATAAATGAATATAACTGTTGGACCGGGTATATGTTTTGGATTTGATTTTAAACGTGTGAAAGAAATGAAATTTAACGTTAATGATGTAATTACACATATCAAAAATATTGCATTTTCTAATGAAACAACATTTGAGTATGAAACAACAATAAATAAAGAAACTTTAAATGTAGAAAAGATTACTAATTTAATTAGAGAATCTTTAAGATTTTATGAATTAGATGAAGATTTTATCATCGATGATATTAAAAAAATAATAATTGAAATATATACAAATGAAACTAGTAATGAAATAAATGTTGAATTAATCATAAATAAGATAACTAAATATTTTGATGATAGTAATTTTTTTGGTAAATAAATGAGTGATAATAAGTGGATAATAACTGGATTATATAATGGCGCATTACTATCAGTTGGAACTGTTGGTTATTCAATGGTATTAAAAAAAGTATTTAAAATGGGAAGTGTTAATGTTGATAGATTTGATATAAATGATATTTTAGAATTAACATTAGCAGTTACTTTATCTAATTTAACTATTGATTATTTAGAAAAGCAAAAATATATTCCCCCCATATAAATGCATAATTATTTTACTAAATAAATGGCTTCTGCAGTTGTAACTATTATAGGATCAGCAATTGTTAACGCTTTAGCATTTACTGGTGGTGGTTATTTATTTAAGCATATTGATAAAAATGGATCATTAACAGAACAAAAAAGACATAACTTAGCATTAGAGAAATATAATAAAGCAGCGGAAGAATATAGGGAAAAACGACAAAACTATATGGATTACATCAATAAAGAATTATATGATCAGAAGATTTCACATAGAGATTTTCAATCAGTTGATGATGCCATGAGTTTATATAACGCGGTAACCAATAAAGAAAAATTACATCTATACAAACCTAAATTATCAGATTATTATAACCCAAGTAATGAACAACAGAAATATGAAATAATTTGGATTTTAGGTGGAACATTTATTGTTATATTTGTAGCGTATAAGTTTACTAATTAGTAATTTTTTTTTGCTAAATAAATGGAAGATAAAGTTGATAATATTGATATTATTCCTCATGATATAAATAAAACTAAATTAAAAACATATTTAGAAAAACAAATATTAGAATTTGAAAGTGACTGAAAGATAAAAAAGAAAAAATATTTAAAAAGTAAAATTATATATTATTTGATTATAAGTGGTTCGGTTACAATTAGTTCTGTAATAACATTTCTAGCAATATTCAGTCCATTAACACCTTTAGCTATATCAATTGGTGTATTAGGATTAAGTTCAAGTGTTTTAACCGGTACAAGTTCAAAATTAAATATAAAAAGTAATAAAGAAAAAATTAAAACTAATATAAAAGAAATTAATAAATTAAAGAATACACTAGATTATATAATAAGATTAAATGGCCATATAACAGTTGAAGAACAAGATAAATTATTAAAAGAATTAATAAATTATTAATTTTTTAATTATATAAATGGCAGATAGTTTTCCAAAAGCTTTCCAATATAATAAATCATTTAAATATAATATTCCTGCAATAGATTTTAAGAAAAATATTACATATAGAAATGAAGTTTTAAATTCATTAATTGATTTATATATTTATGTTACTGAAAGTAATAATTTTCATGTAAAGATGGAAAATATATTTCATGTGTATACAATTAATTTCAAAAATTTAAATGAGGCAAAACAATGGTTATTAAAATCTAATATGAAGTATTGGCAGAACCAATTAAATTTTGCTGTTTATTGCGCAACAACAGGATGTGGAATTAGTTGGAATGATCATTTAAACAAACCAAGTTTACCATTGACGTTGTTGACACTTTATTTTAGATTTCATACATATTTTCAAATAAAATTAATATCAGATGAATTACAATGTCCTTTACCAGGTTCAAAATATTTTAAAGAATTGAATAATAATATTAATTTTTCTAAGTTTTATAAAATATGTAATGAATTTAATATTAATTCAAATAAAGATTTTAGATCAAAAATCAAAAGATCACCGCCATCTATCCACCAGTCCCTTTTGGATTGCTAAGTATCGCCAGGTACCATCTATAGACAGTTTACGGGAGCTACCACCCGCTATAGTCCCCTATTCTTAAATCGCACCCCATCGAGTTTGCTCCTTGTCTTTTTATAATAATACTAGGATACACGGGGTCAACAACTGTTTGTTTCAGGCCCCTGTGTGCCGAATTCACGACATCCTCGTGACGTTTCATGTAAGAATTCTACATTTGTCCCGTGAGAGAACCCATGTCCCGTCACAGGCCCGGGTCCTCTCACCGGACACTGCAGTTTAACTCATATGGAAAGATGACATATTCTGCTTCCGCTGTAATGCAGGTTTTTGTAGATATCCTTAGAAAGCATTCATTCACGTCATTGTCCTATGTGGAAAAAATATTCACTTTATTTGACAAAGACTGGTAAGTACTTTCGTCGGCCTTTACACCTTAAAAGTAAATTTTTTGACTGACATCGATTTCCCGGGTCCTGCTAATAAAAAGTACGAAATTACGAAATGGAAATTTTTTTTGCCAGTAGTGCTAAAATACGAAACGAAATGGTCACATTTCAAACACACGCCCATACACACTATGGTCAAAGCTCGTTATAACGCTACGGGACTGTAAAAATCTCGGCGGTGCATGTAAATGATCTTTTGAAAGTAGGCCTACCATATTCAAGAATTTATTTTCTTAAACTGGAGGGTTTTAAGAACGTCTACAATTAGTAGAAACTTGTAGGATGTTCTCAAAAACAAATAATGAATACGCTGCGCCATTTCCACGAACTCAGACGCGGTAAAGCATAGTGAAATGATAGGCCCTACACATGGACTAGGCCTACATGACGATCTTTTTACCGCTTAACAGCGTAGCTACGAGCAATTTGAAAAAAATTCCGGCCGTGAATTTTCTTTTCGAATCCGCATCCCTTGCAAAATCCAGACAGGGTAAAGGTCTTATAAATGATACAGTGCGATACTGCTGACCACATGTATCAATTATTAACATAACAGACGGGGGAAACATCATCGGTGTTTTATAACGAAAGTTTTTTCTCAGTCGCGGCACGGAACCCTGCCACACTAGACCAGGTGCGCATGTTTAAGCCAGCTCCACGAATCCGCTGCTTTAGCGCAAAAAATTACAAAATTTTCGTTTCGTATTACATTTTATACTTTAGCAGGACCCGCGAAAAAATGACCATTTCGTTTCGTAGTTAAGCATTTCGTATAGTATTTCGTTTCGTACTTTAGCATTTCTTAATTTCGTTTTGCATTTCGTAATTTCGTTGCATATTTCTTAATTTCGTAGTTTCGTAATTTAGAAGTACCCGGATATTCCATCCACACAGGCAGAGTCGGGCTTGGGTCTGGGAGGATTGGGGTTTTGATAGTGTATCTGTGTTTGTGAGTGGTTATTCTGCAATAAATCCGAGAAAAAATGTCTTGGTACTGATGATACGTTAAAAAAGATAATGGCCGCTGGCTCCACACACAGCGACCTCACAAAACACTAACAAACTTCGTTTTTCAATCTAAAATTTAAACTTTTATTTCATATGATACTTACGGTAAAAGTGCAGATCCGCACCTCTCGTAAATGGTTCAATCAATTACATTAAATATCACTGATTCAGACTCAAAATGTCATCAGCAATTCAGTACACTGGTTTATTTTATAGTATCTTCACTAGAAAGTAGATTTTTAGCCTGGATTTTGGCTCGAGATCGTCACGATTTTTTAACCAGACGCCATATTGGATGGGTCAATCTAAAGTGAAGATTTGTTTAGAATATTTGCTGAAACGATGTTTCATGACCCACTCATTTTGAGGAAGAAAAATATTAATTTCTTGTCAATTTCAACAATGATATCTGACAATTTGGTTAGCATTAATAACCTAAGTGACAGTTGACAGTTGAAAAATTTGATTAGTTTATGCACTGATTACCATCAAATCGTTTCAGTAATTACTTCAGACAAATCTTCACTAGATTTCCCAATCCAATATGGCGTCCTATTTAAAGATCGTCACGATTCTGAGATAAAAACCGGGCCAAAAATCTGCTTTCTAGTAGAGATATCATAAAATAAATCACTGCATTCAGGGGTTAGATTTTAAGGTGCGCAATCGCGCGCCTACGCGCACGTTTAATATCCGCAGAAGCGCTGCTCACAGTGCACCTAAAGCCTAGCGCACATCAACACTGCGATTGGAGACCACTAGTTGCAAGGCAGTTTTCGGCGCATGAGAGGAACTGGCTGGATACGATCAGTTGCTTGAATGTGTCGATGTGAGTGAGCTTACGATTGGTAAGCGTCGATCTATCTCCAGTTCCAGCCAGTTGCCCATGTTCTACTTTTGAGCAACTGGTTGTACTCAATCGCAGTCATATCCGTCGATGTGCGCGCTCTGGATCTCGACGATTGACATGCGCCATGCAGTTGCTGCAACTGACCGGTTGTAACTAGATTTCGATGTGCGCGGGGTAATCGTTCGGTAGCAACTAGTTGTCTCCAATCGCAGTGTCGATGTGCGCTAGGCTTTAGTCTTATTCAAAAGCGCACGCAAAATTGTAGCCTAGAAAGTTTATTGATTTCCCAAAACCTTGGTGCAAAGTAGAAAGTTTATTGATTTCCCAAAACCTTGGTGCAAACATAGAACTCAAATCAATTGATTTGAGTTCTATGGTGCAAAGTAGAAAGTTTATTGATTTGATATTGGTTTATTGCTCTGTGGAGGTTCCAGCTAAAGTCATCTTCTATCATGTTTGTAACGACAACCAACGACGAACGATTGAATATATTTGCCAAATCTTTAATGCGCCTTACTATCAATAATAACGACGATTAACTGCAATAAGAAATACAAAAAATGTTCTGAATACAATTATCCTTCGTATGCCATGAATTAAAGCACATTTACACTGCAGTTAAACTACCAAATAACAGACTTGAAAAATAGCAATCCATAATTTCGAATTAAGTTCGCTATACATAGAAAGGCAGAAAAATACAATGTATGATTAAATCAGCACAGCTTACCGAGTTTATGGCCCGAAATATCCATTGGTTAAATATACAAATACTGCAAGACACAGCTACCAAAAATGTCCAACTTGGAGGGCCAACTCCTAGACTACAACTGCCAGGATTGAAATACTAATACTCAGTAGTGTGAAATCAGGTGACAACTGACAGGTGACAAGAGGATTAGGATAAGCTGGCCATGGAAATAACCAAGCCACGCACAAAAGGAATTATATTTACAGTATAGGCCTACAACATTATCACACCAAATAAAAAGGATTTGCGCGGAACTATGTTGCATCGTGTGTCAGATCTTGTGAGGAACCAGCTAGGGGATAACTTACCTGCTCCATACTGAAAACTGGAAGATTTGCATGATCCACAATCTGCGATATTTTTTTTAACTGATTTGCATAAAAACTTTCCATCTTTTGGGTAATTTAATTAACAGCATTCAAAGATGAAAAATGCCTGGAAATAGCGTTTCCAAGCCCCTAGAGTTCAAAATTTTTTCTGGAGGAGGGCCCCCAGACCTCCCCACGAGGGACTTCGCGCCTACGGCGCTCATTTCGTCACATTAACAAAATTCCAGTTGAGCACCTAACCAATTATGACGCAATTGGCGGCCATCTTGGTGTCACCAGTACTCATTCGTAAGTGGGAAAAAGTTTTTCCACATTATATTGATACCTAAGCGTATTTTGCTACCACAATCAATTAGAAAGTTGTAGCTCATAATGTGTTCTATGATTGTGGTGAGTTTCAAGGTAATTGGATTTCGTATATGGCCACCAGGGGGCGTTGAATAATACAATATCTTAGTATTTCTATATTATATTCGTATCAATGCATATTTTGTAACCACAATCAATCGCAAAGTTGTAGCTCATGACATCCTCTATGATTGTTGCGAGTTTTAAGGCCATAAGTTTTTCTATATGGTCACCAGGGGGCGTTGAATAGTAGAATAAATTAGTATTTCCTTATTATATTGGTACCTAGGCATATTTTGTTACCATGATCAATTGCAAAGTTGTTGTTCATGACATGTTCTATGATTGTGGTGAGTTTCGAGGTCATTGGGTTTTGAATATGGTCACCAGGGGGCGTTGAATAGTAGAATAACTTAGTATTTCCGTATTAAATTGGTGACGAGGCATATTTTGTTATCACAATCAATTACAAAATCGTAGCTGCTGACATGTTCTATGATTGTGGTGAGTTTCAAGGTCATTGGTTCTTGTAAATGGTCACCAGGGGGCGTTGAATGTTGAAATTGTTAGATTGTTGAGCATTTGAAACCACTTCCCAAGTGGGCATGGTGTCCCTGGACCCCTAGTTCATTTTTAGCCCACTTGGGACTTTAGTCCCAGCGGGCTATTGCGTTCACTTTTCGTCCGTCGTCCGTCCGTCCGTCCGTAGACGGAATCCAGTTATTTTGGGAAGTTTTGAAGACGCTTCAAGGTAACGTCTTGATATTTGGGTTACACATGTATCTCCTCTAGACACATCTTCAGCCCAAAAACTGGCCCTGTCAGAATCAAGATGGCCGACTGGCAGCCATTGTTGTTCGCTAAAATCAGCACTTTTTACACATTTTTGAACTTTTTTAGGGAAATTTTGAAGTAGCTTTGATCAATTACCTTGATCTTTCGGATATATGTGAATCCCCCCAGGGCCCATCAACATAACAAATATTGGGTCGGTCGGACTCAAGATGGCTGTCCTATGACCTTTTTAGTGCCCAAAAATGTTAATTTTGGCCCGAATTCTGAGTCCTGTAGCTTCCTACTGGTCTGCCATTTCTCATTGCAATTGCTGATGGGTATTCTTTGGAAACGGATGTTTTTTACCTGAGACAGGTATTTTTCATCAGCCAATTATGACGCAATTGGCGGCCATCTTGGTGTCACCAGTACTCATTCGTAAGCGGGAAAAAGTTTTTCCACATTATATTGATACCTAAGCGTATTTTGCTACCACAATCTATTAGAAAGTTGTAGCTCGTAACGTGATTGTGGTGAGTTTCAAGGTAATTGGATTTTGTATATGGCCACCAGGGGGCGTTGAATAATACAATATCTTAGCATTTCTTTATTATATTCGTACCTATGCATATTTTGTAACCACAATCAATTGGAAAGTTGTAGCTCATGACATCATCTATGATTGTTGCGAGTTTTAAGGACATAAGTTTTTCTATATGGTCACCAGGGGGCGTTAAAAAGTAGAATAACTTAGTTTTTCCTTATTATATTGGTACCTAGGCATATTTTGTTACCATGATCAATTGCAAAGTTGTAGTTCATGACATGTTCTATGATTGTGGTGAGTTTCGAGGTCATTGGGTTTTGAATATGGTCACCAGGGGGCGTTGAATAGTAGAATGACTTAGTATTTCCATATTAAATTGGTAACGAGGCATATTTTGTTATCATAATCAATTACAAAATCGTAGCTGCTGACATGTTCTATGATTGTGGTGAGTTTCAAGGTCATTGGTTTTTGTAAATGATCACCAGGGGGCGTTGAATGTTGAAATTGTTAGATTGTTGAGCATTTGAAACCACTTCCCAAGTGGGCATGGTGTCCCTGGACCCCTAGTTTACTCACTCGACCTTTCGACCTTTGATCTAGACTAACTAAACCCCTATTACTCCTGTCTGTGGTTTAGTTTCACGATCGGATATTTTCACAAACCACAGTCAGGAATGGAAAGGTCATTTTTCAATAAAATCTATCGTAATTGGTTTTTCTTTACGAAGTGGCTATTCGTACGGACCCGTACGGATTACTACTGTATGTTCGTACGGGAAGGGATAGGGTTAGGGTAAGGTGAGGCTATATGTAGTTAAAACATTCGGCCGACTGTCAGCGAGCTCGGTGGTCTAGTGGTATGATGCTGCGCTAGTAATTTACTGGCCCGGGTTCGAGTCTAGCTCGATCCGCTCTATTTTTCTCTAACTCTATTCTCCACACTTTCCTTGACTTTTCTAAATCGCGCACCTCTGTACGCATGCGCGGCGTTAATCAGCCAATCAGCGACAGCTATTAGCGTACAGATCCCAGTTCCATTCAAATAGCCTCCAGAGTAATCCGTACGGGGACCTACAAGTAGCCACAGCGTTTTCTTTATGGTACGCAAAGTTGAAAGCCATGGGTTTTATAATTTTTGAGAAATTCACCAAAAATTTTCAAAAATTGGATTAATTTGAGCACATTTTTTTATGCAGCATCTTTAACTGTCCAAAATAACACATGTGAAAATTCAATGCTATTTGCGTCGGAAGAACTTTATATCGCCAAGATCAGATGCTTGGTTCGGTAGTTATGGGCTTTCAAAGACGAAACCCCTCAAAATCTTGGTTCTGTAAAGTTTGTGTTGACCTAGTTTTGACTTCCATCATGACGTCATAACAGTGAACAAGGTAGATCAGCTGGTGGGCGTTATTTCACAAACAAAATGGCGGCACGATTGAATAGGTTGATATTCATCATTTCTAGCGCGAATACTGATATTCATGGCGTAGGCCTATGATATAACGATTTATTGTGTGCGATGTGTTCAATGATTCATCTAGTTTTGATATCCCGTGCATAAGGTAACGTTGCATCAAGATATCTGATGAAAATGTGGTTTCACAATGCGGAAATTTACTTACGTGTTAGCCACACAGCTGATTTACTGATAGCATTGAATTTTTAGAGATGAGTCTGATATTTACACGACTTGAATACTTTTATCACCATTAATTGAAGTCATTTTATTAACATTCGCATTAGCGATCCATTTTGGAGCCTGATTATTTGTATTAGTTTGTTAACTGGGGCACAGTGGAGCGTTCGCGTTGAAAACAGTCGTGTACAGTCGCTTAGGCAATATAGCCTTATACTCTCGTGTTCACTGCGTGTATGTATCAGTTTTTAGAGTACGCGCTTCGGTGTAGGTCGTGCGTAACAACGATTTGTCTGAGTGAAGATGTAAGCTACTTAAAGCAATCCTATCGTGAAATTATTATAAATCATGTCAGTCAATACAATATTTCGTCAGTAACCGGCACTGACTGGCCTCAAATTTGAAGAACTTGGGAGCTTCTGTCCTGATTGGTCCATATGATAAAAATGAAAAAAACCTCCGATGAAATCCAGGCTCTCACCAAGTTTGTACCGTATCTTATTGGGTCACTCATAGTTTTAGTTGTTTTGCAACATTCAAGGGATGTATTACAATTATGAACATTTGTTCAGACAAAAGGCCCATAATCAATTTTTCGAAGATTTCATTCTCATTAAAAGTCAGTTATCATTAAAAGTTCACAGTGATCAAAATTGAGTCCTTTTTAGCCCACTTGGGACTTAAGTCCCAGCCGGCTATTGCGTTCACTTTTCGTCCGTCCGTCCATAGACGGAATCCAGTTATTTTGGGAAGTTTTGAAGACGCTTCAAGGTAATGTCTTGATATTTGGTTAATACATGTATCTACCCTAGACACATCTTCAGCCCCAAAAACTGGCCCTGTCAGATTCAAGATTGCCGACTGGCAGCCATCGTTGTTCACCAAAATCAGCACTTTTTACACATTTTCGAAGTTTTCGAGGGAAATTTTGAAGACGCTTTGATCAATGACCTTGATCTTTGGTTTATATTTGAATCTACCAAGGGCCCATCAGGTCGGGTCGATCTGACTCAAGATGGCTGTCCTATGACCTTTTTAGTGCCCAGAAATGTCAATTTTGGCCAGAATTCTAGGGCCTGTAGCTTTCTACTGGTTTGCCATTTCCCATTGCAATTTGTGATGGGTATTCTTTGGAAAGTGATGTTTTATACCTGAGACAGGTATTTTTGATCAGCCAATTGTGACACAATTGGCGGCCATCTTGGTGTCATCAGTACTCATTCGTAGGTGGGAAAAAGTTTTTCCACATTAAATTGATACCTAAGCATATTGTGTTACTATAGGACCTATTCAATTGGAAAGTTGTAGTCCATAACGTGTTCTATGATTTTGGTGAGTTTCAAGGTCATTGGTTTTTGTATGTGGCAACCAGGGGAAGTTGAATAATACAATAACTTAGTATTTCTATATTATATTTGTACCTATGCATATTTTGCTACCACAATCAATTGCAAAGTTGTAGGTCATGACATCTTCCATGATTGTGGTGAGTTTTAAGGACATCAGCTATTCTATATGGTCACCAGGGGGCGTTGAATAGTAGAATAACTTAGTATTTCCTTATTAGATTGGTACCTAGGCATATTTTGTTACCATGATCAATTGCAAAGTTGTATTTCATGACATGTACTACAATTGTGGTGAGTTTTAAGGTCATCGGGTTTGCATATGGTCACCAGGGGGCGTTGAATAGTAGAATAACTTAGTATTTCCATATTAAATTGGTAACGAGGCATATTTTTTTATCACAATCAATTACAAAATCATAGCTGGTGACATGTTCTATGATTGTGGTGGGTTTCAAGGTCATTGGTTTTTGTATATGGTCACTAAGGTGCGTTATGTATTGAAATTGTTTGATTGTTGGCTGTACTATGTATGTTTCAATGCGCGAAATTAGATAGTTCCAATTGTCACCTAATTTTACTTAGCTGTCCAGAAGAAATTCAGATGTGTCGCCTTACTTTTACGCGAAGAGTAATCTATCGAGAGTCTATCGACCGCGCTTTACTACAAGTATTCAAGTACCTGCTGTGTCGAATCGATGATGAGTGTTGCATTATAGGCCTATTTATCTCTCTCTAAAATCGCAAATTTTTCTCTGGCTTTGCGCATAGGTTATTTCAAGTAGTGAGAATAAATGGTACGGTTAGCTTTGGTGCTACTGATGTCGATTTTTATTCTTCATCTCCATCATTCCAGAGAGCAGTGGAAATATGTCGAGATTTAGGGGGATGAGGGTCATTGAGACTTGGGTCACATAATTTTTCTGAGATCGGTAGATCACATTTTGCGGCCGTAAAAGGGCTGCGAACCGTAAAAGCGTTCATTGTATGTGTTTTCCTGATCTCCGTTTACGTTACGTTGTACATGTATATATAAGTGTAACATGGAAAAACCCAATGCCAGGTATTGATGTGCAGTCGCGGCCATGGCCATGTTTCAGAAGGTACCAGTATAATACCAAGGAATATAAATGTTCTAAACTCGAAAGGGGGACACCTTTGAATTTCTGATATTTTTTGAGCCTCAGGGCCTTTGGTCCTCTAGTTGTTATTTCAGCAGCGCATACCAACCTTGGTTGAGCGTGCGTGATCAGTCTTGAAATTGGTATTCATTCGCGGCATAGTGCTGCTGACAATTCAATTCATTCTTTATTGAAGCAATTAAAATTTCACAGAAAACATTTACTTTAACGTTTTAAAAAAATTCTTTTAATTTTCTTTTACTTGGGTGCTTGCCTTAGCGGCCATTTGAAAAATCTCTGTTTGAACATTTATATTTTTCAGTTTAAATATCTAAAACATCAAAACTGCTTTTCTGTAAAATGAATTCTGAAATGAATTGAAGACTGGTTCCCTGTCTCCAAAGAGCCAGAGGACAGTAGTCTATGGTGGCAAAAAACTTTATCGGATGATCGTAGTGGATTGTCATTTGAAGGAAATGCAACTTATTCTTGCTTAATGTCTTTATTATTTTAAAAAGAAAAATCGTGGTTCCTATTTTCGTGTTCGCTTCTCTTCACCTGAAGTCACTTGAGTTAGTCACGTTTTTTCTTTCAGTTGTAAGTTTTTCTATGCAAAATCATTTCCACACAATCCGATAAGTAATCTAGCAATTATCAACATGATGATAGATTCCGTTAAGACACTACAATATTCAAATAACAACTATCCAAAAGCTTGCACTAACTTGGTCCACGTCTACAATAAAACCATTCCGATTCCCAGTTCCTGTGTGTAACATTTCATGAAGTGATGTTAGACAACACCGATCTCTTAGCTCTTTAAAAAGTAATCAGTTCAAAGTTCGATTAATTCTGCTACAGAAAAACAAAACCACCAAGCCAGCTTTCAGTACAACCATGTCAGCAAGCCCATTGTTAGAATTTCTTTCTTGTTGTATATGGCCACCAGGGGTGTTGAATAATACAATAACTTCGTATCTCTATATTATATTTGTACCTATGCATATTTTGTTACCACAATCAGTTGGAAAGTTGTAGCTCATGACATCTTCCATGATTTTGGTGAGTTTTAAGGACATTAGTTATTCTATAAGGTCACCAGGGGGCATTGAATAGTAAAATAACTTAGCATTTTCTTATTAGATTGGTACCTAGGCCTATTTTGTTACCGTGATCAATTGCAAAGTTGTATTTTATGACATGTACTACAGTAGAATAGCTTAATAGTAGAATAACTCCATATTATTCCATATTTCGTATTTCCATATTAAATTGGTAACGAGGCATATTTTGTTATCACAATCAATTACAAAATCATAGCTGCTGACATGTTCTATGATTGTGGTGGGTTTCAAGGTCATTGGTTTTTGTATATGGTCACCAGGGAGCATTGAATATCGAAATTGTTAGATTGATGAGCATTTGAAACCACTTCCCAAGTGGGCATGGTGTCCCTGGACCCCTGGTTAATATGGGCTATTTTCATCCCTGTATTTGATGCGGTGGATCGGGTCCGTACGCAAGGACTAGTCGCTAAAGCTGCGCTGTTACCGGTATGTAATTCACTCTTTTTTTTGCTGGATCGCCCTGTCCCGGCGGTATGGATCGTGAATTTTCATTTCCCGGCCCCTGTAGCGCGGGAACTTTCATTGACTGAGTGCATAAAACAAGGTGACTACCCATACGGACCCGTACGATAACTTATTATGTACAGTAGCAAATTATTCGTACGCACACCACACTACAGTGCCACCTGATGAAGGCAATATGAAGAGAAACTCAATTGATATAATATTCATATGATATGAATTGTTAAAACAATGCTTTTAACCTTTTTAAATACAACAATCCAGTAGGCTTACTAAAGTCTATTCATTTTCGATTGGCATCGATCTTTTTGGTATATTTTGCTTAATTTTCGGCGTGCACACTTCAAATAGGTTTTAGTCAAATCAGAAGGGTTGTGCAGTCCAGATAAATCATCATTTTTAGTCCACTTGGGACTTAAGTCCCAGCGGGCTTGTGATGTTGGAAACCATGCACTCAGTAAATGACGAATGTAAGTCCAAATTTTCACTTTTCCATGGGGCCCAATTTTCGATGTTTACAGCCCGGCAGAGCTTTTGTAATGTTGATTCATCAAAATACGCACAAGGTATTCAGTGTTCTCGCTGAGGGGTTTTAGCACGACGGCCCGCCATGCTACGGCACTTTACCGCCACGCAAATAAAAGATACGCCATGCTTAAAAGAATTCCGCCATGCTAAAAAAATGATCGGGAGTTTATTTACATATCTAGCTTTCTAAGACTGTCAGGTTCACACGCTCAATTTTATAACCGGTGCATCGATAATTGTATAAACACATTCTCATAGTTACTTATAACCGGTGCATCGATAATTGTATAAACACATTCTCATAGTTACTTAGTAAAGCCTCTATACGTCAATAGTTGTATCGTTTCATGCAAGCGGGAGCGCGTACTGAACTGCCGGTGATAGGGCCTATAGATATCCAGGGATTTCCCCGTGTGTTAAAAATAAAAGAAATCAATGCTAATAAAGGTCACACCACTGCGCTCAGCGCGCGTTGAATACACGGGCCAGTGGCATCAATTTTTAGCATTGGTTGACGTCTATGACGTCATGCCAATGCTAGTAAAATGGATCGAAAATAGTAGTACGAAAAAATAGCGCCGACTCTTCTCATTTTATATAATTTCGGAAGAGTATCCAGATAGTTAAATAATAATAAGAACGCAACTATCACAATCTTCATGATGATATTGAGTTTATTTACATTTTCAAACGTTTCGATCGATTTCGACTCATCTCTTCGAGTCCTTTTCAAGAAATGACGTGAAAAGATACAAACTATGTATAGTATACTGTTACTAATTACAGAGAATATCATGCAGGCGTGAAGTGGCCTAGTTTACAAAGTACAAATGGATTATAAACATATCAAAATACGTTCAGTAAAAATGAGACACCATGTGTGGAGATTTTAATTTATAAATTCAAATGTTTGCGTGATGCAAATAACACATACATTGGTAAAACAATGCGACATTTGGCCACAAGGGTAAAGGAGCAAGGAACTTTGCCTTCAGCAATTAAGGAACATTTAACATCATGTAAAAATTGTGCATCAAATTTTTCTTTGAAAAACAACTTTTCAATCGTTGATTCTGGAAAAAATGACTTTGAAATCACCATCAAAGAGGCATTATATATAAAATCCAAAAAACCAAGTATTAACAAACAACTCTCTTCTCATTTTCATATTAACTTCAAATTGTTACTCCGTTCACGTAAAACATTAGAATCGTGGTAACACGACGTCCTGTTGGAATCGTGAAAGTCAGTTTGTTAAGACGTAGATAATTTCTCGGAAGTGACTGAAATATTTGACTGTTAATTTGATTTGAAAGTGTTTTGATGGAGATTTGTCCCTCCAATGAATTGATAATTTGCTACGGCACATTTGAAATTGAAAAATGCTGCAGGTTTAAAAGAATTGACATGGGTTGCTGTCGCCACCTACTGCATTCTATGATAGAATTGCTGTAGGTCAGATTTGCCCAGATTTTAGGCCTGGTACTGTTACAAATGACGCCAACTAGATCCACCTAATAGTTACTGTAAGTGTTTATGAAACTGCTTCTAGTCAGCATTGTTTGCTCCACCCATATGATATTTATGTTGCCCATGAAAGTAAGTGCATACATATAGAAACGACGTCCTGTTAGAAAGTGTGTTTCTAGTTCAATTTTGCCAGAGTTATTTATTGGAGGAAAATATCACTGTTAAGTACGCCGAGAACAACCATGTTGTATTATCAATCAGTTGACTGACATTGTAAAATTCGATTCGGCTATATTCTAATATAAGTTTTCTTTTTAGGACGCCCTACCCGCCTGCTGCCCACTCATTTGCGGTAGCACCCTCTTACGCACTCGGCAGAGATTCGCTTTGTAATGCGTGCCGGAAAAAATACCTTTTATTCTCTTTTCCATGCGTTAAACAACAGTGATTGAATTTATGCGTTGTTTGTCGTAAATTGCAATATTGCGATGGTTATTTGCCGCTGCTGTAGTTTTTTGGAATTGAATCGAGCAGCCTCGGTAGCTCAGTGAGATAAGCGTGATGCTGTTGAATCCACTATCAATGCTGAGTTACAAGTGGGTTTGAGTCCTGCTGGCTGCGAACAGTGTGCGGGCAACACTTCAAAGGCCGTACCGTCGTGAGGTTAGATGAACAATCCAATAGGAATAGTCTTGGGAAACCAAGATCCAAAGACGTACGTAAAGTCAAAAACAAACAAAAAGACAAACAAACAATCACCAGCCGGCCTCAGTGACACCAACGCCGGCATCGCTCTCTGCGACGTTTTGCATGCGTACATGCATCAGAGCTTGGAGCTCTAAGATCAGAGGGTCTTGCAATTGCATTCAGAAAAATCGTTCTGTTTTTGTTTTCATTATTCAGTGGGGCCTAACATTTCATGCGTAAAAATGGGTTTTTGTATCCAAATCTTGATTGATATAAATATCTTGGCTGGGACATGATGGAAAACTAGTTTCGTCTTTTTAACAGAATCGCATTAATGAGGTTTAACAGTACAAATAGCCTAGGCTAAATCGTTCGGCAGAAAATAAATTCATTTTCAGGAATAAAATCGTACTAGACAAATAGACCTTTAAGTCTGTGGTCCTCCCAATCAACATCGTCATAGAAGATTTGCAGATGTAAAACATTATAACCACTTATTACCACAGTATTATCTACCAATGCTTCAAGGCCCATGGGCCTCTTGTTCTAGTCTCCTATCGAGACGAACAATTTAATCATCATAACTCATCAAAGTCACCAAAATATTTTGCAAATTGAAATTATTGAATGCTTCCTCTAAGCTGTTAATGATAAGATTAAATTATATTAACAGATATGAGAACATGGAACTATTTAATGCACGTAAGCCTACCAATATACGGCAGAAAAGTGCCTCGAACAACTACCGATGATCGCTGCTACATGAAAATTCCCGAATTTCAACTAGTTACTTAGGGCCCCGAATGCTGGGAAACCGCATCTGAATACCTAGAAATATAAAATTTTTCCGGAGGAGCCTCGTCGGACCTTCCCCCCCCCGTTCCTGTTATGGGGTCGTGCCGCCATGCTTTAATTTGGAACCAGCGAGAACACTGGTATTTGTAGATCGAAGTGAGCTGAAGGATATAATACGGATTGTATCGGCAACAGCGATAAGGTAACAAAGCCTATGTTCTTTTAGTAAAAATAGTGTGGAATAAAATAATGATAATAAGACACACGCCATTATCAATAGGGTTTTCTGTGAAGTAACAGATAACCCTAATTAGGTAAAATGTCAAAAACAAACCCCTATATTGTTAATTTGGCAACAAGACTTTATTCTTAACTATTAGGCCTATTTGATATGAACGAACAAAAGCTTTGGAAAAATACGAAGTTGACCATAAACTTGGTGGTTCCTCTTTCATATGTTCACCACTGACATTGAAATTTTTGGATTGTTGAGCATTTCAAACCACTTTTTGACCACTTGTTGTCTCTGGACCCTTTGTACTGCATCAAAAATAGTAGCTGGCAATCTCCAATAATTTCATTTTTAAAGATGTTATGTGTTTTTAACTTGTAGTGATGGATATCTGGACAAATCAGAATTCAATTCATTATTGATTAATGTCATTGCTCATAATGGCAAACCTGGAAAGATCCTGCCCTCTGAGGAACAAGAAATATTTTCTTTACTAGACGATGATAAAGTAAGAGTGATTCATTTCTACCATGTATACCAACATTCAGTTTGACTAACATTTGATTCATTAATTTCTTCATTAAAGATGACTTATAACAGGGCTTATAACATGCCTTCCTAGATTTTAACTTGATTTCCGGTCTGTGCATTAGTTTTTTTTTATGTTCACAGATAATTACTCACTTCATATTGTATATGATCTTTAGCCCACTTGGGACTTTAGTCCCAGCGGGCTATTGCCTTCACTTTTCGTCCGTCCGTCATAGCGTCCATCCATCCATAGACGGAATCCAGTTATTTTAGGAAGTTTTGAAGACACTTCAAGGTAATATCTTGATATTTACTTATACATGTATCTACCCTAGACACATCTTCAGCCCAAAAACTGGCCCTGTCACATTCAAGATGGCCGACTGGCAGCCATTGTTGTTCGCCAAAATCAGCACTTTTTTACACATTTTCGAAGTTTTCGAAGGAAATATTGAAGATGCTTTTATCAATTATCTCGATCATTCGTATATATTTGTATCCCCCAAGGGCCCATCAGCATAACAAAAATTGGGTCGATCGGACCTAAGATGGCCGTCCTGTGACCTTTTTTGTGCCCAAAAATGTCAATTTTGGTCTGAATTCTGAGTCCTGTAGCTTCCTAATGGTTTGCCATTTTTCATTGCAATTTGTGATGGGTATTCTTTGAAAAGGGATCTCATATAGGGCCTACCTGATACAGGTATATTTGATCAGGCAATTATGACGCAATTATGACGCAATTGGCAGCGGTCATGGTGTCATCAGTACTCATTCGTTGGTGGAAAAAAGTTTTTCCACATTATATTGATACTTAAGCATATTTTGTTACCACAATCATTGGAAAGTTGTAGCTCATGACATGGACTATAATCGTAGGGATTTTCAAGGTCATTTGTTCTTGTATATGGCCACCATGGGGCGTTGAACATTACAATAACTTAGTACTTCTTTATTATATTCGTACCTATTCATATTTTGCTACTACAATCCATTGGAAAGTTGTAGCTCATGACATGATCTATGATCGTGGTGAGTTTCAAGGTCATTGGTTTTTGCATATGGCCACCCGGGGGGGGGGGGGGTTTGGGGTAGGGGGCTTGAACAATGCATTTACTTAGTATTTCTATATTATATTCGTACCTATGCATATTTTGTTACCACAATCAATTGGAAAGTTGCAGTCCATGACATGGTCTATGATTGTGGTGAGTTTCAAGGATATTAGTTATTCTATATGGTCACTAGAGGGCGTTGAATAGTAGAATAACTTAGTATTTCCTTATTATTATATTGGTACCTAGGCATATTTTCTTACCATGATCAATTGCAAAGTTGTAGCTCATGACATGTTCGATGATTATGGTGGGTTTCAAGGTCATAGGGCTTAGCATATGGTCACCAGGGGGCGTTGAATAGTAGAAATACTTAGTATTTCCGTATCATATTGGTAACTAGGCATATTTTGTTTCCACAATCAATTACAAAATTGTAGCTGCTGACATATTCTATGATTGTGGTGAGTTTCAAGGTCATTTGATTTTTCAAGGTCATTAGATGGGACGTTAAATATTGAAATTGTTAGATTGTTGAGCATCGGAAACCACTTCCCAAGTGGGTATGGTTTCCCTGGACCCCTAGTTTGTTATTATGTTAAGATATATTACTTTAATATTGTTGATGGGTTTGATTTTGGATAATATAGGTCATCAGAGCTGACGAATGCTGATGAATTTGTCGACTAAAGACATAAAAAGCTATTTTGATTGTATTTTCTCATAGAGGCAAATTAGATATTGAAATTTTTGCAAAAACAATTCCTGTCAGAGGATGCACCCCCCTACAAAAGGTAGATTATGTTAGGTGGCATAATTTAACATTTCATCATTGGACACCAATCAAATTATATGTTAGCTCAGTGCAGCCTATAATTCCTGATGGATTTCCATGAAACTTGGTGTGATAATTGAGGGAGGTGAGATGTCCACCTAATTGAATTGTTAGCCTATAATTCGGATTTGGACAGGGACCAGTGAGATGTCCACCCCTATTGCAGATCGTCGGTGATCGAACATGACTGCCATGGTCTCCCAGACCTGCCAACCTGGGTCTCAGCATTCAAGATGGCTGACAACGCGGGTCATGCTTTTTTCTGCTCCCGCTAAAGTTGTAATTTTCTGCCATAAAATGATGGTTAGTGCGTGTATCGCAGGATGAACGTGTGTGTAAAACCTGTTGGATAATGATGTGCTCTCTTTGCCTTGCTATCCGATCGTCTTATAAAGTGATCTTAGAGAGAATTTTATTATTTGCCGTATTACATAATGTACATGAACTACCCACGTTATATAGTGGAAACTGACAGCTAATATCTTGATATTTTTTATCATTGTTCGTCGAAGCATGAACCCTTTACGGCTGGCTGGTTACCAATTTGATTCCTAATTTTCGTCACCAAGGCTATGCGATTTACTGTGAATTATCATGGATTATCGAGAATATTCTAACCGCTGTTGCATAATGTGTAATAAGGAGGAAGAGGAGGTGACTGATAACCTGTCTAATCTCTCAAAGTCCCAGAGAAAACGTCGTCGGAGAAAGACAGGGACTAGTGAGGACCAAAGCCAAGACGATTTTGACTTTGACATGTTCAAAACAGATAAAAGATCTCATCAAAAGGAACTATCTTTCGAAATTACGAAACTATTAAACAGCAACGCTGTCGATCCTTGGAAAATGAAAACATTGAATTGAAAAATCATATTACTGAACTGTCAAGCAAATTAAACGAACATAACGATACGCTCCAAAATGCGGAACGGGAGTTAGAAACGCTTAAAAAATCTGTGAAAAATCTAAAATTAGAAACAGTTAACAACAACCAGTATTCCCGTAGAAGTCATCTCCGCATATATGGTGTTCCCTTACTAGCTGAAGGAACCAGTGAAGACTGTAAAGCCGCAGTTATATCTGTAATCAACAAGTTAGAATTGCAACCAGCTGACAACGTGACACTTGAAGACATCGAAGTTGCGCATAGATTACTTCTTCCTGGCTTGGATTAGTTGCCTATTCCTACTCCAAACATTGATTGTCTACATTTTCATTCTTGGAATTATGTCATACAAAATAAATACATTTTGATAACTGCTTATAAGTAACTTAACAAATTGTGGTAGTGTCACCCTGATATAATTTGCGTATTTCATAATCATATAGATCTACAATGTCATATCAATCAGTTCATAACATTTCATAGCTCTACTACATATTAATAATGATAATAATAATAATAATAATAATAATAATAATATAATATAACTTATGACTATAGTGTCAATATGTGCTTTAAGGTCGTAATCAACATGTGACATTACTCAATATGTTTTCACAATAATTAGCTATAGTCAGTGCTCATTGATAATTAATTAATGTCTCTCAAACGTGTCACTAGGTGTTTGTTTGTGAGTCCTGATGTCTACAACTTGTCTGACACCTAGTTCTCTCATTATACTCATGATTCTGTATATAAAGACTATGTAAAGCTATGATAATCATTCTCATTCCGGGATGCAATAAAGATTGTACATATAAGGTTTAACTGCCTTGTTGTTCCTGATGCATGGAATCCTGTACCGCTGGTGTAAATGCTAGTTCCCCAGCCAGCCTGCCGATACAACAACCAGCCGGTTACAGTAGGTGATGACCAAGCAATTTGTAACAAATTATGAAAAATTAATGAACATTGTATTTTTCACATAGTCACAGGACAAGATATGGATAACAGCATTATTAACTTATATCATATGTGATCATTAAATGGTTACTTATAAATATTAATTTAATTTGATATCATGCAAATTCGTTTTGTTACATTCAATTTTGAAATTTTTATGATTTACAGGATGGAAAAATTAGCAGGCAGGAATTCTTGATTACTGGAAAATATTGGCTCAAGCAGGTATTCCTGGGTATTTATTAACTCTAAGGCATAAAATAAAAAATTCTTTGTTTCTGGTCCCACTAGTATGATTTTATGGTTAGGTAGGTAGGGAATTTCATTTTTTTTTGGGTGTTCAACACATTAATGCGATATGCCCAGAGTCCTAAAGCATGCACAGTAGATTGTCATATGGGACAGACCAGTCTTCGCTAATGGTTGCAATCACATACAATGAAATCTTTCGATGTCCAGTCATTTATTTATTGATGAGACAGATTGAAATAACGAGGATTAAAATTAAATATTAAATTCTCTACCAAACAGCAAACTTTATTATGAAATCTTTATTTACAATTCTTTTTGATTGTGAACAAGTCTGATGACTCTTTCGTTTTGTTTCCAGTTTGTTATTATTAGGTTCTTCATGCTTATAATATCTTCTAAATCCATCATCGCGATCTGTCAGCAGCCGCCATTGTATCATTCACACTAATCACTGCAGGGAACCAATACAACTGCTTGGCAGCAAAACAAGGAGATTTTGTTTACAAGTACTTTCTATCTATTTCAATTTGTTTTTTATTAAGATCAAAATAGATAAAGCAGAGTCTTGAATTGATACATTATGAAATAAATCATCTTGCGTTGGGTTATGGCAAAAGGAGATGTGCAATGTTATCGATATTTTCAGTGCAGTGTTCACTGCATAGTAGGCGCATGCTGCTGTAGTACTGTATAGTAAGGCGCTCGCTCCGTGTATAGGTTGCCCGGGTGACAGCTGGCTGATCTGTGTATCACGTGTATGTCAGCTCACGCCAACGGTCTGGTGTAAACAAAATGCTTTAGCGCGTCAACTAGTTGAAGACCCTGATATGAACAACAAAACAAAAGTTGTTCATAGAAAAAATAACTGTTTGCTATCAACTATTTTCTAAACTTCCCAAGATTTAGGGTCGGCACCTTGTTGATCAGGTCGGTCGGTGGACCGGAAGCATAGACTTTTTTATTTTAGGCCTAATCAACTTACAACACATCGGCATATTTGTTTTCATTTACCAGCAATGCTTCACGTCATATCCACCTATTCTGTTGTCAGTTTACTACATGAAAAGTTTCATATTACTATGCCTTGCAGTCTGAGGTAAGACTGAGCATACAGTTTGAAAGATAATGTAATAAGAATGACCTTCATAGAAATCAGATATGTACCTAAGCACAGTGACATCGCCAAAGGTCCTACTGGTCTGAGATATTTCTTACCGATAACGAGAAACTTAAAATTTAAAAAAAAATAGATTATGTATTTTTAGAATCTCTTGTGACATGTTCACTTTATCAAGTAAACTGAAAGAAATGGTTCAACAATTGTAATAGGCATTTAGTGCCAATCCTGTTTCGAGAAAACATTAAAATGCATCTGGATACCTCTGATCTTTAATGATATTATGGGTGAGATCCGAATCCAGGTAATGATGCCAGAGGTAAAATGTCATAGGTAATAATGCCAGAAGTAAAAATGCCAGAAGAAAAATCACGGCATATGTAAAAATGTCAGAAGGAAATATGAGGAAAATTAAGCGAAGAATTTATGAACATTGGACCTCATATTCTTATTTACACTAGATTTTACATGCACAGTTTAGATATACATAGCATATTCCTTCGTTAATAAAAATTTAAAATGAATTACAAATTTATTAGATAAAAGAGAATCACAAATTTATAAAATAAAGTCTGACATAAGCAAGAAATTCATTGAAATTATTGATATTCTTATTTGCACAAGATGATATTGAGATACAACATATTTTCAGATCATTGGAAATAAATAAATTAATGCACATATTCTTGTATAATAAATATCAAAAAGCGAACATAGTATAGAATATGATATATAACACATTTCTAAATTAATGAATATTGATAAATGAATGCTCAGAGTTTTCATATTGAATGTGAATGTGCAGTTCAATCATATTTCTAGGTATAATAATTGGTATGATAATTAAAATCAAAAAGTTTACGACGAGTTAGTTCGCTGTAATTCATAACATCAAAGCAACAATTCAATGAATAGTTTATAAGTTTTGATACACTTGTTTCTTATAATCATTGAATCAATTTACTCTTCTGGCATTATTTCCTCTGGCATTTTTACTTCTGGCATTATTAGCTATGGCATTTTTACCTCTGGCATTATTACCGCGTACCTATGGGGGTGGGCCCCCAAAACCCCCACAAAAGGTTGATCTCATTGGTTATGTATTGGTAGATGAATCCAGATGGTAATTACATACAAGCTGGCTGACTGACAGCCATTTTTTATTTTAAAAATTTACATTTTGGCTGATAGCTGGAAATGTTTTTTTGGTTTACCTTTGTCAGCGATATGAAGTTGGCATTGAGCCAATTCATGTAAAATCACGGTATGTTTTTTATGTGAGCATTTGTTTCATTGGTTCTCGGCTTAAACGACGTATAATCAATGCGATTGAAGACGTGGCGAACCTCCGTCGATGACATGGTCAACATTGTTAAAATTCTACGAAAAACTGTTTTTGGCGAGAAAATTCTTAGCTCTCGCGTATAAAATTGCAACGACCTCGATTGGGGGGCGTTGTCTCTACGAGGGAATGTGATTGGCTGTTTTTGGGATATACGGGGAATTCCGGCGCTACTAAAATAATTATGAGAAAGCCATAGAATGGCGAACGTTTCATTGGACTAGGTGCCGTATACGTGTGAATTTCAAATGCTCATTACTGGTGAGAATGTAATTATTATCCGCCATAGGTATTGTTTCATTTTAATACCCGGTGATTGTTTTGATTGACATAAAAGTGTAAGCGAACATTCACTTACACAAGGCCCCACATGCGCGCGGAAATCATTAGATTAGACTGTTGCAAACACAAACACACGCGCGTACAGTATACACTACTATAGTGATACTGTAACGCTGCTTGCTGGTGCGTTTGACATTTCATCAGCAGAAGATGAGCGCTGCGTTTTCTGTTTGATAGAATTTGTAATAAATTGTGATTTCTTGTGACCTGAAAATACTAAGCAGCAAACTATAGGTATAGCTCGAGGTCTTAATATTGTAGTGGTAAATTCCAGGATTTAAAACGATCTAATACGCCGATTTCTTACTGCACCAGTATTTTAGCTTCCGCGGCCATACATTTAGCCACCCTCTGATATGTGACATCATATGAACTGTATTTGAATATTTTTTCATATTATGAAAAATATTTCTTTGAATATATAAAATACTTTCCATGCCACGCCTACCTGTACCCTACGAAATTTTGGATATGGACCGTAAACAAATGTATATCTTTGGTCTTATTTGACTACAAAATAATCCTTTAAGAAAGATAAAATACAATATTTAAACTTGTAGAACTTTGAAGTCACTTCAGAATGCCCTTACCCCAAACAACCTCTAGCTTTCAAGGTAAACCACACTTTGCCCATGGGCAATTTATTTTTTCCTGTAACGAATTGATAATTCCCATGTGTGAATGTTAGATGTAATTATTTATCAGTATATGAATCTTAGGTTTTATTCCATTCAGTATTTGCCTACTGGTCGCAATCTTTGATTCCAAAAATGCTCATTTTTGTCTTTAACTGTGTTCCTATTTCATGTAGAGGATTGGTTTTTCCCATGAGTTGTTCGATGAGATTATCCATGTCAATTGAACTACCGTATTTTCCGGTGTACAAGTTGACCGGGTGTGTGAGTCGAGGTCAAATTTTCAGTTTAAAAAGTTGTACTAAGGCTATAGTCGGTGTCGAGTCCCTTCTTCATGTGTTTACACAAGTCACTTTTGAAAACATTGCTAAGGTCATTCTCATAGTAGTTGAGAGTCTATACCACTGTTTGCAATTAATCATTTGGATCTGTTGTTTCTGATAGTAAATTACTGGATTAGTGCTCATTGATTGTATCCACTTGTTGAATGTATTGTGTATACATTGAATGCCGTGCACCTGTGTAGTCTAGTATTAGACTGCTGTTCAAGTATTGATTATTGGCACGCTGCCATAGCAGCACCGCTCATGAAATGCTGTACAATGATACACGTGTGCGCTTTTCTTTCTCATTTGATTTTTAACATCAGTTCAGTTTGAACCATTTCCAAACTATGAGAAACTATTTTATCAACATTCTAAATTCTTATTGGTATACGAGTGTATTATAC
The DNA here is from genome assembly GCF_964204645.1 of Tubulanus polymorphus. Classification (NCBI taxonomy): domain Eukaryota; kingdom Metazoa; phylum Nemertea; class Palaeonemertea; order Tubulaniformes; family Tubulanidae; genus Tubulanus; species Tubulanus polymorphus. The sequence continues at coordinate 13,914,835 of NC_134029.1, read as the reverse complement.
CATGAATTAATATTCCATTTCATCATGGCAACCTTGAACTCTAAAACATTGTCAGTTTAAACGATATTGAAAGCGTATTCGATGTATTAGTCGACCAACGCTTTTTGGACATGGTTTTTGGTCTCAAAAACTCGACTTATACAATGGAAAATACGGTATATATTTAGTTCAACGTAAGTGGTCGAAGCTCTTTTTAGCACTTTCTTGTAAAAACTCTAAACTATCCTCTCATAGAATCCACTGTAAAAGTCCCCCTCCTTCTGAATGTAGTGAAAGTAGATACAATCTTAAGGTCACTTAATTCATATTATTGATACATATATCTAATTTATTCATATTTTAATGTGGAACACCATAAGGATATCGTGAGCATACAAACTATTGTATATACCATTTGAATTAAAACATACTACAAATTAACAGTTCATTAATACTTAATTAGTACCATACTTAAAGTTATCACAGTTAATGAAAGGGTTCATCGCACATTTCAAATACACTAGCTTGAATCTAAAATATTTCAAATTAAAAGTTCATTATTGCTTATAATTCATGGCATCGCACAACTCAAATATACCACAAATTGACAAGAGTTCACAGTTCAAAAATATTCCAGTTCGAATTTGAAGATATTACAAATAAAAAGTACATTAATCTTATTAATTCTAACAATTAATTTTATTTTAAGATTTTACTTAAGAATTTATCCCAACGAAAGAGAACTTGCGCAGTTCAAACATTTCAGCCTCATCGCAAATGAATAAAATTGGAAAAACATTTTGCTTTGAAATGTTCTTGAAAATCACCAACTGGGGATTTTTACCTACTTTGAATATTTGGGGATTTTTACTGAGGGGATTTTTACCTACAACCGAGCCAGGGGGCAAAATTTGGTATGAACTGCCATTTTATATGGGTGATTTGCTGTAAAGGGGGACACTTCTGATGAGAATAATTTTTGAGAGTCCATTTGCAACAGAAGGTTGTAAAGTTAAAGTGTTGTTGGAAATATAATGTTTAGGTAGAGATTGTTGAGCCACTGACCTCAAGGCTAACAAGAATTTTTCCGTTGTCAGGTCCCAGGCCAGTTCTAAATGAATTGTGTGAGTGACCACAAGTCAACGAACACAGACAACATTTTTTTATTAAAATTGTGCAATTTAACTGTCATTGGACCAAGGTAGTCCACACCTATGAAATGAAGCAATTAGATTGTGTAACTAGTATTTGGCAATGAGATGGATTTTGTAAGAAAATTGGTTGATGAACCACAAACCACACAACAAACCACACAACTACAAAGATAGTGTTTTACAAGTTGGCTTACCTCAATTTCATCAGCTGTATCCAAAGATGACATTCGTTAGCAGTCATACAGCAGTTACGTATGAAGCGATAAACTAACACAGAGACTTGTAAAATTTTCATCAAAGACAAGTGTTCTCTACTCTGATAAAACACGAAACAGGAAATTAAAGATTTTGCTCCTCTATGGATGACAAATGAAGCACCAGAAGTGAGAGTGAATGTTACTGGTCTCTTGTCATTAAGTAACCATTTAGGTCCTTGAAACCATTTGATATTTAAGATTTTTTGTTCTAGGTTTGAATTTTCAAACCACCGAATTAGAATGTCTGCCAGGTTCTCTGAAATTGGACAGAAATGCCAATTTTCTCCCTCTAACTTTTGAATTTCATTGGCTCTATTTCAGATAAATTCAGGCAACTTGTATTTTATCCAACTTGAAGCAATTTGGCTCTCACATTACTAGCGAACAGAAACTCAATTTCATCTAGCTGCTATTAGAGTAGCTAACAACTCTGTAGGGATTTCTGCTCTGTATCATAATGTGGATTGTCAATTTCATCATCTTCTGTGAGTGGTTCTGGCAGTGCAGTAAATCTCCCTACCAGCAGATGTGAGCAACTGCATCATCACCAGGATCTGATACCACATGGTTCAGCGGACAAATCATTTAGGCTGCCTTTTACCTCATTTGTCAACATTATGAGTTTGTCATATGTGACCTTCCTGGAACTGCTTTCTTTGATGTATTTTTAGGCTCAAAACTTCAAATCGTACAGTAATCACAATAGGCCTACTGGATTTTCCCCTAATAATGAAATCTTTCATTTATTAAAGAAAAAAATTCAATCACTTTAACATATTCGAAGCATAATTAATTCTTTAATTAATTCTTGAACAATTATATATTCAAATATTTTAGAAATATTAAACTTATAGAAATTCATCAAGCTATTTAACTTAATTTAATGATGATTTGATTTAAATCAATTTTAAGAGTTGATTATTTATGATATTTTAAATTAAAATGGCGTGATTTATTTTTTAAAGTATATTTTCTACCACAACTGCAGTTAACTATTTCATCCGGATTATATTTTCTCAATTTATTAATTTCATCATCAAATTCACATTGAATCCCTTTTTGTTCAACCATTTTTTCATTTTCTAAATCGCATTGTATCGATTTATCTTCATAAGTTTATAATCTGAATTATTGTTTAAATAATAGATTTTAGGTTTTTTATTGGCTCACGTTAGTGAGCCCGTGTCAACGTTCTGGCCAATTGATAATCATTCGTATGCCTAATACACTACGCTCAAAGCTATTTTTAGCATACTCCAGCGCAATTTCAGTAGTCTGTAATTTCACTACTACTGGGCGAAATTAACTAATTAGGCAAAATTATATTTCGTAATTGGTTTTTCTTTATAGTGCGCAAAGTTGAAAGCCGTGGGTTTCATATTTTTTTTACAAATTTACCAAAAAGTTTCAAAAATTTGATTTAATTGAGCATGTTTTTTTATGCAGCATCTTTCACTGTCCAAAATATACTCAAGGCATATGATATAATGCTTTATTGTGTGCGATGTGTTCAATGATTCATGTAGTTTTTTGTAGTAAGGTAACGTTGCATCAAGAAATCTGACAAAAATGTGGTTTCAAAACGTGGAAATTCACTTCCGTGTTCGCAACGCAGCTTATTTATTGATAGTAACGGATTTTTAGGGATGAGTCTGATATATACATGACTGGAATACTTGCTTTATCATCATTAATTGAAGCATTAGCGATCCATTATGGAGCCTGATTATTAGTATTAGTTTGTTAATCGGGCACAGTGATGAGCGTATGCGTTGAAAACAGTCGTGTACAAACGCATAGGCAATATCGCCTTATACAATCGTGTTGACTGCGTGTATGTATCAGTTATAGAGTACGCGCCACGGTGTAGGTCGCGCATAACGACGATTTGTCTGAGTGAAGATGTAAGCTACTTAAAGCAATCCTATCGTGAAATTATTAAACACCACGTCAGTCGATAAACTTTGTTTCGTCAGTAACCGGCACTGGCCTCAAATTTGAAGAACTTGGGAGTTTCTGTGCTGATTGGTCCGTATATGATAATGAAAAACCTCCGATGAAACCCAGGCTCTCACCAAGTTTGTACCCTATCGTAACGGGTCACTCATAGTTTTAGTTGTTTTGCGTCATTCAAGGGATGTATCAAAATTATGAACATTTGTTCAGACAAAAGGCCCATAATCAATTTTTTCAAAGATTAAATTCTCGTTGAAAGTCAGTTATCATTAAAAGTTCACACTGACCAAAATTGAGTCCTTTTTATATATTTTTTTCAGGTTTAATTTTTAATGAAATGATTTTTTGCATACCGGTAGCCTACGTGACAGATTTTTTACTTTACACCAGTTTGGCGAGCCACTGGACCATTGGTCCTTTATTTTCAGTTTGAATGATTAGTTCATTGATTAATTCACTAATGAATAAGTTAATAACGTATTAAATATTTCAACATTATTCTCATCAACTTATTCCATTATTCTAAATATTTCACCATCTAATATTAGATCTTTAATGTCATTAATCATATAAGATTTCTGAAATTTTATTTCATTAAATGAAATATAATGTTTGATTTCCATTACATCTAATAAATTTTTCAATTTATAACCATCAATTTGATAAATCATTGTTTGAATTGTTTCCATTTATTAAGGAAAAATCTTATCTATTAGTGCGAAACTATGTACCAAATAGTGTCGCCGTGGAGAAGAATTGGGCCTTGAAATTTTTTGTGGTAGTCAATCATTGTATAAACTAATGCAACAGGTATAAACGGGTCTGAAAATATTTATAGGGGGGCCAAACAGAGGCAGACAAAATTTCAGCCAATCAGTAAGCAGGAATTCTAATTATTGACTCTAACTGCATCAAAGCTATTCAACAGTGCAGCATCATTATGCAGTCACGATGGCCCAGTTGTAGAGCACAAGACTTGCACCTGATGGGTTGGGAGTTCGAGTCCTGCGTAGCTCCATACATATTTTGTTTACCTCCGATTCCAGGTTCCCGGTCTCCACAGGTACAAGTCATCAAAGCTCATAGGGTCTCCACGGGCATGGACACATAGATTTTAAATGGCCCGACTTAATTCCATTGTGAATAAATTGAACAGTTTGAAGTTCTGGGCCAAAGGAAATCACCTGTGGTTTTCACAGGTATTACTCTAGTTGTAATTAAAAAGAAAATACACAATTCATTACTCCTCCTTTTAACCTCATTTTTAATTTCAAAATTCGTTTAATTTTTACTCCTCATTTTTAATTTCAAAATTAATTAAATTGTCCTCATTTTAACCTCGTTTTTATTTTTAAAAATTCATTAAATTTTTACTCCTCATTTTAACCTCATTTCAATTTCAAAAGTTCATTCAACATTTACTCCTCATTTTAACCTTGTTTTTAATCTCAAAATTCATTAAACACTTACTCCTTGTTTTAACCTCTTTTTTAAGTGCAAAAAATGATAAATTTTTCTCAATTCATTTATTTCATATTGTTTTTTTTTGGTTTACCTTTGTCAGCGATATGAAGTTGGCATTGAGCCAATTAGAATGGTATAGTTTATTTTGCATGATAGATTGATACAAAGATATGTAATTATACAATACGATAGAGTCTGAAAATATAATAACAATCAATCATTGTAGCAATAGATTATGAGAGGAATTAGGAAAAGCCAAAGTTGGCTTTAACTAGTCCTAATTCCTCGTCCATTCACTCCCACATGCACACCCTCATTCACTCTCATGTGCACACGTTACCAAACATTTGGATACATACATACATTCAAAATGGAAGAACAAGCAATTAGCATGGAAATGGTATCAATCAATAGTTAGAACAAAGGAAATGATGAAGACTATTTTTAAAAGCGGATGGAGATTGAGGGCATTCGAGGCTTGTACTTAAACTGTTCCAGAATTTGGCCCCTTGGATTTTGACAGACTTGTATTTGTAATTGGAGTTAGCAAATGCTATATGTAGGTCCCGCGGCCTGCGAGTCGGACTACATCTATAAATGTTGTTTCTGAAGTTAAAAGAAATGATTGAAAATTTCAGGTGATGGCTAGCCTGTTGGAAGACAAAATAACCAATTTGGAATTTGTGGATATCTTCCAGTTTTAGAAAATGTAGTTTGCGAAATATTGGAGAGGTGTGTTCAAGCCAATAGGATTGAGTAATGGTTCTAAGGGCCCTTTTTTGTAGTATAAATAAAGGTTGTAAATATGATGTACAGGCGTTGCCCCAAACAAGATTTACATATTGCAAATGCGAGTGGACATAACAATGATAGAGATTTTTGAGAATATCGAATTGCAGGAAGTTTTTGAGTCTATTGATTATTCCAATCCCCCGAGAAACCTTTTTACAGACAGACGATATATGATCTTTCCATGTTAAATTACGATCAAAAATGACACCTAAGAATTTTGCACTATCAACACGATTAATGATTTTATTGCCAAGAAAGATATTAAGTCCTAGGTGGCCCCTATTGCCAAATACCATATACTGAGTTTTATCTATATTCACAGATAATCTATTGGCTCTAAACCACTGTAATAGATTTGCTAGATCCGTATTTAATGTATGCTCTAATTTTTTTGGGTCTCGATCACTGTAAAAAAGTTGCTGTCATCGGCAAATAGTATTGATTGTAAAAGCTTACAAGAGGATGGACAGTCATTGATATAAATAAGAAACAGCAGGGACCTAAAATAGACCCCTGTGGGACTCTGGAAGTAATAATTTTGTGGTTAGATAAACAGTTTTTAAACTTTACAGCTTGTTTCCTACCCAGGAGATAATTATGGAACCAACTTAAGGGAGAACCACGGATACCATAATGTTCTAGTTTAGTAATTAGAATTTTATGGTTAATAGTGTAAAATGCTTTGGACAGATCGATTAATGCACCAGCTGTAAGAGGCCCTTATCAAGAGATTCAACTATTTTGTCAGTGATGAAAGTTAGTGCTGAGGCCATGGAACGGTTTTTCCTGAAGCCAAATTGGCGCTCAGCTAAAAGGTTAAACTTATCTAAAAATTTCAATAACCTGTTATAGAATAGTTTTTCTATAATTTTAGAGGTCGATGGAAGGATAGAAATTGGGCGATAATTGCTAAAAAATAGTTCTATCACCTTTTTGAAAATTGGTGTAACATGTGGGATTTTGAAAATACTCGGTACAACTCCCGTAATGAAGCTACAATTAAAGATATAAGACAAAGGCTGGGAAATTGAGGAGATATTGGCTTTGAGCATTTTCATACTGATATTATCACATCCGCTGAAAGCTTTTTTTTAAATTCATAACTATTTCCTCAATAGGCGATCGAAAAAAATTATTATTAGGCCAGCCGTAGGCTGAGCCTATTACTATACAAATGGAGCGAATTTAAATGACATGGTTTCCACACAAAAGGCTCTTTTGCTTGCCAAGTGAGGGCATATTCGAACAAATCACGTATTTAAGCGTAATCCATTCTCGGAATCGTAGCGAGCACGAAAGTTAAATCAGGAAAATTTCAATTTTTATCAGCCAATCAGGAAGTTGTGTCTTCCCTGTGATTGGTTTATCTGAAAATATCAGCAGCTGTTCACGTGAATTATCGCGATTTCATTACTGGCGCTTTTGCGCATGACTTCATGTATCAACACGCGACAATACTTCCGCGTTCGCCTACGTGTTCGCTGATTGGCCCATTTACTGGGAAATTCCACAGAAGCCTAATGTGGTTTGTTACAAGCGCTGTGATTGGCCCGACCCGATTCTGGCATGGCTTTAGCTTAGTGGGTCCGAATCCCTTGACGGGTGAAGATGATGGATCCTATCAATATCTATTGAAACTAATAAGTTTCCCGGTTGGGCAGCCGCGGATATCTACCGGAAGTATTCCGGTTCGATATTTCGAGGTTTCTTTGAATTTTGGAGTGATATTGAAATCAGGTAAATACCAGCGGTAGATTGTGAAAACCCATTGCATGATATTTGTATTACTTAATCAACGAAAAGCGTCAGGGCCGCGCCAGGAGTTTTCGTGATTCAAGTAGCGCAATAGCCTACTTCTTCGTGTTCGTCCACCTCAATTTTCACTCCGCTGACACAGCTCTGTCCCCGTCGGCGCTGTGATTGCACTTTCGTACCACAAAAATTTTTTTATTTCTATATCAGGGAGGTCTGGAGAATAAAAAAGTCAAAATTTGGATATCACATAGGCCTGATTTCGTCGAATAAGTCGACCATGGTCGTTACGTTTCCGTACTTATTACCACCTAAAACCGTCTGAACAATTTTGTCACAACCAACATTTCGTTTACAGAAATCAGGTGTTCACGTGAATCCGCGGTATCGTCTACTGTTTTACTTCCGGGTTTTATTTTAAGATTTAAAATTGTATTTCAAGATCGATTTCTATGAAATCTTTAGTTGATTAGGTGTTTGGGAGGAATTTTTATTTGCTCTACAGAAAATTCATCCTTGACAATTGCGCAAGGTTCGCGAAAAAAAAGGTTTTACCAAATCGGGTGTATGACCTTGATATGCTAATTAGCCATGTGCCCGAATTGCAAATTCAATCAAATTTTATTCTGCCAAAAAATGTTAAATACAATTCGCTTTCCGAGAGTTAATGGTATGCTGCATGGAACAAAGTTGTTTTGAGATGGGTCTTGAAGCTATTTAGGTCGAGAGATAACCATCTAGATAGTTCGTGAGAGTTCCAAAGTTTTGAAGACACTTCAAGGTAATGTCTTGATATTTGGTTTATACGTGTATCTACCCTAGACACATCTTCAGGCCAAAAACTGGCCCTGTCAGATTCAAGATGGCCGACTGGCAGCCATTGTTGTTCGCCAAAATCAGCACTTTTTACACATTTTTGAAGTTTTCGAGGGAAATTTTGAAGACACTTTTATCAATAACCTTGATCATTCGTATATATTTGTATCCCCCGAGGGCCCATCGGCATGAGAAAAATTGGGTCGATCGGACTCAAGATGGCCGTACTGTAACCTTTTTTGTTCCCAAAAATGTCAATTTTGGCCTGAATTCTGAGTCCTGTAGCTTTCTAATGGTGTGCCATGTTTCATTGCAATTTGTAATGGGTATTCTTTGGAAAGGGATCTTTTATATCCGAGAGGGTATTTTTGACCAGGCAATTATGACGCACTTGGCGGCCATCTTGGGGACATCAGTACTCATTCGTAGGTGGAAAAAAAGTTTTTCCACATCATAATTGATACTTAAGCATATTTTGCTACTATAATCAATTGGTAAGTTGTAGCTCATGACATGTTCTATGATCGAGATGAGTTTCAAGCTCATTGGTTTTTGTTTATGGCCACCAGGGGGCGTTGAACAATACAATAACTTAGTATTTCTATATTACATTCGTACCTATGCATATTTTGCTACCACAATCAATTGGAAAGTTGTAGCTCATGACATGGTCTATGATCTTGGTGAGTTTCAAGCTCATTGATTTTTGTATATGGCCACCAGGGGGGTTGAACAATACAATAACTTAGTATTTCTATATTACATTCGTTCCTGCTGTCTGTGTTAACACACGATTTTACTATGTAAATGATATTGAGCAGGGAGTGTATACTGATAAATATAACCCACAGATTACATCATTTATAAAAAGCAAATCTGACAGGCTGGCCATTGTGCCCCTTGGGGCTCTTGTTAATTTTTTCGCCAAGAAAATCTTTAAAGTCTTTATCTGATGCGGGTATCTGAGATTCTAATTGTGTAGCTATATTTACAAAATAATTATTGAATTCATTGGATATTTCATTCACATCAATCAATACCATATTTTCAAAAACTGGCCCTCGTGGCCCTTATGTTTGGCCTTACTGAAAAAAGTGTTAGTAGTTTTCCATATTTCCTTTGGATCTGATTTACATGATAAAAATTTCCCTTTATCATACATTTCTCTACTTTTCTTAAGTAGAGCATTTAACATATTTCTATATTTACAATATTTGTCTTAACTCTGCTCGCTTTTATTCTTTAAATATTTCTTAAAAAATTTTTCTTTACACTTACTAGAGTTTCTAATACCATTTGTAACCCATGGCTTATTGGCTTTTTTCGGTGCGATTTGTTTAATCGGGAAACATGTATCATAACAGCTGTTCACAATTTTATAAAATTCGTTACACAACATTTCAAGGTTGTCGTTATTATATACATTCTGCCAGTTACTGGCCAACAAAGAGCGTGAGAAATGTTCAATTGACCATGAGTTAATATCACGGACCTGAGTTTTCGACGGGGATTTGTCTGGTTTAGTCTCATATACACCTTGAATGGCGGCAAAAATTGGGTAATGATCCGTGAGATCAGCTAAAAAAACGCCACTTAGTTTGGAATTCGTCAATAAAATTAATTAAAATGTTATCAAAAACAGTCGCAGAGTGCTCGGTGACACGAGTAGGGAAAGTGATGAGGGGCGAAAAGGAATTAGAAATCGCAGTATTCATAAAATTGTCACTTAAGTAATTTTTGCCAAACTTACTGAAGTCAATATTGTAATCGCCCATGAGAATAACATTTAGACGGTTAACCCCCTGGGCAAATGTATCAAATTCAGTCTGAAAATCGTTTAAATCCGAGTTCGGTCCGGTATACAACGCCAATAATTAGCTTATGTTTAGAATTTGCAGTTGTTTCAATAAATAAGGACTCAGCTAGATTTAAGGAATCCCTGATCTTAAAGGATATAGCATTATTGATCAAAAGACCGACTCCACCCCCTCCCTTATTTAGTCTACTTCGGAAGACACTAGTGAAGCCAGGTAAATGAAACAAAGATTCATTTGATACATTGGCGTCCGTCCAAGTTTCCGATAAACCAATTATACTAAAATCATAGTTGATTATATGGATATATTCAGCCAAAACTGTTTTGGTGGAAAAATTCTTAGCTCCTGCGTATAAAATTGCAATGACCTCGATTGGGGGCATCCTCTTAACGTGCGAATGTGATTGGGTGTTTTTGGGATATACGGGGAATTCCGGCGCTTCTAAAATAATTATGGGTAAGCCATAGAATGGCGAACGTTTCATTGGACTAGGTGGCGTATACGTGCGAATTTCAAATGCTCATTGCTGGTGAATGTGTAATTATTTCACATATCTGTGAAATGTTGTCATGACTGATATGACTGGATGCCGACTTGAGAATACCGTTCAAAAACCATAGACTGTAACTTATAATATATTGAAATGTAGAATATAGCATATTAGTCATGACAACATCCGCCATAGGTATTGTTTCATTTTAATATCCTGTGATTGTTTTGATTGACATTGAAGTGTAAGCAAACATTTACTTACACAAGGCCTCCACTTGCACGGAGTGACAGGTGAATATGTAATTATTTCACACATCCACAATAGGTATTGTTTCATTTTAATACCCGGTGATTGTTTTGATTCACATTGAAGTGTAAGCGAACATTCACTTACAGAAGGCTTCCACGTGCGCACACAAACACACACTCGTACAGTACACTACTATATGATGATGCTGTAACGCTGCTTGGCGCGTGCACGTTTGACATGAAAATCGGCTGAATAATGGTAGCAGAAGATGCGCGCTGTGTTTTCTGTTTGATAGAATTTGTAATAAATTGTAATTTCTTGTGACCTGAAAATACTAAGCAGCAAACTATAGGTATAGGTCGAGGTCTGAATATTGTGGTGGTAAATTCTAGGATTTGAAAGGATCTAATACGCCGATTTCTTACTGTACCGGTATTTTAGCTTCCGCGGCCATACATTGGAAGAGGTTTCCAAGACTCAATATTCAGCCACCCTCTGATATGAGACATCATATGAATTTTATTTGAATATTTTTTCATATTGTGAAACATATTTTTTTGAAAATATAAAATACTTTACCTGCCGCGCCTACATGTACCCTACGAAATGTTGTACGTGGACCGTAAACAAATGTATATCTTTGTTCTTTTTGACTGCAAAATAATTCTTTAAGAAAGATAAATACAATATGAACTTGTAGAACTATGAAGTCACGAATTAAAAAGATTTTTAAAGCAATGCCCTTACTCCATACAACCTCTAGCTTTCAAGGTAAACCACACTTTGTCCATGGGCAATTTATTTGTTGATTTTATTCTATTATTTATTGACGCTAAGAATGCTTTTCTGTCTCCCATTTATATGAAAAAAAAATTAATGAGTGATTTGATGCCCTCTGGTTTCAGACCCTGATTTTGTACCAAATAGAACAGGCATCAACAATTCATTACTCATCTTCATATGAGGTGATGCTACATACTCATCTACATGTACATCTACATCATATGTTGCCACAGTCACTATTGACTGTTACATAACAGATTTAGGATAGAAAGAAAAAGAAAAGATATATGACAGCTGTGAATTCTCCTCCACAACCCAAGCCTCTCCACTTGCAAAGCTTGAGGCTGACACAGCCTTGGGAATCATTGGTGGTTACTTACAGCTGGGGTCCTTACACTAACATTAGAAGAAAAGGGATCCAAGGCCCCTGCTAGATCTGCTGGCTAGATCTACCAGTTGGCTAGAGTGTCTCCTGGGGTAAAATGCCTGTCCACCGGGAGGTTTACCAGTGTATATCTACTCTTGTAGATCATCTTGAGCTGTGGGTCCAGATTCCAATGTTTCCCATTCAATGCATTCTACAATGTTGGTGACGCTGCTCGCTGCTCGGCCTGTCCATCATATAGTGGGCGCCGCTTTATTTTTCTGTGCTCATTTCAAGTAGATGTAGGGTAACTCACTGTAATTTCGGAAGACCACGTAAGTTCGGAAGATTCCTTTTACGGCCTCTCCTCGACGGCAGAGGGAATACCTATTCGGAATAGGTTTAATTTGAAAAAGGGGAGGTAGGTTGGTATTTCCTGGGAATTTGCAGGATCCCGTCAGTATATGTATATACATGTTATAACGCTGTGGTTGACGTCATGCCAGTGCTGGTAAATTGGATCGAAAGTCTTAGTAAAAAAAAAAGGCGCTGACTCTCCTCATTTTCATAGTAGCTTCAAATTGTAACTCCGTTCTAGTAAAACATTAGAAACAGCTGAAAATGACTCAAAATAATGTTTCAATTGTTCCCTACAAGATGGGTCCTGCTAATGTACAAAACGACGAAATTATGAAATATGAAACAAAATTACCAAGTATGAAACGAAATTACGAAATATGAAACGAAATGCGAAACAAAATTACAAAATGTTGATTTTTTGCGAGTAATGCTAAAGTACGATACGAAATACTAAGAATTTGTCGTATTTCAGACACAACCATACTATAGTCAAAGCTCATAACGTCACAGGACTGTCAAAATTTAGGCGATACATATCAATGATCTTTTGAAAGTATTCAAGAATTTATGTTCTTTAACTGTAAGGTTTTAGCTTATTGACTTTTTGAGACGGTCCCAAAGTTAATATTATTAACTTAATTATAATTAACGCTGAAAAACGCTGAAATTTCGGGGAATTCCCTTAAAACGCTGAAATCGTTCTAGGAACCAACGATGCACCGATCACATGTACCTGTTATATATACTGTTTGGAGGAACCTCTGTGCTGGTTCCTGAACTTCGCTGAAAAAGCGGAAACACCAAAACGCTGAAAATAAAACGCTCAACTTTCAGTGAATTCAAGAAAAACGCTGAAATTTCAGGGAACTCCCTAAAAATGCTGAAATCGTGCTAGGAACCGACAATACACGTTTTGAAAATTTTTTCCGGACCTGGTATCTGCTGCCGAGTCCTAAACCGTGCTTTAGTCTTGATCGAATTTTCGTGTTATGGAGATATGCCTACAAGGTCTTCGTCTTCGGCTCCGTTCAACATTTTCAACTGGCATCGGACCATAATTAATAGGTTAGTAGCTCGAAGATGCCCCCTGGCCTCATGAAGTGTGATTTCATTACTGGCGCTGTTGCACATGACGTCATATATCGATTTGCGAAATACTTCCTTGTTCAGAAAAACGTTCGCTGATTGGTCTATTTAACGGGAAAACCAATAGAAGGCTTAAGTCGTTTGTTACAAGCGCTTCGATTGGTACGACCGGATTCTGGTCGGCTAGTAACGACTCAAATGACTCGTGAGGTCAAGGGGTTCGGCGAACAGCTTTAGCGTAGTGGGTTCGAATCCCTTGACGGGTGAAGATGCAAAATAGTAGCTAGAGTGGAGAAGAGGTCCCCATAAATGGTGCCATAATTTCGGCAAATTCGATAGGTAACGAATTTCGGTTATATGTTTGAAATTAATTGGTCCTGAGAGGCAGAATGATGATGAAAAAAGGAATTTCCTCGACCTCTTTTGCTCGGAATATGGGTACCAAACACGGTGTGGCATTTGGCTCGGATGTACTGGCATACCTGTACTGGGATACCCCTCCTTTCTAAAGGTTCAATTATTTCAAAAGTTATGTTGGGTATGTGAGGCAAAAACAACTTCAATGCGTCGCTAAGATGCTGGCCTATGAGCATTAAAGGTCAAGTGCCCTCTAAATAGAATGTTGTATAGAACCTTTTTTCTACCTATGTGTATAAATGATAAGTGTGTTACTAATTCTGATTTTAGTAAAGCCATTACTGAGAAAGAAAACTTTAAAGTCGGCTATTATCACCAGTTTGCCGTACACAGCAGGTGCGCGTTTGCTGTGAAATACCCACGATTGCTGACGTCATTGTAGTCAAACACACATTTCCACGTGCGTTGTACCACTGAAGAATAACTAACTTTTGGTGCACTTTATGAATAGCGAAGCTATGGCAAACTAATAGATTTGATTTAAAACAATTAACTTAGCTTTATTAGACAGATTTTAAAACAATCCGTGGTGAAATAAGCAGTGTACGTCTGAAATAATCCAACAGTTTCCTGTCTAAAATCCTGCACCGCATAATCACCATTCGCAGCGTATTTAATCCTTTTAGAAGTTGTTTAAGATTCTTAAATTCTTTCTGATGATACTGTTATACGTAAAAGAACAAACATACAATGGATAGCCAGCAGTAGAGCTGTGAATAAAGCGAAGGAATGATGTTGTTATAGATTTTATATATACGCCATGTGTACTGAGTTCACACACATGTATGTTTTTTTGGCAAGGATGACGCACGAATGTGGCGCTGACACGTGGCTGCGGCCAAGATGCATACGCTATATTGGTCAATCATCCAGTTATTTACTTTTACTGATTTAAGACACATGACTTAAGACATGTTTTAAGACACAAGTGATTTTTTTTCTTTAAGGCTGATCGCAGGTCATCATTTATATATACTTAAGTATCATTTGGAAAGTAAAACCTCAAAAAGTTTAGAGGGCACTTGACCTTTAAGCAGGATTTCCCCTGAATTAACGCGCTTATTGTGATGTCCGGGTGGATGCAGGAGGATTTAAGGAGGACAGATTCCTCATACTAACAATGAACAGCCATGACAATACAAAAAGCAACTTTATTATATGCGGATGTAATAATTACACAATACTTTGCAGCTGTAACAAATACCACATTATCCCCTCTTAATTTTACATGCATAGTTTCCAAATACAGGCATCGGCAAACATTACATCACTTAAACATACAAGTATTCTAGACAACCTCGCTTTCAATTAACCGGTTAGGTTTCTTAACAGTCCTGCTAGAACGTCGCAGTGCTGGCACCTTCCCAGAATTTTTTTGGGGATCTAAACTTCGAACAGCACTAATTTCAACATCTCCCCTCTCAGGACATGGACCCTCAGATTCCCATACTGATGTACATTGATCGATGTACTGATCATCATCAGTTTACCTTAAACGAGTTTCGACCACATGTTTCCTAACGTTTCTACCACTTAACAATTTTACTTCAAGCAACCTATATCCTAACTTACTAACCACAGTACCCGGCAACCATTTGGCTTCGAACCCGGGGCATTCTCAAACAAAAACTGAGTCACCTTGAGAGATTTCTCTACACAATGTTTTCCTCTTATCGTGATTCCTCTTTTGGCTCTCCTGACGTGCTTCGACTACTTCAGTTAAACATGGAGAAATCAAACTCAAGCGTGTACGCAGCTTTCTACGATACAATAACTCAGCTGGCGATACCCCAGTTACTGAATGAGGTTGGCTCCTATATCTAAACAGAAATCCAGTTAATCGATTCTGCAAACTACCCCTAGAAAGTTTTTTCAAACCATTTTTGATTGATTGAACCATTCGCTCAGTTAGTCCATTAGAAGCAGGCTTGTAAGGTGCACTCTTTATGTGCTTGATTCCATTATTTATACAAAAATTTTCAAACTCGCTACTAGTAAAGTTAGAACCATTATCAGACACTAGAGACTTTGGTAAACCATGGACAGCAAAAATGCGTCTCAACTCTTCAATTGTAGCAAAAGAAGTAGTAGGCCTACTGTACATAATTGTAGCTTCGACCCATTTCGAAAATGAATCAACAACAACTAAAATCATACGATTTTGAAATGGAATTAGGTAGTCTATGTGAATACGTGACCATGGGCTTTTGGGAAAATCCCACATACTTAAAGGAGCCTCTGACAACTTTGCACGGTTCTCCTGACAAATTGAACATTTGCAGACACATTCTTCAAGATTCTCATTGATTCCTAGCCACCAGCAAATACCACGTCATACTGCCTTAATAATATAGATGCCTGGATGGGCATCATGAACTTCTTCAATAACACGATTGTGACTAGCAGTAGGCATTACAATAAAACACAGCAACAATGAACACTGAGTTCAATGGAACGGCGTTTATGAGATTTGAAGTCTGCCTGCTGGTCCTCTGGAATGTTTGACCAGTCTTCTGACAGGATGAACTCCCGAACCTTTGATAGGACTGTGTCCCTGTCAGTCAGGTGTCGAATCTGCTTAGCTGTCAGTGGTGAATTTACATGATTAATACATTGCATAAGATTTACAAACGCTGGGGGTTGAGGTACCGTACCCCCTTGATTATCACTAACTGGTAACCTACTTAACGCGTCAGCTACATTTTCAACTCCTTTACGATATTTAATACAATAATCATAACCTGACAACAGTTACCCCCATCTCTGAACACGGCGCGATGCAGTAGCTGGGATATCGTTGGCTTCACCCAACAAAGTTACCAACGACTGTTGATCAGTCTCAATTTCAAACTGACGACCATATAGATATTGGTGCATCTTAGTGACACCATAAACCACAGCCAAACCTTTCTCGCACAGGGTGAAGATTCGAACCTGTGATCTTATATTGAAAATTGTTACATCTGTTACATATCAAATTTTTGAGTTGATTTTTTTGTATAGCTGTTGCATAATAAAGTTGTTGATCAAATATGGAAGCAGGTGTTAGAGTCAGATAGATTAGTTTCCCTGATTCAAGGGCCAGTTTTATAGTTTATATGCCAGGACCCGAGGATAAACAAGAACATAAAATGGTGCCGAAACCCGGGAACACAAGAAAACTGTAAAGCTGACTCATGAAATAGAAATAGAACATCAGAAACAGCAAGTATAAACATCAGAAAATTAGACTTGAGTAACTGCTGACAAAATTTCGCAATCATGGCTGATGTTGATGCAACCGATAGTACTACAAAACGGCTGTTCGAATATCACGGATACCGGATACCGGACACCTAAATACCGGATACCGGATACTCGAGATTGCGGATTATATAGCGCGTCGGGTCTAAGGATTCGTTTCCGTGCTGTTGTAAGTAGTACTGCGGCGACACACAATTCATTTATGTCAAATTGTTACAGCGGCTACCCAACTTATTTGTCTTAATATACAGCCTGCTTTCACGTTTTTAGTGTCATCATCGATCTCAATATTATACATATTTCTTTCTGAATACTGTTTTTCTTTGGTTAGGTGAAGTTAAACGTTATATTCATTTTTTATTATCTTACTTCACCGGTGATGGATATGTATTGGTGGCCCTTTTTGGTTTTTCTGTAAAATCCTTTCATTAATAGGACTGAGTACTGCTAGGCCCTATATCTCAAGTTGGAAGGCCATAAGCGAGTCTGGCAGTTCTAAAGTTCCTTCTAATAAAGTTTGTTTTAAAGATCTGTACATTTTGTTGATTTACGATGGAATAGTTGAGCTGAACACCAATGAAATACAAGTATTTACAAACAAAGAATAAAAATTCGTTTTCTTATTTTATGGAGGAGAATATTCGGTATATTCTATTTATTGGACGATATGTCTACATTTCATTCTCAATCACGATGTCCCTAAAAATGAAATTGAGTCCATGGCGGTCGTCGAAAATCAACACCACTGGACACCAATTGTTTTGGTATAACCTTCAAAAATCAGTTCGTCGAATACCGGTTCCTACCATAGTTCGAAGTGACTATTTACCCTGATGTTAAATTTGATTCTAAAGATCATGAAAATATAGATCGTCAATAACGCTTAACTTGATTAAAATGGCCTTCTTCGTGAAACTGAATGATATAGATATTTTGTATTGTACAGTACCTCTGCCCAAAACGGTAACGGTCTATTCGGTAATCCGTTCAAATTGGCAGAATGATAAAAAATATTTTCTGTCCACTGTGTGTTACCGTGTCTGTCGTATGTAATCGTGTTATTACTCGGAAGCAATAAATCGGTATTGAATTGTCTAAACCGGTAACATTTGTATGCTACTGTACTTGAAAAGCATAAACCGATGTATTATGAAAATAATATAGGCCTTTTATTCTTCTACTAGATCTCACACGAACTGCCGTTTACCGCTGATCATTAGACCCGATGCGCTATATACTCCGCAATCTCGAGTATCCGGTATCCGGTATTTAGGTGTCCGGTGTCCGGTATCCGTGATATTCGAACAGCCCTTCAAAACGTGGTTTAGGTAAGCTGAAAAAACTTAAGAAAATAGAAAAAAGCACTTTGAGTAGACTCCTAACAAAATTGACAGCAAAGGTGTTAGAAAGGAATGGTAGTCAAGTACTAGAGATAATAGACAATATTCATGAGAAAAGAGATTTAGTCCTGTCAGTACTAGATGAGTTAGAACAACTCCACTTAACAGAAAATAATAGTAAAGGCGTTCAGAATATTCAAGCTGAAGCAGAAGAGGTTTTTAATACAACAGAATATGAAATAGAAAAGGCTCGCTCTCTGTTATTGAATCGTTCGGTCAATGAATATAATGACATGAGTAAAAAGAAAAGTCCACTCCAAGAAAGAGAATTAGCCTTGAAGAAGATGAATCGTCTGTTACAGCTGTTTCCAAACTTGAACGCATAAAAGTTCCTGTATTTGATGGAAATAAGTTGACATTCAACAGTTACTGGACGGCCTTCGTGAACGTAGTTGACAGTACAGATGAACCAGCAGTGGCAAAATTGAAAGCTGGAGGAAAAGGTGATTATCTCGGTGATGGTGCTTGGTATAGCATTGTATCTCGAAAGATTCCTGAGATATTGCTTGTACAGTACTATGACTGGTTAAGCTCGAGATCATGATTCGAAGACTGTTGATAGAAAATTACCGAATAAACGTAGTGGTACCTTCGTGGGTAATTCAGTAAAATGTAGCGTGTGTGGAATGGAACACACTGAAGTAAAATGCGACCGTTTCCGAAAGATGAAAATCGATGAACGTTGGACTACTGCAAAAAGGCTTGGTTCATGTTTTCGATGTTTACATCCGTATCACCGTGGGTCGGATTGTAATAGTAGACGACAGTGTGGAGTATCTGGCTGTACTCTAACACACAGTTAGTTTAAGAAATCAGAAACTTACGATCGGGAAAATAAAGATGATGAAACTACAGATCAAGAAAATATCCAGTCGTCATTACAAACTGACGTAAAAAAGAATGGTTCGTTTATGGCGAAGCAGATATATGCTACAGATAGTTCAGTGAACGTTGGAATGAGAACTCTTCCTATCTATATTGGTGATGGTCATGATAAACGTCAGACAATAGTTCTTCTAGATGAGTGCAGTGACATTAGTTACCTCAGTACTCACGCTGTATTGCATATGCGTAATTTGAAATATAACAATGAAACTTTGACGGTTAAAGTATTCGATGGTTCGGAAATTTCAACGAAATCGAGAGTTTGTGATGTAAACATAAGACATTACAACGGTTCAGATAAAATCTTAGCCACGCAGCGATTTTACGTGGTGGATAACGTTTGCGACAGTATGGTGTCGATTGCATGGTCGAAGATAGGTAATTGGTGGACACATCTGCAAGGTATACCCTTTCCAGATGTTGGTGTTAATTCTACAATTGAGGGAATACTTGGAAAAGATTGTAGACATCTACTGTACTGTTTGAAAGAAATATGCGGTCCAAAACCGTCGGATCCAATCGCTCGTCTTTGTCTGCTCGGTTGGACGTGTATCGGTGACAATGTAAATCAGTCACATAACGTGAAGAAACAGACTCATGTAATCTGTCAAACGATTTTGGCTAATCGTGAAAATCCGAATGAAGAAGAAATTTCGTTAGATTCTACCCTTAAAGCGTTTTGGGAGATAGAAAAATCGGATCTCGATGAATCAAGATCTAAATTATCAGTTGACGAAGAAATAGCTCAGAAAAAGCTTGAGCAATTGTTGAAGTTCGACGGCAAGCGTTATGAAATTGGCGTTCCTTGGAATGATGAAAGTCCCTATCTGGAAAATTATCAGTCAGTAGCGTTGAACAGACTCAAATTATTAATGAAGAAAATTGATTCCAATCCGGACATCAAAAAATCGTATGAAGAAACAATCGCAGAATACCTGACCGAAGATAACATTGAATTCAAAGGTCCGTTAAAATCGTTCAAAAATGTTGATGCATGGTATTTACCTCATTTTCCGATAGTTAAGCCAGATAGAGAAACAACAAAAGTACGGATCGTATTTGATGGATCGTCGAAGTACTAAGGAAAAAGTCCGAACTCCGAAGCTTATGCCGGACCGAAACTTCAAGCTGATTTATTTGAAGTTTCCATTAACAAGTGGACTCATAGCTATGGGTGCAGATCTTTCACAGATGTATTTGCAAATAGAAATGAAGCCAGAAGATCGAAAGTATCATAGATTTCTCTGGAAAAATCAGATATCCGGTGAAATTGAAGTCTATGAATTTAAAAGTCATGTATTCGGTGGAACATACTCTCTCTGCTGTGCTCAGTATGTATGGCAGACTCATGCGAAAATGAAGAAAGAAGTTTATCCCCTTGCAGCTGATGCAGTTGATTCGAAAACATACATGGATGACACAATTTGTTCAATGGATGACCCAGATGTTGCCATAGCCACCAGACAACAGTTAACAGCTTTGGCTACAGATGGAGGATTTCATTATAGAAAATGGATGTCAAATGACAGAAATGACTTAGAAGATATTCCGGAATCCGATAGATTGAAGATTCAAGACAATGTATTGCCAAAAACCAAAGTTCTGGGTGTCTACTGGAAAGCAGAATCAGACACATTTGAATATCAAGTTAACGTACCAGAATACCACGACAGTATAACGAAACGTGAAGTTCTCAGTCATATCGCTCGGATATTTGACCCGATGGGACTTATAACACCTAAAGTCCTTGAACCGAAAATCATTCTGCAAGAAACCTGGCTGAAAGGACTCAAATGGGATGAGATTCTTACGTCACAATTACATCAGAAATGGAAATCGTGGTGTGAAGATTTGTCATTGATCTCATGTCTCCACATACCAAGATGTTTGAAGACTCGAAAAGATGTAAAATCGGTGACTTTACATACATTCGGTGATGCTTCGATTAGAGCTTACTCCAAAGCAGTGTATCAGTTAACTACATATGAAGATGGTTCAGTTACTGTCACACTAGTTACTGCAAAATCGAAGTTGGCTCCAACAATGAGTATTTCAAATTCCGAAGCTAGAGTTAATGGAAATTGGTATGCAGTTGACAAGACGAGTATGTAAAGTGCTGAAATTACGAATAGAAAAAGCTACTTTCTGGAGCGATTCTTATGATGTTTTGTTCTGGTTAAGAGGAGAAAGTCGAAGCTACAAGACTTCTGTTTCCAATCGTATTGGTAAAATTCATGAAGTTACCTCTCCGTCTCAGTGGAGATACGTACCAACAAGCTGTAATCCAGCAGATGTCGCGTCAAGAGGCTGCAGTATAGTTCGGTTGAAAGATGAAGAGTTATGGTGGCACGGACCACAATTTCTATGTGATAACTCAGACTCGTGGCCAGAAACAGAGATCAAAATATCATCCAAAGCAATGGATGAAATTCGTGAAGATTGGAGGGATTATATTACTCATGAAACAGTCGAAAATCCAGATGCAGAAAAACCTACTGGGTTTATGATTCGTGCGTTGGATTTAAATGTCGAAAATACAGAAAATCGCAAAGAAAATGATGATTCGATGACGAATATTCCACTCGATGAATTTGTGTGGAGTTTGAAACCTAGTCGATGGTCTAGATGGTTACCCGTACAAAACGGTGGTATATCCTCGACAGGAAAGTTTTCGCTGGTTCGAATTTATGCGTGGATTAAGCGATTTGTATTGAACTGTATAACGTGTAAGTCAAGCAGAAATTATGATCGTGTATTGTCTCCTGATGAACTGAAAGCAGCGGAAGTAGAGTTTGTGAAAGTAGGTCAAAGAGAAGCTTTCAGTGAAGAAATAGTAGCATTAGAAAAGAAGAAAAATGTATTACTCAGTAGTAAAATCGCAGGATTGAACCCATACCTGGACGAAAATGGAGTTCTTCGATCGCGAACGAGAGTCGAAAGATGCTAATTATTACCGGAAGAAACAAAATTTCCGATAATTCTGTCAAAGTCGAGTGACATTACAAGACTTTTGATAGTACAGGCACATGATGATACTGCACATATTGTAGGACCAGTACATATTCTTAACACTCTTCGTAGAAAATATCTGATTTTACAAGGGTCGACTGTGGTTAAGAAAATCGCGAACAACTGTGCGTATTGTCTTAGAGGGTTACGAAACAAGCGTCTCAGTCAACAGATGGCTCCTCTGCCTAGTATTCGAGTAAACTCATCATGGAATGTGTTTTCAGAAATCGGTTTGGATTTCGCTGGTCCGTTTTCAGTTAAGGTGGGCAGAGGTCGTGCTAGGGCGAAAAGATACCTCCTTTTGATGGTCGATCTGCAAGTCAGAGCGGTACATCTCGAAGCTACTGATAGCCTGGATACAGATTCGTTCCTTTGCGCATTCTCAAGATTTGCGGCGAGGCGTTGTTGGCCCAAAAGATGCTTATCAGATAACGGTGGAAGTTTCGTTTCAGGAGAATCAGAGTTGAAGGAGCTCGTCGATTGTCTTGATAGTCTTGATCAAGATAAGATATCGAATAACTTAGCAAATAACGGAGTAAACTGGATTTGGAATCCACCTGTTAGTCCACAGGTGGTGTATTTGAAACAATGATTAAAGCCGCAAAGTGTTCGATAAAAGCAATAATCGGAGGTAGCGAATTAAACGATGAGCAGTTTCGTACAGTCGTTACATTAGTTGAAGGACTAATGAACTCGAGACCGTTGGTTGGTCAAGATATAAATGAACCTATATTGACACCAAATCATTTTATCGTGGGACGAGTCAGCGGAGATACTGCGCCGAGTAGTGTAGACTGCATTCTGTTCAATTTGCGTAACAAGTGGCGACATAGTCAGGAAGTCGTTCGTCAGTTTTGGTGTAGGTGGATCCAAGAGATTCTACCTCAGTTGAGCGCGAGAAAGAAATGGTTGTCTCCAAATCAGTTGCGATCGGAGATATTGTGTTATTTATTGATAAAGATCTTCCAAGGCAGCAGTGGAAATTGGGAGAAATCAAATTGGTCTATCCAGGAAAAGATGGATTAATTCGTGTTGTTGATGTTGAAACCTCGAAGCGTTCCATAGGCAATAATTCGACACCGGGCATCTTGGATAGCCTAAACATTATCAAGCGTAGGACGGATACCCTCATAGTTGATACGTTTTCCTATGTAAGTGACTTCAGGCAACATGAATTCACATTTTGGAAGCTTAACACGTAAACCTGCTTCCAGTAACCTGCTCAACACTTGACCCAGATTCCTGATGTGATCTTGGTCATCTACACCAGTCACTAATACATCATCCATGCGGATGAATGTGAGAGGGATTACAGAGCTGCCAACCCGTACGCTTCCACCTTATTTTCATACGGCCGTGGCCTATTGTGTACGGTGTTACGGTCGCTCTTTATTTAGTACGGTCTTGAATAGAATTCTGAAAGTCTAAAATAATTGACTCAATAGTCAATAGTGGGCCTACAATTAGCAGTGGAATGCTATCAGCATCTTATCAACAGTCATTATTCCCGTCAGTATTGTTTTGTCTTTCAACAGTTGTGTTGGCGCGCAGCCAGCGCAGCGTTCAATGCTTTTGTAATACTATAGTCTCACACAGACACACTTCCCTGCTGTAGTAGCATTGATCAATAGAGAACATATATGGCTATTAATACATGCGCTGTGTTGTAACACCACTGAGACGCACAAGGAGAACTCTGGCGCACGCGTCTTATAATTTAATTCAAGGATAATAAAAGCTTTAAATTACGAGTAAGACTTTTATGAATCATAAACTGTAATAAGGGGCTATGAATTAATAAAGCAATTAGATTTAGAATAAAAACGGCTATTTATTGAAGAGTTTTGTAGTGATACGTAGATGGATTAAAAGAATAAATCACAACATGTATATCTCCACATTGCTATTGAATATCAAGATAGAATATGTAAAACTGAAATGATATACATGATTCATTTTACATATTCATTTACAGATTCATTTTACATCGAAACTTTCGATGTAAAATATATAAATCCTAGCATTAATTCTTACAATATCTTAATCTTGTGGTCGACTCATTTATTTTTGGCTAGAAATTCCATTTTTGGACAGGAACTGGAAGCTTATTTCGTGTCGCGTTATTCTTGGAAAAATACTGACAACCTCAAGAAAATACTGACAAACTCAAAAAATTGTACTGACAACATCTTTCTGAGGTTGCAGCTCTGGGGATACCCTTCAATATGTTCTCAATGTGCCTCTGAAAAATTCCAGGGGCTGATTTAATACCAAAAGGCATATGATTGTAACGATATAGTCCTTTATGAGTGTTGATAGTTGTATACTGCTTTGACGATTCCTTTAGTTCCATCTGTAGATAGGCTTGCGATAAGTCGAGTTTCGTGAACTTTTTCCCACCAGCAAGTCCTGCAAACAAATCTTCCGCTTTAGGTATCGGATACGAATCTAATTTAGTTACTTTATTCACAGTCAGTTTATAGTCGCCACAAATCCTCTCCGAATCTATCTTTCTTTAACATAGGCATTATCGGACTGGCCCATTCACTGGTTTCGATTGGCGTTAGGATTCCGTCTCTAACTTCACGGTCGAGTTGATTCTCAATTTTCTCCTTCATCATATACGGCACCGAACAAGCTTTGATGAATATTGGTGTGGCATTCGGATCCACTTTCAAATTTATCTTAGCTTTGTTGAAAGTTTCAAGTTCCTCTTTGAAAACCTGGTCGTACTTTTTCAACAATTCTTCTACTGAAGTACAATGCGGAGTCACGAAGTTAACCTTCGCACGGTCGTCTTTGATCTGAATGTCCAGCGCACGTAGCCATGGACGCCCTAATAATGTTGGGCCGTCTCTCGAGACAATCCAAAGAGCCAACGGTTTAACTCTTCCGCGATACTGAACTTCCACTTCGACGTATCCCACAACATCGATGATGTCGTTCGTATAGGACCGCAAGTCTAACTCTGACTTTTTAATAACAGGTCGATTTACCTCGCTCCACAACGAATCAAATGTCTTTTGACACATTATAGAACGACTAGCCCCAGTATCGAGCTCCATCTCTACCGAACGATTATTTATAACTAGCGGGATCACGATTGTGAACATCAGAAATCGCTGTGATGCGCCCCATTAATTCATATTGGTTCTCGAGGGCTGAAGATTCTACACGGTATGCTTGCCCTTGTCTCTCAGACCGGCGATTTCTACGCTGGTTTTCACGACCTTTATTGCTGTTTTTAGCATTACAAGCCTTCTCAATATGACCAATCTTCTGGCAGAAATTACATTTGACATCTTTGAAACGACACACATGAGCCTTATGAGGCCTTAAACAACGGTAACACTGAATTCGACCCGCTGATTCTTTAGGAAGCTGATTCTGACTATGAGGCTTAATTTGCGGTTTCGGGTCCTTCGGTTTAACATGGCTTGGTCTAGCGTTCGAAACCCGATTGACTACAGGGTTTGACCCAGATATCTCTTTCATGTTCTCCTCTGCAGTTTTTAAGGACCTAGCTATCTCCACTGCTTTAGCGAATGTCAGGGCATCTGATTCCGACAACAGGCGACGCTGATTGCGTTCGTCATTCACCCCGATTACAAAACGATCGCGTAACATCATCGGCAGTTCAGACCCATATTTGCATTTGTCAGCCAGCCCTTTCAAGTCTGCTACAAATTGCGAAACAGTGCCAGATTTCTCCCTGACTAGCGAGTTAAATTTAAACCTGGCCAGGATAGCACTCATTTGCGGCTTTTTATGGTCTTTCACCAATTTTACTAGATCTGCATAGGTCTTATCACTGGGTTTGGATGGTGCAATTAAGCTACGGATGAGTGAATATGTCGCCGATCCATAAACAGTGAGCAGAACGGCTCGCTTCCGGTCCTCCTCTTCCAAGGCATTGGCTACAAAATACTGTTCTAGCCGGTCGGTGAAATTCTCTCAGTCATCCGACTCAACATATTCGGAACATAAACTAATTAGACTCATCTTTAAAACATTTTCCTCGTCGCCAAGTGTGATTTAAGGAGGACAGATTCCTGATACTAACAATGAACAGCCATGACAATACAAAAAGCAGCTTTATTATATGCGAATGTAATAATTATACAATACTTTGTTTGATGCGGCTGTAACAAATACCACACTTATATATGAACTGAACTCTCCAATTTCTTGTTTTTACTATAGGATATCAAAGATTTTGGAATAGTGGTCTGAACGCAACTTTTGATCGATTGACAGAGGACCTTATTTCCTTGACAAGAGCCGGAATCTTCAGTTGAATCAGGAGGAACAATAATTCTTCAGGACAGACACACTTTATAACATGATAATTACTTGCCAAAAATTAGTACATCAAAACTACATCAGTTCCAAAAACTAACATCATGCTTCCCCAAAATGGAAAATTAAATAAACAATATTTGTCTTCATTTATTTACATTTCATTTGTCTGTGCATCATGATATAAATTGTTGTTATTTTTTTTTTATGTGCATGTACCCGTATGAGCTAACAATGGAGTTTTCACTTCATTTGAATAAATTCTTAACTACAGTAATTCTAATTTTCAATAGTTTTTCTTATTGTTTGGTAATTCCTTGCAACTTCTAATTTCCACTTTTCTACGTTCCGACAAATAAATTTGTTGAGCGAAAACAAATGGATGTTTGAATGAAAGCGATCCTAGTCAATCAAACAATTTGTTCAACGAAAAACCTTTCATTTAAAAAAATTTATTCGGACATAAGCAACTTTTTTCGATGAAATTTTCAATGAAAATCTTCATTTTGCCAATAAAATATCGTCGATAATTGTGATTGATCATTGGAAGTCAGAACCAGTTAAAAACTAATACATGCCTTCTAATAAATATGAATCCTCCTTTACAGGGAACTTAGCTTTAACCTAGTAGAGGCTACTTACCTCTGTAGGCCTTTGTATATGTATAGGCCTAGCATCCGGACAGATTGGTCTTAGGCCTATTGAATTTCAACCCTCCTAAACATCGTAATCCTTCACCTTATTCAACAGGGATCGGTCTCTGGGGTACCGTATTCAATTCATGAAATCGATTTCATTTTCGGATTGTAAATTGTAGCAATGTTGCCGGATTTTTATTTCGAATTGTTATGAAGTTCAATGCAATGAGTCCGTTAATAAACGCAAGAATTATACTTGGTTTGTTTGAGACAGTAAAGCTTAGTACTGGTAGGCCCAAAGGTCGCGTACAACTAGATAAACACTTCGATCTCCTTTACCCCGCGGCGAACGCCTACTCCGAATATCAAGCATGAGTCCAGCGTACGGATAAGAGTATGTTATATACTTGTATTTAGTAAATACAAGTATAAAATTGTGGATTTGACTATGATCAGTATGTACTGTAGGACATATAGAGTATTGATAAATGGTTGAAGCCCGCGGCCGAATGAAGTTATATATTCTTTTATTTTGATACCTCGTCGACACAACAGCTTTTCGTAAATTTGGTAACGAAAATTAGTTAACTAACTTAAACTAACTGTTTGAAGCCCGCGGCCAAATCACTGTTAGTAATAAATTTATTTTTACTTGATTGAATTGTCATGATGAGGAGAAACTCACAGCTGATCCCCGGAACGACGATGAAGAGACACACGTCGATTCGTCGATGTTTATGGCTCGACAGTGCTTTTAAAATCTAGAGCAGTAAATTTCCTGTGTATCGGTAATATGATTTGATGAGGAAAATGGGTATGTGTTGAAAATTACTGTTTGAAAACCGCGGCTGAATGTGAAGTCTTGCAGCAAAAAATTTGTTTATTTAAACTTGAATTGATAATCGAAATGACGAGCAAAAGAAAAGTGGCTATCGTAATCAATGTTCAAATAAGATTTTTTCGTCTTGTTGAAGTAAACGGCATTCTTGGAATATTCAGCATAGTGTTTAAAGTTGGCTTGTACGGTTGTGATAGGGTTTTCTTAGGTTCATACTCCACACATACTGTTAATGCATATCTCTATAACCAAAAGTTAGGTAGAGACTAAAGCAAAGGTTCTGGTCTCGGCAGAGGCCCCGGCCCGGAAAAAATTTCAAAACGTGTATTGCCGGTTCCTAGCATGATTTAAGCATTTTTCGGGAATTCCCTGAAATTTCAGCGTTTTTCGGGAATTCCAAGAAATTTCAGCGTTTTCTTTTCAGTGTTTCAGCTTATGCAGTGATTCTTGTTTTCATCCCGGCCCTTTTCATACATTCAAGTTTCATATCAACGCTAACACAATATACACATTTACAAGTGACTAGGTTAGTCTTGATACTCTCACATTTGATGGATGCAGAGAAGCATTTGGTAAACCCTATAACTGCTGTAGGATGGGCCTCTTTTCATGGTATGATCTCTTTAAAAAATATCAGTACATATGCTTGCTGGTAGTCAATCTCCGACCCGTTCACTTTTTCACATTTTTTTAGTTGCAGCTATTTGCATGTTAAGAATCTAGATAGCAGCTTACCACTTTCTCCTCGAATTTTATTTGAAATATGAGTTTTCTATAGGCC
Source organism: Tubulanus polymorphus (assembly GCF_964204645.1). Taxonomy (NCBI): domain Eukaryota; kingdom Metazoa; phylum Nemertea; class Palaeonemertea; order Tubulaniformes; family Tubulanidae; genus Tubulanus; species Tubulanus polymorphus. The sequence goes on along the minus strand of NC_134029.1, from coordinate 13,886,003 downwards.
TGCTTATTTCTTAAACTTTCAATCTTATTTATCAACACAATTTATAGAATAATCATTTAATAACTCGAGAATGATAGACATTTAAGATAAGATACCAAACAAATTTGAATTTGAAGAGAAATAAATACTTCTTACCGAGTTTTAAATTGACTTACATGATAATGCAAAAATCTCGACACAATTTGCCCGTTCGATAATCTTAGTAGCAATGCCACAATAACAGGATTCATGTGATTTAGATATCAGGAAAGTGCCCACATTGTAAATTCACCAGTTTCCCCTAAACATTAAAACTGAATTATTACTGGTTATTCAGAAAAAGACTTATCCAACAGGAACTCAAATACAGAAATGTCATTTCAGTGATCAGTGATTACAACTTAAGTTAAAATACAATATGAAATATGTCTTAAATGAAACTAACGCTACACATGTCTCAAAAAACTATTATTTTCAAAAACATAGTTTTGACAGTCAACAGTTTTGTTTCACTTAAGTAAACATAATTAAAAGATCAAGCATAATGACTAATATGATGAATTTTCTATTATTCATGGGAAGCGAACCAGTAGCTTTGAAATGAAATCTGTCTCAAGCTTTTGTAGTTATTGCTTTACCAGTAGGCCTGTATGTATCTTTATTTTTAACTTGCAGATATTCAACCCAGTTTCAGCCCTGCTTGTGATCGATGTACAGAATGATTTTATTGATGGGACTTTAAGCCTTAAGAACTGTCCATCTAATCACGATGGTTCAGAAGTAGTTCCTGTTATTAATAATATCTTAGAAAATACCTCATTTGATGTTGTTGTTTACACATTTGACTGGCATCCACCAAATCATTTGTCATTTGTCGAAAATGTAAACTTAAGATCCTTAGATTCATCAAGTCAAGTAAGTCTGTGAAATGGTTCTCAAAGTTTTAGCCTTTGTAATCAAAAAAGGATGAAACCCATGAACTTAAATTTAAATTTATCTTTATTAGGTATCTGCTGAAAAAGCTCAGGTATTAGACAAAATAGTTTATGCTGGTCCACCAAAACAAGAGCAAATATTATGGCCTAAGCATTGTGTCCAAAATTCATGGGGTTCGGAGCTGCACAAAGATCTTAAGGTAATTTAATTACGGTTAAAGGCTAACTTCTGTCGAGCCATGATATGATGAATACCAATGCCACTAAGAATAATGTAATATAAGAAATGGCTTATGTATCTTCTTGATTTCCTGGGGCCAGTTTCTTAGTCATGACTTCATGACCAAGTCATGACCAAAAGTGGTCTTAAATCTTAAGACTGGTCTAAGTTTTTAGATTGTCTATAGGCCTAGAACTGAGCTGGTCTTAGACTGGTCTTAAGTCCAGATGAAAATCTTCCGCGGATTTCCGTGGTTGAAGGTCCATTTTTATCATTCTTGAGATTGATGTAGATCCATTGAGAAAATGATGGGGGGTTAGGGTCTTAGGGAAAAGTTGATAGTTAGATTGTAGCATACTTAAAGAACAAATGGTAAAAGCGTCTCACAAAACCGGTGCTACGATGCTAGAACCACTGCAGTTCAATAATATATATACATGCAATAGCGCTGCGCGGGAAATCTATATTTAGAATCTGCGGTTGCGTGCTTCGATTCATCCAACAAAGCATAGCCTCCATGCTCAACAAAAGTAGTCATTATTTTAATTCGGGCACAATACGCTTGGCTTGAGAGATAGATTGGACGATTCATTTAGGCCTAAGTATGAACATGTTCTAGTGATCTGGATATCATCGGAGCCATCCTTTTCATGTACTCAAAACATAAACAATGAACGATCAACCACTTGGCAGCAGTCTTATTTTGTCATTGGAAAATGGGCCTCAGGTGCGCCAAAAACTTCTTGAAATTTTCTGAGGGGTGGTCTCCCAAACCCCCTTTAGGGGCTTCGCACATTCGGTGCTCGCGACTGCTGGCCAAGCCAGCAGTAGTTAGCCTCTTATACTTTCATTTCCAATTTTTCCGCGTTTTTTAAACGCCTCTGTTTTCATCCCTGTAAGTCTAAGCCTTGACTATGCAACCGGACCCAGGGACTGAAAGTGATTAGCCAGATATGATTTTCTGCCAGTTATTTTGTTACCTGATAGATATCAGTCAAAGTGAAATGGCCTTGTTACATTTAAACAAAGGAGACCACTCATGCCTAAATGTCGTTAATATTCAGTAAAAATAGAAAGCAAACCGTCAAGTTAAAACATTTATGAATTGATGAATACATTTCTGCATTTTTGAAGAAATTGTTTCATTTGTTTTCAGACTTGGTCCTTATTTGTACTAGATAACAACTCATTGACTTATATTGTCATGAGGATTCTTGGATCTCCATCACCAGGTTCATTCAACAAAAATACCATACTGACAAATTAGGTATCATTGGAATGCTTTTAACTTCTGCTACATGGAACTGAATTTTATTTCCATGGAAACTGGTAGATTTCATTGTTAACTGGTGACCAAGGTAACTAACTCAGGGAGGAAAGTTTTCCGGATTTATCCGGAATTCCGAATTTTTCAAGTATGAGGAAATTTTTTTCTGAAAAGTCTAAAAATAATGAGAAAATGTGAGGGGGGTAAGGTTTACTGAAGGTTTGTTGGTACTGGTGGCCGTAAAAGCGCCGCAGACCAGACAACATTCCGTTTTACATTTAGATTCTATTTCTGACGTTTAACAAGTGTATTAATTTCCTTCTGCTGCAATTATCGATCTTTCGGCGATGGCCTTTCACCTGTGTGACGTGACCTCATTTGTACCTGTAGACTATTTATAGCCGCCAGTAGAAGTACGTATAGCGAGAAAACATAACGTTGTGTCCACAGTCTCAAGTGTCTATACTCAATACAGTCATTCGGGCAGCGCCGTCGGCGCTCGCGAGGCGGTGTAGGTGTGTGACTTTTATTCTTCCGGATTTTTCTTCTCTGGTGACTTTCCTCCCTGTTAACTGGCTATCTACCCTGATGCACTGGAAATATTAAAATTGACCATATTTCTTAAACCCTTATAGTTATTGGAATGGTTTTTCTTTGTAGGCTTGGATTTTACGTATTGGCGATACAGCAGTCATGATAATTTTATGTTTTTAGTATTCTAACATTCCAAAATTTGATTTGTTAACAAGAACTGCCTCTTTTTATTGAACATGGACATGAAAATTAGAACATCACTATAAACTTTTCAATTTGATTCCATCCTTCCTGTTGTATACACCGCTATTTCTCTTCATATGTGAATATGAACAGGGGCGGATTCAAGGGGGGCAGGGGGAGCTCTCCCGCTCAAAATTTCAAGGTGCCCTAAAAAAAAAGTTTTTCATTTTTTTTTATTTAAGTAAAATTCTTTATAGAACTAAACCATCCGTAATTGGGTGTTTCAAAAATATAGTTGATGTTTTCCGGTGACTTTCATGGGGGGGGCCTGGACCACTCTTTCTTTTCACTCTTATCTTTGCCTATTCAATACATGTCTAGGATACAGGATTCGCAAATGCTGCCAGGTGCCACCAGAAAAGCCCAGATAGCTCTTGAATTGCATCAAATTTAGAAAATTTTCTGGGGGAGAAAATTGCGGTGCGAAGTACACATCACACCTCCGGTGTGACGCTCTTAGAGTGCCCTTCTTCATCAAAATGTGCCCTAACTTAACCTGCTCCCCCTCCTTAATTAAACCCTAGATCCGCCCCTGATATAAGAGTTACTTTTGCAGCCTGACATGAGCAAGCCTTCATACAATTACATCCATCAATGCATCTTATAAAATTTACCCTCCTTTTAGGTTATTGAAGGTGCGGTGTTTTCATATAAAGGCACTAATCCAGAAGTAGACAGCTATTCAGCATTCTGGGACAATGGAAAGCTAGGCCAGACCGACCTTGCCTTGGAGCTCGCGAAGAGGAAGATAACTGATGTTTACTGCTGTGGTTTAGCCAGTGATGTATGTGTAGGTAAGTACTTATTACTTTACTATAAGGTGTAAATAGATCCAGTGACTAACCACAATCCAGGAAGTATTCTTGGCAATGAATGTGTGGTAAGATATCCACTGTTTTCCATTGGAAATAATTTTTAGGGGCGGTCTTAAAGACGTGAGCCCTTATCAGGAGCGGGACCCAGAAAAATGTTATATTTGGAGATGCTCAGATGCGTTATCCCAGCATCTAGGGGTCAAAATCATAATAGTTTAAGTTTGGTAATTTTTATGGTCTTTCGCTTTAGATGAAAATCTTCCTTTCAAAGATGGATTTTCGATCTTTTAGTTTCGTTTCCATCATTCATGAGAACGGTGTAAATCCGTTTTAAAATTTTGGGGGGTTGAGGATTATCAGTCACAAAGGTTTTCTGAGATCGGTAGATCAGTGTGGCAGTAAATGCGCTGCAAACCGTAAAAGCGTTCACCATAGAAATTAGAGTGAATAACCCTATGTGTTTTCCCGGTCTCCATTCAAGACAGTACAAATTCAATCGATAATTGTATCTATTTGAATCGTAAACATTGTATTGATTGTAGCACGGAAAAAGCTGTTGGCGGACTCAGAACCGGCCCGTGTATCTGATATCTGGCCTGGGCCGGATTTTAGACTTGTGGATTGACCGGGACTGACCGTGTATCAGATGTTATGCTACCGGTGAAATTCAATTCAATAGTTGACTTTGTTGCACGACGTCGCAGAGATTGACTCAATTGGTGGTAATTTTCATTAAATTAAGTGAGCTCCTCCCACTTGTGACCTCCGGTAGCTCAGGCAATGACACTGCGCGTCGTTGCGAACACTAGTTTCATTTGTTATGGACTTCCGCTTTAGCGTAGTCCATTTTGATAGGCCTATCGCATATGAAACTTTCTGCCTTTGGTACTGAATAACTTAAGGACAATACTAATAATACAGCACTAAATAACTTCAGAATAATTCAGAACAAGGCTTAGATTCTCTTCAGATCTTTCAAAACATTCAATGCAGTAATGAAATCTCTAACCCTATTGAATTTCATCGGATTTGTTGCTTATATATCAATTTAGTTATTTATTTGTTGTTGGAACTACACTTCATTTCGGAAGAACACATGCCCTTTTACGTATATTCATGCTTCACACACATGCTCATTACAGACCTGCTGCTATGTGATGTATTGATCTCTGCATGATATGAAAAGCACGCCTCTCGCGTGGCCTAGTTAAAGTGTTAAAGTTGTTACCTGGAAACTGCAAATGATTCAACTGCCAGGGTTGTCGCGGCTGGCTGTGAAAAGCAGTGAATTTTATAGAAGAACTTGGAAATTGTTCAATTCACGAAAATAAATTGTCTAACAAACTTTGTACACAGTGTATAGAAATCGTCACACCCTGAACGTGAAGAGTGTCTATTTGAGTTGGTGGGGAAAACCTGCTACCATGTATATTCATGATGAATCATCATGTAGTTGTGTGTGATGGAGATCGTATCAATAGATAGATTTTCATGAAAACCTGGACGTATCGGCCCCACTCCGCGCGGTTGCGCCACCGCGCGGGATTTACGCGAAGCAGCAAACACAAACATGGCCACTCTCTCAATTTTCAATGATAGAAATCGTGTGTGCATTTCAATTATTTCGACTGTTAGCGTTTTAAGGCACAATATAAGTTGATGATGTGATATGGCGATGTTAATTAATGATAATTCCGCAGTGAAGCTAGTCACGAACGGTGCCGATTGAGTGTACAGCTGCCAAAAACACTGAAATGTGCGTAGTTGCGTAACTATTTGCAGTGAATTGCAGACGAAACGTGAAGCCTTAACGGCCGTTTAAAAAATTTATACCAATCGCAATTGTAAAATAAAAATGTGATAGAACCTAAGTTAAATTTTTGGCCATTTCTAAAATGTTATTACTAATTTTTAGTCAGTCCCAAACGTTTAGTTTTCCAACAATAATGAGGGGTGGTAGATAGTCATGCAATTCAAGTCATCATTTACACGTTACTTCCGTGTTGTTGAAAATCTCGCGAGTTCTGGACCAAACCCCATTGAACAATGTGATCTGTGTGCTGGCCACAAATGTACACAGATCACATTACACTACCCATTACACACTCCAGTACCCACAGCTTTCATATATCCATCCAAATATTTAGATAGTCTTTCTTCCTGGATTCAATCAAGGGGGACATCTTAGGCTTTTTGGTTTACCTTTGTCGGCGATATGAGGTTGGCATTGAGCCAATTCATGTAAAATCGTGGTACGTTTTTTATGTGAGCATTTGTTTCATTGGTTCTTCGCTTAAACGACGTATAATCGATGCGATTGAAGACATGGCGAATCTCCGTCGATGTACATGTCATGGTTAAAATTCTACGAAAAACTGTTTTTGGCGGGAAAATTCTTAGCTCTCGCGTATAAGATTGCAATGACAGAATGGGATTGGCTGTTTTTGGGATATACAGGGAATTCCGGCGCTACTAGAATAATTATGGGAAAGCCATAGAATGGCGTACGTTTCTTTGGACTAGGTGCCGTATACCTGCGAATTTTAAATGCTCATTGCTGGTAAGGATGCAATTATTCCACACATCCGCCGTAGGTATTGTTTCATTTTAATACCCGGTGATTGTTTTGATTGACATTGAAGTGTAAGCGAACATTCACTTACACGAGGCCTCCACCTGTGCGCGCAGAGTGCTACACGACCGCACGCAAGCTCGTACAGTACACTACTCAAGGTGATGCTGTAATGCGTGCGCGTTTGACATGAAAATAGGCTGAATAATCGTAGCAGAAGATGAGCGATGTGTTTTTTGTTTGATAGAATTTGTAATAAATTGTAATTTCTTGTGACCTAAAAATATTAAGCAGCAAACTACAAGTATAGGTCGAGGTCTGAATATTGTAGTTGTAAATTCCAAGATTTAAAACGATCTAATAACCGATTTCTTCTGTACCGGTATTTTAACTTCCGCGGCCAACACATTGGAAGAGGTTTCCATGACCCAATATTCAGCCACCCTCTAATATGTGACATCATATGAATTTTAGGCCATCCCATATTAATTGTCTGTTTGCCGTAACCTGACCGACCCGACTTCAAAGGTACCGAGTGAAAACTTATTTTCTGGGATTCATTGAAATAAATTTTATTTTTGATAAAAACGGCCGACCGACCCACTGCCTACGTATGAGCTACATATTATATATGTTTGAATTCAAGTGTGCATCGTGTGAAAACATGCCTTGTCAATGTGGCCTAATTTAAGTTTTCCAGGAAACTGGCAGTGTTCCACTAAGCTGCCATTCATTCTCATAGTGACTATATCAAAGCTGGTAACGTAAAACCGCTCACATATTCAATGTACTGTTTCATTTTTAACACAGAGATGACGCTCTGGACGAAGTTATAATTTTAGAATAATTCTCAAAATCTACGCTATTAGACAAATTTCCCGTGCACAACGAAGATGATTTTTGCGATATTGTTTCCATGTAAAAAGGTGATAAATTTGTTTTTTTTTTGCCCAAAAATTTAGCAAAAAAAAATTTTTCTTACCTACTGACTCATCCTGAAAAGTTGAGTCGGTGTTACGGCTAACAGACAATTACTTTGGGATGGCCTTATTTGAATATTTTTTTCATATTGTGAAACATATTTTTTTTGAAAATATATAATAATTTCCCTACCACGCCTACCTGTACCCTACAAACTTTTGGACATGGACCGTAACCAAATGTATATCTTTGGTCTTATTTGACTTCAAAATAATTCTTTAAGAAAGATAAAATACAATTTAAACTTGTGGAACTTTGAAGTCACGAATTAAAAAGAAAGAAGGTTTAATTCTTCAAAAGTTATCTATTGTATAAATATCGCATCAATCAATAAATCTGTCAAACTTGTTATGTTCATCCTTGTGATACATTAAAAACCTAAATTGTCATAACTTCTCTAAATCTTTGCACTGTTGGATGTTATGTATCTTGATCGATGGGCAATGACACTTGCCACTCTAATAAATCATTCATTGATTGGGGATCTGAATCGGCACATAGGACAACTGCTCCCCGGACAATTGCCCCCGGAATAAAATCCTTTTTGATTTGGATTAATACCACCTACTTTTTTAGAAATAAATACTTTACTAGAAATTCATTTGTATATTATTGAATATAGATTTATAAGATATAGAATTAATGATTGTATGTGCAGATCAGAAACTTTAAATCAGTCCTTGTGTAATTATAATTCACTTACCAAATTAACCCTTTCAGTGTGTCTACACCGCAGTGCGTTGTATAAATCAGTGATAGACTTTGCTAGTACACTGCAATGCGTTGTATTGATGTAATTAGTAATTATCTCTCTTGAAAAATGGCAGCACCTGTCAAACATAGTAACATTAGAGAACATAGAGAACAAATAATCAGTTTATTTTCACAATTCCTCAAAGAATTTTTCAGGATTTGGGGAAAGTAGGACCACTCTTTTCTGGGGGAAATTGTCCATAATGGTTAAAAGAAACCCTGGAAATGCGTGAATTTGTTTTCTCTAATAAAACTGATTACTCCTCATGCACTATCTTCGACCATATGGACCTTATGGTCCTCTTGTTGCACATTCATTTTGAGATAGATAGCCATGAAAAAAGCGTTACGTTAATTTAGCGTAACATTTATGTTAATTAAGTTCGCGAATGGTAACTAGGATTAAACCTATTTAAATTTTTTTCTCTCATGTTAAACAATATCTGTCAAACTCTCGCTGACAGTTACGTTAGAACCACTTTTTTGCTAATTTTTCAAAAAACTATGTTCCTATTATCTTTGAATTTACAAACAAAAACTGAAGAAAATAATTGGTGAGGAACAAATATTAGAATATTTTACACAGTATAATTTTTTTTAAGAAAGAGGTAGATAATGGTACACATTATTATAGAATCTGCCTGCTAACAAGTTAAATTATTCGATGCCTATATTCAAATGATTATCACTTATTGATTTACAAGTATTCTTTTATAGCAGCCACCGCAGCTCATTCAATGGAACATGGTTTCCGTACAACAGTAATTGAAGATGCTTGCCGAGGTGTGAGTGAGGATGACATAATCTTAACCAAGAAGAGGTTAGAAGATAATGGTGCTATATATGTGACATCAGATGAGGTATGATTTTTGACTTCGTGGTATGTCGACAGAGTCTTCACAATGGCTCTGGAGACCTTTCTGGAAATAACTTGCTCACAATATGCTGTGGACGTAAACCCGCTTTTTGTATCGTACACTTTCGTTATGCAATTAGTGCCATTTAATAAGTTACCAAACAAAGATAAAATGGTTAGAAGATGAAACCGTGAAATGTTCCAGTTACGCAGTAATAAGCAGTCAAAGTTTGGTATTTTTCCTCGAATATATGTTCCATCCGGAAAATTAGTTCCTTCATTCTGCGGAGATCACGTGGGCTCTTTCAGCTAATCATTGCTCTTCAATGGGGTAGGCCGCGGCCTACATAATCGCGCTTTTTGACATAATGAGAAAGCTGCGCTCTGATTGGTTGTTCAGGGAATACCCTCAGCAGCTGGGGTACTCCCCAAAAAGCCAGTCTAGCTGAACAAGAAATTGCACAAGGGATACACGCAATTTTGACGTCGTAGGTAAGTGAAGTTCGTGTTTTTGGTTTACCTTTGTCAGCGATTTGAGGTTGGCATTGAGCCAATTCATGTAAAATCGCGGTACGTTTTTTTATGTGAGCATTTGTTTCATTGGTTCTCGGCTTAAACGACGTATAATTGATGCGATTGAAGACATGGCGAACCTCCGTCGATGTACATGGTCAACTGAGTTAAAATTCTTCGAAAAACTGTTTTTGGTGGGAAAATTCTTAGCTCTCGCGTATAAAGTTGCAATGACCTCAATTGGGGGGCGTCGTCTCTACGAGTGAATGGGATTGGCTGTTTTTGCGATATACAGGGAATTCTAGCGCTACTAAAATAATTATGGGAAAGCCATAGAATGGCGTAAGTTTCATTGGACTAGGTGCCGTATACGTGCAAATTTTAAATGCTCATTGCTGGTGAGGATGTAATTATTTCACACATCCGCCATAGGTATTGTTTCATTTTAATACCCTGTGATTGTTTTGATTGTCAATGAAGTGTAAGCGAACATTCACTTACACGAGGCCTCCGCCTGTGCGCGCAGAGTGCTACACGACACACACACAAGCTCATGCAGTACACTACTCAAGGTGATGCTGTAACGCGTGCGCGTTTGACATGAAAATAGGCTGAATAATCGTAGCAGAAGATGAGGGCTGTGTTTTCTGTTTGATAGAATTTGTAATAAATTGTAATTTCTTGTGACCTGAAAATATTAAGCAGCAAACCAAAAGTATAGGTCGAGGTCTGAATATTGTAGTCGTAAATTCCAGGATTTAAAACGATCTAATAACCGATTTCTTCCGTACCGGTATTCTAACTTCCGCGGCCAACATTGGAAGAGATTTCCAAGACCCAATATTCAGCCACCCTCTGATATGTGACATCATATGAATTTTAGGCCATCCCATATTAATGGTCTGTTTGCCGTGACCCGACGTCAAAGGTACCGAGTGAAAACTTTTTTCTCTGGGATTCATCGAAATAAATTTTATTTTTGATAAAAACGGCCGGTCGACCGACCGACCGACCGACCAACTGCCGAAGTGTGAGCTACGTATGTTTGAATTCAAGTGTGCATCGTGTGAAAACATGCCTTGACATGTGGCCTAATTTAAGTTTTCCAGGAAACTGGCAGTGTTCCAATAAGCTGCCATTCATTCTCATAATGACTTTATTAAAGCTGGTAACGTAAAAGCGCGCACATATATTCAAGGTGCTGTTTCATTTTTAACACAGAGATGATGCTCTGAAATCTTCGCTATTAGACCAATTTCCCGTGCACACAATATATGATTTTTGCGATATTGTTTCGATGTAAAAAAGGTGATAAATTTGGGTTTTTTTTGCCCACAAATTTTGCCCAAAAAATTTCTACCTACCTACCGACTCATCCTGAAAAGTTGAGACGGTGTTACGGCAAACAGACAATTATTTTGGGATGGCCTTATTTGAACAAATTTTTTTTATATAATGGAACATATTTTTTTGAAAATATGAAATAGTTTCCCTGCCGCGCCTTCGTGTACCCTACAAACTTTTGGCGTGGACCGTAACCAAATGTTTATCTTTGGTCTTATTTGACTACAAAATAATTATTTAAGAAACATAAAATACAATATAAACTTGTGGAACTTTGAAGTCACGAGTTAAAAAGATTTTTCAAGCAATGCCCTTATTCCAAACAACCTCTAGCTTTCAAGGTAAACCACACTTTGCCCATGGACAATTTATTTGCTGAATATGATAGAATTATCTAATGTAGTGTAAGAATCTATTTATATGAAATATGGCAATGCTGGGTCCAATGTTGATGGAATTCTGACTTTGATTTATTCTTTCAATGTCTTAAGCCTGCAAAATTCTTAGAAAAAGTAAATTGTTGGGAAATTTTATGTTAAATTCAAGTTTGAATTGTTGTATTACTGCATTGTTGTTGTTACCGCATTATTGTTGTTGTGTTGGTCAAGAGGGTGGTAGCCATTAAATGTTGCGAATAACCGTGCGGGCACCGCGCACAGTGCCCGCTCGCTAGATTTTCAAAGAAATGAATGCACGCGTACGGCTGTGGATGAGCTGTATCGTCTCTGTAACAATAAACCAGCAAATCTTCGTATGAAACAGTTAACTATGTATCTAGCTAACGATGTGATTAAGTCGAAAGGTCATCTACGCAATGCACAGTTGGAAGACTGTGCCAAGTTTCCACTGATATTACCACCCAATCATAAGTTCACCGAATTTGATATCAATGATGCGCATCATGAAGGTGTCTCGGCTGCAATGGCTTGAATCTGTCAGAGTTACTGGATGCCACGTTTGCGTAGGTTTACTAGCAAGCTCTTATTCCGATGTTTTCCTGGTAAAGATCGTCACAGAAAGCCGTATCAGTATCCAGCACCACCTCCCCTCCCGGCGGATAGAGTCAAAGACGCAGTTTTGTCATTGAGCCTGATACCGAGGCTAAGTCGTATATAATCTTCTTTACGTGTGCTGTAACTCGATATATTCATCTTGAGCTCTTCACCAATCTTTCATTACCAACTTTTATGTTGGCGTTTCGTAGGTTTTGTAGTCGCCTTTCTTGTCCTGCTTGCTGCATTTCGGACAATGTATCAACGTTCAGAGCCTAACGTCGCCAATAAGTCAAATATTTTATACAACAAAATTAAAAATACTTGCCTTGGAGCTTAAATTTTAACACCAGACTGTCCCAACTTAGAAATTAACCATGAAAATTGATTAAAAACAGCAATGAATTTGCTCAAAATAATTGCAAATGGCGCCGTGCTGACTGCATGCTCAATCCCAGCCCTTCGCTAGCTGTCGTGAATTGGTTCGAATCCAGTAAAAACCTGATATTTTTTCAAAGTCGTTTTTGAAGATTTGAATTTTTGTAAGTCAACAGTGAACGCTAATTCGTATAATAAATTTTAGCCAATATAATTTAGCCCAATGATAATAATATATTTTGTGGTCATATTTCGAAAAATACTGATCAATAAATACATTTCTTTGCTAAAGAATATATTTTCATATGGAAAAAAGTTAATAGATTTTTATACATGAAAATACATTTATTTCCTTAAGGGATTGGCCTTTGGTGGTACACTTTTAGAATACTTACCAAGTACACTTTTTCATGAAGTGTTCTTTCCCTATGATAAAGTGCACTAATTTTTCAAAAGCAAACTCAATGAGTACACTCACCAAGTACACTATTTTGTGAAGTGCACTTTCCCTATGAAAAAGTGCACTAATTTCACAAAAGTAGACTCAATGAGTACATTTTGAGTGTACTTTACTCATGGAAGTGCACTTTATTTTCATAAGGGGAACCAAAGCACACCATTTTTACAGTCATTGAATTATCGAAAGATCCGATCGATGGGGTTAAATACGCTGCAAAAATAGATCTGGCAACTTTGGATTCAAGATTATTTCACAAACTGGGTTGAATTGTGATAGAAGTTGATCACAATAATATCAAGAATAATGATGATGATAATATCAAGAGTAATGATTGATGATGATGATGATGATTGATGATGATGATTGATGATGATGATGATTGATGATGATGATGATGATTGATGATGATTGATGATGATGGATGATGATGGATGATGGATGATGGATGATGGATGATGGATGATGGATGATGGATGATGGATGATGGATGATGGATGATGGATGATGGATGATGGATGATGATGATGATGATGATAATAGAAAATATTTGTTATAGTAGTTATTACAATAACAGCATCACCACTATCACACGGTTTTGATCATTTCACAGTCAGTAGTCATAATGATTTAGATTTGCAAATTTTGCGGTTAGTGAGATAATACTGATTTTAGTATTATAATTCAGGTCTGGACTACCAAACGATAAAAATTTACATTTATCAATAAGTCGTTTTGAAAAGAATTGCTGCATTGTAGATAATTGAATTTCATTAGCAAGGTCCTGGAGAAGCCAATGGATTTTATCGCAATGAGGAGGGTGCTGGCATTTTAAAAGGAAATGAACTGTATCGAGTCTTTTATTGTTGCAATTAGGGCAATTTGGATGAAGCACATTGCTAAAATTATGATCATATAGCTGGGATCGTAAAAAGAGGTCTACAAGTAGTCTCTTTAAAGACATTTCTTCTCTACGATTTAAATTTGGAATCATTGCTGTCGTGATTGTAGAAACTTGTGATGATCGTTTATAGACTCTAGATTTAAAAATTGAAAAGTTTTGAATAGGGCGAACCTCTACAAGTGTCATTCCAGACAGCCATAAGTCTGAATAAAGGGGAATTCTCAATCTTACATGGTACACGATGGGGTATACGAAAAGGTTGTTGATTTTTCAAGTTTCTTTCAGCTATATTTTGGTAGGTACTGAAGAGTGATAATACATAAGAGGGGTGCATACATTTTGAAAATTTATACATGATAATGATTGCCAGTTAACGACATCTAAAACTTTTTCTCTACTAGAACCCGTGATACAGCCAGATACTATGATAGCAGACTGGTAATTGAGCCGTTCAAGCCTATCTAGAGTTGTTTTGTTGGTGCTACTCAATATTACATCACAATACTCAAAGTGTGGGTATATAAATGAACTGTAGATTGTGTTCAGGTGTTGTGATTTTAACGAATTTAAAATTTTTGTACCTTTTCATAAATAGATTCAACATGTTTTTGGAAACGTATATTTGAGTCTAAGATAAAACCTAAGTGCTTGTGTGACGTTTCACTTGGGATACGAATACCGTTTAAAAACAAAGGATTATAATTCTTGATGTCGCTTTTACAAAATGTGACATCACAACTCTTACTAGGCTTAAACTCAAGATCCCAGCAAAGTGCCAACTTCGAGATATTATCAAGATCTGACTGGACAGCTTGATTACCAGGGTACGGGTCAGTTGAATCAATATTAGAATATAAGGAGGTATCATCTGCATACAAAAACACAGCATCGGGAAGATCATTAATATACAACAAAAATAGCAATGGACCTAAAATTGATCCCTGTGGTACGGAGCTGTTTACATAGTTATCAGGTGATGTATGAGCTATAAAATTCAGTGCTTTTTGTAAGTTGCTCACATGAGTTGCGCATGAGCATTTCTAAGAATTGCTTTCTGCTCATGCTGAGCACTGTAAACTGCTCAGGCACGGCAGATCGCTCCGCTCGCGGACCTGGGTGAGCAGTCAAAACTGCTCATTGGGTGAGCAGTCAACACTGCTCATTGGGTGAGCAGTCAACACTGCTCATCATCGAGCAGAAAGCAATTCGCAAAAGACGTGCCGTAGGCGTAGACGGTATCAGTTTGTGCGAGCCTATACTTCATTGACTTTTACTCGGAAGTTTTATTGCAAAATTAATCCGATCAATAAAGTTTTATTGTATGATTATGATTTTTACAATCATACGCTACGCGCACGTTGCACGAAAAATATTTCGGGATTCGAACCTATTTCGGTAACCTGGTTGCAATAAATCTTTATTGAATTGAATTGTGTCACTGGGCGCTGCCGGCTGACGTTTAATCAGACAATATCCGAGCAGAAGCTTCGAAGTCTTTGCACTACTACTCACTCACGCAGAAAGGTTATATCCATAGATAGATTTTCTTAGAATGCCTCGGCGATCATACAATGATATGATCGCTGGCACCGGAGTCGGAGATAGTGCCGGTAATCCAAAACCAAAAAAATGTGGAACCACAGTCGCAGTTCTCCAAAAAAACGGTCGGCATCAACAACGTCAACGAACGACAAACACACCGTCGTCGTCAAGCAGCGACGTAAATCATTGCGACATCTCTCCAGTAAGTTATTTTTCGTTGTGAATCCTTGCATGCTATGTAGCTAAATGAGCCTCTAAGCACAGCATTTTATATATAGGCCTAATGCCGTAATGGCCTTAATTACACTAGAAACTAGTTGCTGCTCATGTATACTTGCTCAGGTCAGGTGGGTAGGCCATTTATGCACGCCGCTCATTTACTTGCTCAGGTATTTTAATTTTATGGGAGCTGCTCATGAAAGTTGCTCAGTGTCTACCCTAAAGATAAAAAATACTTCTTACTTGTCTATAATGAAAAAATTTCCATTAAAATAATATGTTTGTGATTAAATGAAAGGTTTCACATCTATTGAAAAATGAATATATTTCTCATATCCGTTCTCAATTTTCTTATAGGCATATTGACACCATTCTTGCAGTTGACTTGGAATTGGGTCCGCACGTGTATTATGTAGGTGAACTGAACAAGACTCATCGCCATTGGAACGTAAACGGCCAAACGTATATTGTAGCCGATAGCAATGATCAAGGAACTATTCTGAAAGATGTGCATGTTGTTTTGCATAGTTTACAGTTTTTCTGTGTTGGAGAGGGATTTAAAGTGTTAACATGTAGCTGTAAGAATGCACACCTCAGCAGAAATCGACTTCTTTCTCTTAAATGGGCAGTCGAGGGTGAAACTGTATCGACTTTCATGAAACGCGAAGAAAATCAGTATTGCATTCATGCGTATGCCGTTAATAAGCTTTATGATGTGCAGAATATCAGTGATCCCGTGGATGTTTGCACTGTTAATCAGTTGTCAGTGTCTCCTCTAGTTGTCAGTGTGACTCTGGATGATAAGACAAGTGTTATCCATTGGCAACCACGTTTGAAGAAATTAGTATGCGAGGAATGCAGATTTAATAGTCATTGCGATCACATTTCTTCGCTATCGTGATTGGTGTCACAGTGAATCTATTCCATATCCAGAAACTAATGAATCAGACTTCACATTCCACAGGTTTGCTGTTTCAGATACTTTATACTACAATTCAATTATTTCTAATTTAGGGATTAGTCTAATTTGAATATATTTTTCAGAGCTTTGACAAGATCATCACGAACGCTTTTCAAGATTCCTATTATTCCTCTCCATACGCTTCAGCGTGCATGGAATGGTCTGATGCATCTGCTAGATTTTGATTGGGCTAGAGAATTCCAATGCGTTCAGTGTGGAAAACATCCTCAGGTAAATAATTGACTGATTGAAAATACCAACTTGACGGTAGGGTTCCTGGAACTATATGTAATAAAGGTTTTCTTTTCTAGGTTATTGTTTGCGACGGTGTTGATTTGGGTTTTAGAAAAGATTTTCTCAAGTCGATACAGTTGATGAATTTTCATAATGCAGGCACGAGGATTTCAGGCACACATCACAAAGATAGAGTGTTTGTACCAGACAACAAAGCAAGAAAATTACTTTCACAATATGCCTGGGGGCCGAAGGTTTCGTCAAAAACTCACGTAAAACCAAGATCTCCTTTACCACTGACACCAGAAGAAAAGCAGGATTTAATTCTACGAATCAGCAAATATGAACACCTTAACCCGCTCAAAAATAAAGTGTCAGCTTCAAACTCATTAAATTGTAAATCATCTGAGACAAAATTCCTTCAAGCAATCAGTGCCAACGGTCCAGCATGTGCTTTTCTACAGACCAATGATTTGGATCGCGTCATAGATATTTTGGATCACGCGCTGTCCGAGATAACTGAAACATTTGATAGTAAGAATTCAGAGATATATAATCAGCTACTGATAGATGCACCTATACTGATTGAGTTTATCAGTCAGAGTTTATCAGATGGTAATCTGCATAATGACTACATTGATTTGATAAGAGAACTTCTGAAGAAAATACGTACTTGTTTTAAGGTAATGAATTTTTAATGGATGATAATTTAGAGAAAATGTGAGAAGTTTTTGTTACATCGTAAATACATATTTTAGATAATGCCTGATGAGCTTATGGTCTGATTTACTTTTGATTGCAGTGCAACAAGGATCATATATACACACCAGCTCCATACGAAAATCTTTTCAAGAGTTTGTCATTTTTCCCGAGTTTACCTAAACACCACAGGTAATGAATACTTTTCTAGGAAGATTTATTGATTAAGTAATGGTATTATTAATGTAATTTCAGTTCAACATGTTTTTCATTTGTCAATGTGATATATAAGGGCAGATGTGTTTTTTTAGTGATGCAGCATATGTAATGGATGATAAGAAGGATAATGACATGTGCCGGGATGATGCCTGTAATAAGATGTCAAAACGCCACAGGGTTCTTACACCAGGGATTTTTACTGTGTTTTGTCCGCATGGAATCTGCTATGGATTTCAGGTGAACATACTCATTCAGTAGAATTATTTTTTTTAAAAGCAATTACCTCTTATACCCTGTATCTGTTGATTCGTTTGTATATTGTATTATAGGCCATGGAGTCTCATGAATCGCCACGATTTCCATTTTCAATATTTAAGACAAGATTCCCCAGGCCACCGTCTATGATCGTGTATGATAATGCATGCAAGCTGCATCAATATGCTCTTAATAGGTAAGTATTTAGGCAATTGGCCCGTGCACTTATATTTGACCATAGAAATATTAAGTAATTCATAGATAACGGATTACCTGTTATCAAGATACTAAAGAGCTCAGTCCCAAGTGATAGTGATTAACCGAGGTTGATTGTTATTGAAGTAAGTCCATTAATTATTCTAATTACAGAGAACCAGAATTTTTCAAGAACACTATATTTTGTGTGGACAGAATGCATTGGGTAAATCATACAGGGTATGTATTATCTCGTGAATTATATCTTTCATCACCCCATCTACTCGTCATGTATATATGTATCTAATTTTTTTCCATTTTGTAGGTGTTGTGCTGGCTATAAACTAGACACTTACTGCAGCAATGTGGATCTTTCCAATATTAATTCACAAGTGAATGAACAATTCGGGACTTATTCACCTGAAAAGTCAACTTGCTTACATGAAGCCAGAAAACTTTGTTTGGCATGTAGCATTATTTCTGGTCCTTAAAAATCAGGATAAAAATGTAAAGTTGTAAAAAAAAATTGAATCTGAAATATGTATTGTATCATAACACATTTACCAGGTTTCACTATGCCTACCTGAATTGTTCTGTATTTTGCCTCAAATTTCTTTTTGTAAATAATATAATTAATTAAACATGGAGTATTTTTGTAAACTCGAAATCGAATAAGACATTAGCTCAAAGGAAACATTTCTGACTTATTCTTAATCATTATTGTGGGATTAGGCCATACGAAGAAATACCTTTGTTTTCATCAGCCCTTTTTGGAAAAGTGACGGGCCTTAATCCAAATTCAAATAGTGAAAAAAAAACATTTCTGCATGCGGGATGCGCATTTTAATTTTTTACTGACAAACTTTTTTTGACACGCTCAGAAAATGAAACTGATCAAACACAAGCAATATTTTTTTTATGAATTGTTGCTGCAACATGAATACCGTAGAGTGTTTCTTCAAGATTATGTCTCTATGTTATCACTTGATGCATATTTGTCCACGGTCCAAGTATTGTTCTGCAATGTTATATTCTACACTGATTACACCATGCAGGGTCTCTACGGGTCCTTGATTCCTTGAAAACTCCTCTAAACCAAAAATGTTTTTCAAGGTCCTTGAATATCCTTTAATTGGAGCAAAATGCCCTAAAGTCCTTGAAAACTCCTTGAATTTTGAGAAATTGGCAATGAGAAAATGTTTAGGTTACAAGTGTTTTCCAAGATTAGGCCTAGTTAGTAGTCATAGGCCCTATACACACAGTCTTTCACCAGCTAATTGTAGTATGATTAATACATAGTGTCTGCTGTGGTTCTCATTGTATCTCTTGGACAAAAGAACTATGTTCAGAATTGTTCAGCATTATTTAATTAAGACTGCCTGGTTGGGAAATTAGTACTGATTAGCGGGTCTGTTATTTTAATCAATCAGTATTTTCAAGGGTTTAAAGTGTTGCTTCACTATTAGTTGAGACAGTAATTATGTATCACTTGAATATATCAGGCTTCAGGATCCAGACCTTAAGGATTGGCTTCTGAAAACTTAAGATAAACGTTTTGCAAAATGTTCAATCTGCGAATTTTAAGTTCATTTCTGTACATTTTTGTTTGTAGTTGAACAGAAGAGATACACTACACCTAAATTAGTACTGTTGGAACTAGGATTTTTGTACTCAATTAGACAGTTAGAAATCAAGTGTAGCAGGATAAAAGATAAAAATTTTCTTATACAACCACCAAATTACCGGTTTACCAAGATAAGCAGTACCGTTTTAGGACCGTAATTTGGATATGAAAGTGATGCAGCAGACACTCGTTCAAATTTGAAATTCTATCCTTCAAAAGTCCTTGAATTCTAGAATGATTG
Source organism: Tubulanus polymorphus (assembly GCF_964204645.1). Classification (NCBI taxonomy): domain Eukaryota; kingdom Metazoa; phylum Nemertea; class Palaeonemertea; order Tubulaniformes; family Tubulanidae; genus Tubulanus; species Tubulanus polymorphus. Next base: position 13,866,071 of record NC_134029.1, on the reverse strand, counting down.
ATCTGTAGGGACCCTGCCACGGTGTGTGTTTATATGCTGATAAGGAAAGAAAGCAATCATTTGTAAGCAAGCAATAACTATATTGATCAAAAAGTTTAAAATACTCATATACCGTATTTTCCGGCCAATAAGCCGATTTTCAAGCCTCAGATTTTTACCCAAAATATCGTGATCGGCTTATTGGGCGGATACGATCTGACATAAAAAATCACTTCCCGATCTATGCCACTCTAATGCTCTCAATGATCGTCAAAATCAAGAAAAGTGGTCGATATTTATTTGAGGTCATTGTTTACTACCAATTATAATCTATTTTGAACTATTTTATTTTTACTTTGATTGTTCCATCACCGCACAGCGGCAATGGTATACATTAATATAATGCGCGAGTTCATCGTACTACCACGTGTCAGTTCATACATTAGTATATACGCAAATCAGCAGTGAGCCGCGTACTGCGTGTATGGCTGTGTGTATAGTAATCAGCTGAGTGAGTCTATATATAGCACAGTCACTCGGCGATGATAGTATACACAGCACTCTCACACATCGGCGGGCGATACTGTCAGCCTCTTAAATCGTCAATTAAGACGAACTAATTGACAAATCAGTGAATTAAAATCTCTGATGAAGGGCCTCGGCTTATTGGGCGAAGCTTTATGAAATCCATGTATTTTATGCTAAAAAACTGCCCTCGTCTTATTGGCCGGAAAATACGGTACATCGAATTTTGTATATTTACATGTCTGACAATTAGAATTTAACAATTCGTCGACGTTTCCCTTCCATTTTCTTCCATTCCTCCATTCTTTTGGTAACCTTTCGGGCACGACTTTGGCGGACTGGTGCAACATTCTGAGTGCTGTTGGACAAATCTCTAGTCACATCTGTTTGAAAAAGAAATGAAAAATATGAGCAAACACATAAACTGCAAATTTCTTGTTTTCTTTCTGATTATCTCATCCCTCTTAAAAGGATATAATTTCAATTTACCTGCAGGAATACTGTCCGAATGTGTTTGGTTCTGAATATTGTCACAAATCATAGTAGTATTCGGAGTATGTAGCGAATCATCAGATTGTTTCTCTTCACAATATCTATTTTCTATTTAAATAACAGAATAATTACTGAATAGAACAATCATTCAAGGGAAGCTGTTTTGTGACGTTTTCATTATCAATTTAAAATCAAAATAAGACTTACCAACACTTTCCGCCAGTAAGTATGAAAAATTCAAGTTCATTAAATCACTTGCATTATTTACTGCCTCTATGATTTTAGAAACATCTGAAAATGGAAATAGGCACCAAATTATCTACAAGCAAAAACCTAGGGATCATTCATTTATTACGTACGCATAAAATTTAAAATTTTCAACCCCCCTCCCCCTCTGTACGCAAAATCGGCCATTTTTTCATATACATTAAGCATTACAGTACGCAATTGCACTGACCCCCTCCCCCTCCCCTAATGCGTACGTAATAAATGAATGACCCCCTACTGGCAAAAAATATCATTATGAATCGGAAAAATAGAAACAATCTAAATTATTTTGAGAATGTAATATATACACAATAATGGGTACATGAATTCACTAATAGCATCAATAATGCATATTACTTTTATACTTACTACCAATATCCAAGTTATCAATTTCAGTGGCTTCGGATGTCGAATTAAGAGGAAAATATACGTCTCATTACTGGTGCTGGTTGGGAAGTCTTCAACTGAAGTATAAAAGTACAAAAAAGTATTAAACTATAATTGTAGAGGTTCTTACGTAATAAACTATAGGTTGGCAAAACAGCCAGTTTCACTAAGATACTGCAATATATGATTATCAAATAGATGTTATTTAATTTTAGCATATGATTTTTATTACATACTTAACGGAGTAGCGGGGTCACTGGGGATTGCATATGTACTGTTTATATATGCAGCATCAACGGTTGTAGCAGAGGTGACTTCATTGCTAAGACCATTCTCATCACCTGCATAAATAAGAAATGAAATAAGATTAAAATTATGTTTTATGATGATGGTGGCCTGTCTGCTCAGGGAGGTTCCCTGTTTTTGTTGATGGTAATGGCCTGCTAGTTATCATAAATCATAAAATTTAATAGACTTACCAGTAAGACTCAATACATTATGATATCTATATGCCGCAGTGATTATTCTGCGACACACATTTGCTGCTGATTCTCCCTTTTTTTCTGATGCATCTCTTTTGTCATATCTCAGATTTAGCCACTTGCAATCCGCTGGCCACCATGGCGTTCTTTTACTCTCATTTCCCCATCGAGGCAATTTTTCAGCATTTGGATTGTCCATCAATTTGGATATTAACACCTCAGTTGGAATTATCACCCGCAAATCTGTCAGTGGTAATCGGGACAGTGGTTTCCCATAGTCGATCATTATGTTAGGTAACTTGAACTCCACAACTGGAGCAGTTATACATTCCCCTGGAGGTATTACCGTCACTGAAGTTAATCCATTGGCAATAGACTCCGCAATAATGTCCTTGTTATCCTCGAACGCTGCGCGCATTAATGGCGATCCAACAATTCCTAGTGTTTTTTGTTTGGTTATTTTATCTGTGTAAAAAAAACAGCTCCAGCATCCATGGATGTGTCCTTCACATACGAATTTACACCTTTTACAATGCGGTTAACTGCACGTTGCGTAGCGGTATCCATCAATGATAATTACATATATACGTGTCCACGACAAAATAAGTTTTCCGACTGATATACCACACTGAAGCAAGGCTTTTATACATATTATCATCTGATTGTTTAAAGTAAACTGTATACTAGTCAGTATACTAGTGTAGAGGCAAATTAATGAAATTTATATTTTAGGGTGACATCAGTCTTAAGGCAATTAGGGGAAATTTGATAGGGACTTATGGCTAAGAAGGGAGTGAGCTTTAAGAGTAAGTAAGTAGGCTAAATTTAGTCTAAAGCAAATAAGAGACATCTATATTTTAGAGTAAAATTAGTCTATACAATGTTATAGAAAGTTGAATAGTTGGTGTAGTTAAGTTTAAGAAATTTATATTTTAGGGTGACATCAGTCTTAAGGCAATTAGGGGAAATTTGATAGGGACTTACGGCTAATTAGGGAGTGAGCTTTAAGAGTAAGTAAGTAGGCTAAATCAGTCTAAAGCAAATTAGAGACATCTATATTTTAGAGTAAAATTAGTCTATACAATGTTATAGAAAGTTGAATAGTTGGTGTAGTTAAGTTTAAGATTTGGTAGCTTGATAGGCCTATTTAATCATTTTTAGAATGTATGAGCAACTTGAAAAACTCTTTCAGTAGATGTGAGCAACTTTCAAAAACCCTACACTGGCTCACCTCAGTAGATGTGAGCAACTTACAAAACCTAAAAAATGCTCATGAGCAACTGTATGAGCAAGTTACAAAAATAGGCAGTTTATATACCTGGATGTATCAGAGAATATACCATCCACCTTTACCTTAATCTTACGGTTCGTTAAATAATTTTCTATTATATTCCAAACGTTTCCCCTTACACCATAAGCCTTTCATTTATGAAGTAACAGCTTATGCGGAACTGAATCGAATGCGACACTAATGTCTAAATATACAGAACGAACGTCGAGATTTCTGTGATATTGCTAGAATTTGGTCGCAGGTACTGTGACCTGGCAGAAAGCCAGACTGACGATTATATATAAGGCTCAGAAATCAGAGGTGAAACCTGATGTTTTGAAGCTTTTAACATTCTGTTTGTTATACCATCCGGACCACAGGCTTTATTAATAGGCAACTGTTGTATCAATTTGAAGATAGAATCCGGAAATGTTAAGTTAATTGTAACATTATTTACACATCGGTCTGGGAAATCAGGAAAATCATCAAAGTTTTTGACGTTATGATATTTTTTTGTCACCGAATTCAGTAATAAGTTAGCTTTTTCGAAACTCGAGGTACATTCTTTGTTTGATTCTTGATCAAAGAGAGTTGGTTTACCACTATCAAATTTATCACCCAATAGTTTTCTAATAATTGCCCAGTAATTACGTTTTGATGATGATGTACTTCCAAGGCCATTTAGTAATTTATTTTCATGGTTCTCTCTTTGTTCAGCAATCAGGCGATTTACATAGTTTGACTGCAATTTATAGCTATTGAAATAATGAGGGTTACCAGTTTTCTTATGCTTTCGATAATTTTCGATACCTATTTCTACGATTTATTTCACTTCTAATCTTATCATTAAACCCATGGGTTATGAAGTATTTCTAATAGTAACAAAACGGTTCGGAATAGAATTTTTATAAACATCCATTAGTTTGTTTGGAAATTCCTCATTAACGGGGTTCCCTATGCTTCACAACAACCAATCAGAGCTATGGGCACCTGCTACAGAGTCCCATCAATAGATTGTTTAGTAACACATTTTCCTTGCCAAACTTTAATTCTAAATCTATATTGTACAGGGATGAGAATTCCCCGCGGATCCGCGGTTTCCCGCAGATTTCGGTATTAAAAAATATCAATTTTCCAAATAGTTCAAAAATGATGTAAAAGTATGGGGGGGTGATGATCTCACTCAATTGGTCTGGCGCGATCGGTAATCAGGTGAACCGTAAAAGCGTTCAGTGCCTGTTTTACTTATCGTCACGTAAAAGTATCGCATTTCAATGCATATTCATTGCAACACAGTGATCTTGTATCTACATTTGTACTACGATGAGTGTGTATGTATTTTATCGATCAGATTAGTGAGCACTCATCGGCGCATTTTTACTGCAATAATTCAGGGCTCGACCCGTAATGCATGAGATGCTGAATGTCATCGAATGAGGATGTACCACTTTGGAACTAGCCATTACCTTCCAAAATATAATAGTCGTTCATGGGTTCAAGATCGCTCTAAGTGCTCGGAAAACGCATTTAATTTCTAAAATTTTCTTGGGGGGTGGCCCCAAAACCCCCCGAAATAGTTTCGCGCCTTTGGCGCTCGGTAGTGCTGACGGCTACGCTGTCAGCTGGTTCGCGTGTGTAACTTCAAGAAAAAAAATGCGCGGATTTTACAGGTCGGCGTTCTCATCCCTGATTGTTTGAAAATAGAAATATTAATTTGAAAATATATTGTATTCTAAAATTTATTTTTGGTGCATATTGGTGCCAGTGGTTATTTTAGTGAATACAACGTGTTTATGAATATTCGGATGAAATTACGCAATACCTATTTGCATGTAGAAAACACCGAACAGGTGAACTAGTATTGTTTAGGCTATAAGTAATCGCCATTCATTGTCACGACACGGCTTGTCCGCAACATCCCGTCTTCGTATGGTCATCGTGTGTGCTCTAGTCGTGGCTGCGGCTGCGACTGTCTCGATATGGGCGATGGAACCGGTCTGGCTGCGGGTGCAGATTGTCGGCAAAAAGACTGGTGCAGTATCGCCGCTCTGTCCTTGGATTTGCAACACACCGATGTAGCTGCTACAGTTCATTCTTTTGACCGTCAACGAATCTACTCCTATATTACGAATTGCATCAATTGTTTACTGGTATTTTGAACTTCGACTTATCATCTCATCTCTGCACTTCAGGAGGCTGTGGTAAAACCTCTTGGCCCATGGGAAATTATTATTTTGAATGAAATAAAGTTCTTAATCGATGTTCATTTAAGTTGTCATCGATTCAATTATTATTAAATGTCTTTGAAAGTGATAGACATTGGTCATATAACCAGCCATATTTCACTCTAAAGCTCAAAGCAAAACAAATCGATCTGACGTATTTTCTTTTGCCTACCACTGTCCGAGGCGTCAAGTCTCACCATAGTGCCCAGGGCAGTTGTCAAAGCAAACAGATCTGCATAATTTAAAGAGTAATAGAATGATGTAATATGTTTTCATCGATATTATAAAAAACTGTACCTCGAGAGCACAGGACCTTTTGTCCTTTAGTTAGTTGAATGTGATTTGTTTTTAAAGGTCCTATGACCTCTAAATTTTACTTTCTGAGATTAGACATGGCAGATTACACGGTTCACTGGGCCAATCTCTAATAATTGTTGGAAAATTCTTTTTTCAGTAATTTGTCATTTTCTTGTGCTCATGAATTTGATAACAATGTATATTTTCTCTTAGCTGAAGGCAAGATAAATAAACATGCTTTTCCACAAAAACTGGGTAGGATTTGATATTGAGGAGAACTTGTGAATCTTTGTGTGAAGCAGTAGGCTGTGTGTAGAAGGATATAGCGTTTGATTGAAGGCTTGTGAGCCTAAGTGTATATATAATTGATTTATTATAGAGTTATTTATTTTATTCATTACGTCTATATGTTATTTATTTTCAGTTCTAGTGTTTGATGTGAAACAAATAAACGTGTCTTATGTGAAAAAGAATCAACGTAATTCGTCTTCGTTAATATCATTTAAAGTGCCCTGAAATATCTATAATGGTAGATGAAAAATTTGTAATCCTCGTAGATTTATCAATCAAAGGGGTAAATGAGAAGGCTACCATATTATCAAGAAATACTTCAGTTGGCTTATGGTCAAGTATTTTAAGTAAATGAATATTAAAATCTCCAAGAATATAACCGATCTTGTTCTAAGTATGAGCTTATTCAGCAAAGAATACAAATCATCGCTAATAGAATTAATAATCGTACTCCAATATGGCTGCCACGTTGCACATGTCTTTTTAGCATTCTACACACATTAAATGACGTGCACGTTATTGGGGTTGGCTCACGGATGAAACCTTTCTAAAACTAGCAGCTTTCTACCGCTTCCAATATGGCCACCATGGCATACCTTGAATTTATTGCTAGCGCTTTACCCACATGAGATTACATGCATTTTCTTTTTAACTTAGTATGTGTAATGGGGTGAGTCCATGAATGAAATCTTTCAAAATTTACCTTTCTTACTCATCCAAAATCGCTGCCACAGAGAATATCTTGAATTTCTTGTTAGTGCTCTTCACACATCAAATAACGTGCAATATCTTTTAAACTTGGTATTTGTAATGTTGAAAATCAGCTTTCTCGCTCATCCAATATGGCCATCTTCTCGTTAGCTCTCCTACGCTTCCAAGGAAAACTTGATATGATATTATGGCTGAGTTCCATTTTGGATGTTGTTAGTATAGTAGTAAAAAAAAAGCCCCTTGACCTTGGTACACTCATATTTTCCCAGAAAATTACCCAGCACTCGCTTACCAAAGTAATGGTCCAATTTTTCAGTATTGACTACACAAATTTGTTCATATTTCAGGAAAACACTACACTGACCCTATTGTAGGCTTATGTGTTATCACGTTTTGTAGGTGAATGATTTAGTACGCAGCGTGGATAGAAGGTCAGCATTGGCTTTGAGAGCGGCAAGAAATGTTTCTGAAGGAATCAAGATGGCACGAGCATTGCTGAAAATTGATGGAAAAGATTAATTGGCAGATATGTCAGTCGTCAATTCAAATTTACAAGGTCAAATATACCATCAATGTGAAATAACTGTAGAAGTTTTTTGATATTGTAACTATTCCTGATCATGAATATTTCTAAGGTCAGGTGACCTTGCTGTTGTGTCGGCTTTGACCACCATGGAAGCACTGAATTTTTTAATTACATGTGATTTGAATAGGCATCTGTGCTGGTTTTTCAAAAAGTCGAATCTTAATTGACTCCTATTGCATAGGCCTAAGTCAGGCCCTCCGGAATTGAGTTGAATTCGACACAGTAATTTGCCTGTAATTTGTGATGAATCTTTTTGAAAATAAGCTTGAAGATGGGGTCATTGGTGATCAAATGTGGCTGCCATTGGGGTTGGCATCTTAAATTTCTTGTTTGCACCATGCAGCCTGCAATTCTTGATGGATTATCACAAATTTGGTGTAAGGATCAGGGTAGGTAAGCTGTCCATGCCTTTAGCATTTGGGGCTCATCGGCTTTCAAATATGGCCACCAGGTCAGCCATCTTGAATTTCCAGCACGAAACGGCCTGCAATTCTTGATGCATTTTCATGATACTAGGTGTAAGAATTTTGATAGGTGAAATGTCTTGAAAATTGAGTTCAAGTATGGCCACCAGGATTGCCATCCATCATGGATTTCTTTTCAGCACGATGCCTACACCAATTCTTGATGCATTTTTTCATGTAGTGTGATATTTGGGGCAGCTAAAATGGGCTTGTCTTTTCATGTAAGGATATATTAACAGAAAATGAACATTATCGCCACATAGCCTATACTATCTTAACTATTTTAAAAATTGTTACATCGTTACAATGTCAATCTTTCTGGAAAACTTTGAATACTGAATCTTCTACTGTGTCATGAAGGTATAAGGCCCGTGGGCCTCTTGTTATTCTATATGGTCACCAGGAGGCGTTGAATAGTAGAATAACTTAGTATTTCCTTATTATATTGGTACCTAGGCATATTTTGCTACCATGACCAATTGCAAAGTTGTAGGACATGTTTTATGATTGGGGTGAGTTTCAAACTCATTGGGTTTTGTATATGGTCACCAGGGGGCGTTTAATAGTAGAATAACTTAGTATTTCGGGAGCATTACGGGAGCCGTATGCTGAGTAAACTATCGCTCATGAATATTAAAAAAACAATTTTAGTAGAAATCGTTTATTAGACAAAGTAGAACGGCAGAAAATTTCCGGGAATTTCTTTGTTGAAAGTTTTGATTTCCGGAACTTTGGAAATTTCCGGAAGTCTGGCAACACTCTCCTATACAATTGCGTATCTCCAAGGATTTGAAAATACAGCTCACATACTCAGGCGGTTGCCTTGGAAGAAACTTTCCCTTAGATATGATACAATCAATGATCCCGCCAACAGCATCTTCATCTTGCAATGATTGTATGCCATACTGCTGGATGTCTATTCAGGTGTACGATCAGTATTCTGGTGTATCGCGGAAAATACTTCAGCTGTTAAACAAATACAGGTATATAAAGGTCAGAAACTGACGATCTGCGCGAACCAGTTACGCGATCACGTAATGACATAACAAGTTATTACTTCGCGCAGCTAAGATATTTTCATGATCAGATTACAGCCATGTATATAAGACATTCAAAAAACTGCAGGTATGATACAAATGTTCATTATGTGATATACAGTAGATAAGGCAACATTAGAGGAAAAAGTACATTTTTTTTGTGTACAAGCCCATTGATGAACAACTGAAAAGACTCCTCGGCTAAAGGGAGCTGGCAAGCAAAATTAATGAATGGGCCTAACAAGGAAAGCAGAACACATGGAGCTGGTGACAGCAATATATTCAACATTTTAATAAGTAACATTGTAATTCGGGGCTTGGGCAGTCCCCTAAGCCTATAGTTATCTTGATAATAAATGCAATATCTAAAAAATTTTGTTCAGAACATGCTTTTGGTGAAACAGTTCTTGGAATTATTCAATGGGCAACAAAGACATGTGCTTCTTTCGTACAGGATCCAATCTTGTCAATACAGGACAAACAACATGACTTTTTTGACACGGCATCCTGGAAAAACTACTAAATGAGGACAATTATAACTGATTGTTAATGACATACAACAAATAAATCTGTAAAGGAAGGTACCTAGTGTGACAATCTACTGAAAAATTCCTGATTGATTCACGGTTTTTTCATAGTGAGCATTTTAGTATATATCTATTAAGATGATTGGAAGACGCGGGTGCAGTTTTATCAGCTGTTGAAGACATTCGATGTAAATAATAATTTTAACCACGTGCACGATAAAAACAGGGACATCAAACTAAAAAAATGAATTTTTGTGATTTGAATAGGCATCTGTGCTGGTTTTTCAAAACGTTGAATCTTAATTGACTCCCATTGCATAGGCCAGGCCCTCTGGAATTGAATTGAATTCGACACAGTAATTCGCCTGTAATTTGCGATGACTCTTTTTGGTTTACCTTTGTCAGCGATATGATGTTGGCATTGAGCCAATTCATGTAAAATCGCGGTATGTGTTTTATGTGAGCATTTGTTTCATTGGTTCTCGGCTTAAACGACGTATAATCGATGCGATTGAAGACGTGGCGAACCTCCTTCGATGACATGGTCAACATTGTTAAAATTCTACGAAAAACTGTTTTTGGCGGGAAAATTCTTAGCTTTCGCGTATAAAATTGCAATGACCTCGATTGGGGGGGGGGGGGGGGCGTCGTCTCTATACGAGCGAATGGGATTGGCTGTTTTTGGGATATACGGGGAATTCCGGCGCTACTAAAATAATGATTGGAAAGCCACAGAATGGCGTACGTTTCATTAGACTAGGTGCCGTATACGTGCGAATTTCAAATGCTCATTGCTGGTGAGGATGTAATTATTTCACACATCCGCCAAAGGTATTGTTTCATTTTAATACCCGGTGATTGTTTAGATTGACATTGAAGTGTAAGCGAACATTCACTTACACGAGGCCTCCACGTCCGCGCGGAGTGCTACATAACACACACACGAGCTCGTACAGTACACTACTAAAGGTGAAGCTGTAACGCGTGGCTCGATGGGGTTTCAAGTGGTGGCTTTTGAATACGTCCGACAAATAACAAACTCCGGATATCAAATTGATGTTTCTTTATTCAACAGATTTTGGACGATTCAAATCTGTAAACAGATAATACAAACTTATAATATCTGAGCTATTTCTAGATTGCGCAATACAAAATAAACCTTTATCTCGTGTTCAATTAAATGCACATTTAAATCCCATGTATACACCTCATGATACGACATTTCACTACTAATTATTGTTCCTCCACGGGAAGTAAAAAGCTATTCTAGTGATTGCACGCTGATACGATCCGGTCACGGTTTTTACTTCTACATTTCGAATAAGTCCATCATCGCTCGGAAATACATGTGATATTCGACCCTTACACCATTTACTACGGATCGGATTCGGTTCATGGAGTAACACGATATCCCCCACTTTCACATCACGTTTCGCAGTATTCCATTTCCTCCGTGGAGCAAGATGAGGAAACACATCTCGATACCATTTTTTCCACCACGCATCAACGATTTTTTGACTATTCTACGCGATGTCTCGGATTTCGCGTCTCCGCAAATGGACCATGGGGTACGTCATCGGATGCTCTGCCCAACAAAATTCCGTTCGGACAAATGTAACTGCCATCGTTTGGATCACTGGAGTTCACTCCAATTGGCCGTTCGTTAACGAGATTTGCTACTTCAAATATAATAGTTTGAAGTTCAAACGGCGCAACTACTTGTTCTCCAATCACAATTTTCAAATTCCTTTTAACGGATTTCACCAACGCTACAGCGCAACCGTTCTGATGCGGCGCTATCGGTGTAATGAACTGCCACGAAATTTCGTGATTTGCGTACCAGACCCGAATTTCCTTCTGTGCAGCTACTAGTTGAGACCCATTGTCACTCTACATCGATTCCGGTTTTCCTCTTACAGATAGAAAACGTCGAAAGGTTTGAATAAATTCCTGTGCCGAGTAATCAAGCGCGATATCGCAATACACTGCACGAGTCGCGAGACAGGTGAAAATAACACCCCAAACTTTCATTGTTGTCATTCGCTTGATTCGGACGTTAAACGGTCCAAAAAGATTGCACGCGGTATGTTGAAACGGAGGGCTCGGATTCAATCGAATACTCGGAAGGTCAGCCATGTACTGATCCTCCACTTTTGCACACATTTCACGACAAAATAAGCAACTGCGCACTACCGATTTAGCTAACCGATTCAACCCGATTATCCAGAATCCTCGTCGGACCTTCGCGGTTGTCGCTGCAACTCCAGGATGACCATATCGATACTGATGTTCCACGATAAGTTTCGATATGAAATGATCCTTTGGTAATAGAACGGGATGTTTCTGATCATAAGCTACATCAGCGTTTCCAAGTCGACCTCCTACTCGGATAATCCCTGCAGAATCTACAACCGGCGATAATTTCCGAAATTCCACTTCATATTTCCGATTTCTAACTTCGGTTTGTGCCAATATCACGATTGTGCTTTTCGCGCACTTTAATTCGGCTGCAGTAACTTCTCCCGTTTGAAGTTGTTCTTTCTTATTCCGAACTCTCGCCTGCAAATTTTTCACAAATCGCAGAACCATTGCAACGAGGCGTATCAGACGATTCAACGTGCTAACTTTCTGCAACGCACTTATCTCGAATCTTGGTTTTGTGACCATAACGCACCCTAGTTTTTGTTCGGAATCATCTATCTCGGTTGTTTCGGTAGGATATGACACTGGCCATACATCTTTCGGTTGACGCAGAAATTCTGGCCCACCAACCCAGCGAACATCTAAATCGGATTCATTGATTCCACGGCTAATATCATCGGCCACATTCTCAGTCGACGGACAATGGCCGTAATAACTATGCTCAGTTTTAGACAGAATTTCTCCGATCCTATTCGCAACAAATGTTTTATATACCCGCGAGTCATTCTGAATCCACGAGTAAGCAATCATCGAATCAGTAAAAATGTAAACGTTCTTGATTTCGAGTCTCGATTCAACCTTGATAGTCTCATAAATTCTACAGCCCAATACCAATGATTGTAGTTCTTTTCGTGGAAGACTTATCGTACGAATAGGTGCAATCCTCGACTTCGCCAACGCAAACTTTATCTCCACCTTTCCATCTCCACATATCAAACGTAAATATGCAACACTCCCGAAAGCGACATTTGATGCATCACAGAAAATGACAAGGTCTGGATCTGACGCCGCATTTGCCGGAGTTAGACATCGATCAAACTTCCGTGTTTCCAGCTTACGAATTTCCTCGATCCATCTTAACCATTTGTCTTGCATCTTCTCTGGTATCGGTTGATACTCGCCATAATTCCTGCAGTCCGATTTTCCCTTTAACAACAACGCTTTTCTAAATCGAAAACGGTATTCACACTATCTGCGATGTCATCCATATATCGACATTGCTTAATCGTTGCGACGGCATCTGGATACTGTGTTTTATATTGATCCGCAGTCATATCCATTGCAATATTTGCGAGAGCTGGTGACGATACATCTCCAAATGTTAAGACCATCTTGACGTAAATATCTGGATCTCGATTCGACTCATAATTTCGCCATAAGAATCGATGCGTTTGAGTATCGATACCTGGGCTAACGAGAACTTGATGGTACATCTTTTTGACATCTCCGACCAATACATACTCTCTTTCACGCCAGCGAATCAACACTCCGAGTAAATTGTTGAGATGATCACCGCATTTACTCAAATAATCATTTATCACATGACCTCTATAGTTCTCAGCTTGATTGAAACCATACGGCACGGATGAGTTGGTTTATCTGGTCGAACTACAGCATGGTGACTCATATAATGAACAGGCCCACGATAATTTTCGATTTCTTCAGCCGTCATTTTCTTTGCCGAACCGGACTTCACTAGTTGCTCAACTTGCTCATTATAAATCTCAGCCAATTTCGGGGATTTCTGCAATCGTTGTTCCAAACCGCGCAATTTCGCAAATGCTTGATAATAATTATCTGGTAGCTGATTTGGATCCTTTTTCCACGGTAACGGAATTTGCCACCGATTTCCGATTCGAATGGCGGACGAACGAATCTCTAATTCTTCTTTCCCTTCGATCGCAGTTTTGATTTTTTCGCCCAGTTGTATTTCGTGACAGCACCAGTTCAAACAAACACCCATTTCTTCGGTTTCCCAGAATCTCGACATGTCTGTAGGGTCGTGTAATTTTGTCAAAATTACTTTTCCCGGACTACAACGTTTATCTTCTTTATCAGAACGACCAAACACTACAGACCGAATATTGTTTCACGCAAACCATAATCACCCTTGTGAATTATAAAACCAGTATGAAATTCGATATTGTCGACGCCGATTAAAATGTCAACCGAACCAGGTTCAGTATCAATATCTTCCGACTGAATCATAAACAAATCGCATATTTCCGCTTTGTCAACATGATACAAATTTTCACAGATTTTCGGAAAGCCTATCGCTTCAATTTTACGACTTTTATCTCCGGAGATTGTTGAAATTTCAATTTCGTATAGTTTCGTTTTTAATTTTTGCACCGAATCTCCAACCGTGACAATCTCCACTTCGATTTCGTCGCCTTCTAAATCCAACTCTTCAGCCAAATCTTGACGAATTAGTGTTAACTGTGATCCACTATCTAGGAGGCAGCGCACGCGTTTATTTGCTACCACTACCGGCAAAATCGGTAGTAGACATTCTCCTTTTTTATTTCGACAATTTCCGACCGTTCCGCTTACTGTATGACCAGGGTCGTTTTCGGTTCCCGAAGTCTTCTCGAAGTTTGCTCCATGTAACAGAATATGATGTGAATATCGACATGCAGGTTCAGGACATTTTACCCTTCGCGCACGACATGGGGGTTTATGTCTACGCAGACAAAAATAACATGCATGAACACGACGTACTTCCTTCAAACGGTCATTCGACGACAATGACTTGAAACGCTTACAGTCATCTACTTTGTGTTCCCCTTTACAATACCAACACGACGTCACATAGTAATTTCCCTGAGCACCCTCCGGTCGCGGATGCCACGAAGGCGTTTGTGTAGAGCCCGGAAAAACTTGAGTATTGTTCATGGTATTTCTCGCAGCGGTACTTGACCCACTGTCCACTTCTACGGCTAATATTGAACCCTTCTTTACATTTGTCGAACTACGGATATCGGCTCCAGCAATTTTGTGTATCTGAATCTGGTTCCACATCCAATTCAAGAACGTATCGATATTCGGACTGATTTGATCTCGGAGCTGACATTCTGCCCATTTCAATTTATCACTATTACACAGTTTCCGTTCAAGAACCCCTAACGTCGTTGAATTGTCGAGATCTTCTTTTCGTTCCATTTCGGACATTATCATTTCAGCCTTTTTTATCTTATGGAACAGCTCTACAAACCGTAAAAATTCATTCTCACCCAGCGATTTTAACTTTTCCAGTTCACCAATAACAAAATCGCTAGTTTCACGTGGATTTCCGTAAACTTGATCCAGTTTCGCCCATGCTTCTGCATATTCGAATACGCCATCTATCCACTTGCGCGCGTTATAAGCCGGGTTTGTGTTTTCTAACGCATTTCGCAGTAAATACAAAACATCATCGGCGATTCCGTATCGAGGCTCGACTATTCTTTGCCAGTCACTTCGAAACGCTAAATAATCATCGATTTTCCCCGAGAATTTCGGGATCGGAATTTTCGGCATATTCAACGCATCGTTTCTTGTTTTAACCGGAGACACGGCAAATTTCGAACAATAATCGGTTACCCGGACTCGAGCGACATCGAATTGTTTCTGAACATTATTTATCCACGCTTCTTCCAATTCGTATTCGTCATCATTCATATCTTCTGTGTAATTTTCGTGTGCTTTTTCCGCAGCTGACAGTTTCTCCCTCAACACTTCTAGCTCAAAACTTATTTCGGCTGGCGTACGATTTGCCACAATAGCCTCACTCAGCGAATTTTCGACACGCGTAAATGCTGACTTAGCTGCCCGACGCTTATTCTTAAGTGTTGTTGTTGTTGTCTTCTCAGGATCTGCCATGATGACGCTAGGTGAGACTCAATTTGAATCAAATGGCTCGATGGGGTTTCAAGTGGTGGCTTTTGAATACGTCCGACAAATAACAAACTCTGGATATCAAATTGATATTTCTTTATTCAACGGATTTTGGACGATTCAAATCTGTAAACAGATAATACAAACTTATAATATCTGAGCTATTTCTAGATTGCGCAATACAAAATAAACCTTTATCTTGCATCATAATATTTCGCCTTAATTTAATGGAATTACTTCTCTATTTCACTGATTTATGTTATACTCTTATACTACGGAATATTCTCTTATGTTATTACACCATAATCTACTAAATTAACACTGCAAATAGTATAAAATACTCACTGAGTATGCCAGTAATTTAATATTTCCCCATCAACCATGTTGCAATATCTTCCGTGATTTCAGAATTATAAAACTAGTACATGAAACGTTGACAGCTTTCTCAAACCTCTGAGAACACAAAATGAAAATTCAAAACCCGAAAAGTTAGCGATTCAACGCGTGAACGTTTGACATGAAAATAGGCTGAATTATCGTTGCAGAAGATGAGCGATGTGTTTTCTGTTTGATAGAATTTGTAATAAATTGTTATTTCTTGTGACCTGAAAATATTAAGCAGCAAACTACAAGTATGGGTCGAGGTCTGAATATTGTAGTCGTAAGTTCCAGGATTTAAAACGATCTAATAACCGATATCTTCCGTACCGGTATTCTAACTTCCGCGGCCAACATTGGAAGAGATTTCCAAGACCCAATATTCATTCACCCTCTGATATGTGACATCATATGAATTTTAGGCCATCCCATATTAATGGTCTGTTTGCCGTGACCCGACGTCAAAGGTACCGAGTGAAAACTTTTTTCTCTGGGATTCATCGAAATAAATTTTTTTTTGATAAAAACGGCCGGTCGACCGACCGACCGACCGACCAACTGCCGAAGTGTGAGCTACGTATGTTTGAATTCAAGTGTGCATCGTGTGAAAACATGCCTTGACATGTGGCCTAATTTAAGTTTTCCAGGAAACTGGCAGTGTTCCGATAAGCTGCCATTCATTCTCATAACGACTATATTAAAGCTGGTAACGTAAAAGCGCGCACATATATTCAAGGTACTGTTTCATTTTTAACACAGAGATGACGCTCTGAAATCTTCGCTATTAGACCAATTTCCCGTGCACAACATATATGATTTTTGCGATATTGTTTCGATGTAAAAAAGGTGATAAATTTGTTTTTTTTTGCCCAAAAATTTTGCCCAAAATATTTCTACCTACCTACCGACTCATCCTGAAAAGTTGAGACGGTGTTACGGCAAACAGACAATTATTTTGGGATGGCCTTATTTGAACAAATTTTTTTCATATTATGAAACATATTTTTTTGAAAATATGAAATAGTTTCCCTGCCGCGCCTTCGTGTACTCTACAAACTTTTGGACGTGGACCGTAACCAAATGTTTATCTTTGGTCTTATTTGACTACAAAATAATTATTTAAGAAAGATAAAATACAATATAAACTCGTGGAACTTTGAAGTCACGAGTTAAAAAGATTTTTCAAGCAATGCCCTTATTCCAAACAACCTCTAGCTTTCAAGGTAAACCACACTTAGCCCATGGGCAATTTATTGAAAATTAGCTTTGGGGGTCTGGCGAGATGTCCACCCCTATTGTAAAAAATGTCATTGGTGATCAAATATGGCTGCCATTGGGGTGGCCATCTTGAATTTCTTGTTTGCACGATGCAGCCTGCAATTCTTGATGGATTTCCACAAAATTTGGTGTGAGGACCAGAGTAGGTAAGCTGTCCATGCCTTTTGTATATGGAATTCATCGGCTTTCAAATATGGCCGCCAGGTCAGCCACTTTGAGTTTCTAGCACGAAACGGCCTTCAATTCTTGATGCATTTTCATGATACTAGGTGTAAGAATTTTGGTAGGCCTAGGTGAAATGTCTACCCCTTATTGAAAATTGATATCAAGTATGGCGACCAGGGTTGCCATCCATCTTGGATTTCTTTTCACTACGCTGCCTACACCAATTCTTGATGCAATCTCATGGGCTTGCATGCTTTCTTGTGCTCTGATATTTACACACATTTAATGCAGTAATAAAATCTAGGTTCCTTTCGTATATTGGCTATATCGTTTGTTGTTTTCATTGTTTTAAGATTTCGTTTAATCGTTTTTGTTATTTCAGCAGCGCACACCAACCTTGATTGAGCATGCGTGATCAGTCTTGAAATTGGTATTCATGCGCGGCATAGTCCTGCCGACAATTCAATTCATTCTTTATTGACACAATAAAACATTTAATTTCATGTTTTAAAAAAAATTCTTCTAATTCTCTTTTACTTTCATTGGGGGTTTGCGTTAGCGGCCATTTGAAAAATCTCTGTATGAAAATTTATATTTTTATGCCCCCGGCTCAACTTAAGTTTAGAGGGGGCATATAGATTTACCCCTGTCTGTATACGCCAGTAATTGGGAAAGTAGCTTTCATACCAGAGGTCGAGCGGTCGAGACACCACTCATCACCACAAGTAATTTTTTTTCCTAATAAATGGGAGATAGGAAAGCATTCTTAGCAACAATAAATAACAGAATTAAACCAACAAAAAAACAATTTGAAATAAAAAAGTTAGTTGATGTTACAAAAGAAATTGAACATAAAATATTGAAATTAGAAAAGATAAAAACTAAATATGGAGAGAAAGTATCAGCGAATTTAAGCTACTGGGTTTCATTGAGTACAGAGGAATTAAAAGATTTAGAAGGATTTAAAATAATCTACCATGGGAAAAATGAAGACAGTCATCATGATTTAGAAATTGTTGATTAAATAAAAAATAAAAATAATGAATATCTAGAATCCAAAATAACCTTAGTCGTTTTACAAACAACTACAATCATACAGTCAAACATCTGTTACATGTTATTATAAGAGAGTGCTTCATTTGAATATTGATGGATCAAACAGGTGTTGCAATTCAACGTTGTTGTTATAGCAGTTATATAATAAGCACGCAGTACATACAACACACACAGGACAGGAGGATACATTCTCTCTCGTGATTAAAAGGAATATTTCAATGTTTTTACCCGACTTGACTCGCAGAGTTTTTAGGGGATAAGCATCCCGTTATTGAGAGGCGCCACGAGATACCTATCCCCAAGCATTTCTACTTACACCCCTGTGACCCACGCCTCACCAATTCTCCTTCAATGGTTGACAGGAAACACATTATATTTAAGGCGCATAATGCATTTCCTATCAACCCCTTACCCCCGAAAGGAGGATCGAAAGTCGAAACTGAAGGAGAACCACGGAGGGTGGACAAAGGTGCATTTTCGAAATTCCCCTGCAAGCCAAGCCAGGCGGCACTCCAGTGGTCGAATGAATTGCCTTATATACTTAGCTAAAACACCTAAGTAAATGTTGCTGGTGCTAAAAAAATATGTGAAATTTGAAATTATAAATTATTCTGAATGAAAAGAATATAGGAATGAAAACTGATAAATGAATTATGGATTTCTAACTTAATTATGATATAATTTTAAATCAAATTAGTAATCAATTACCATGTTAATATCTAGAATCCGAAATGACTTATCAGGACAATTTAATTGCTCCGCATAGATAGACAAAAGTAGTGAGATATTCAATTATTTTTTTGCTTTTTTTCTAAAATATTAATCCATTTTTTTTATTGTCAATTTTGGAATTTCAGAAGTATTTTCATTTTTGATAGCAGTTGTTTCAGAATTATTAATATCATGAATTTTATTTGATTTCTTATACCAATTACACCCAATCAAAATGAATACAATTACAAATCCAACTGTAAAATATAGACATTTATCAAATATTCTATTATTAGAAGGAGTAGAAATAACAATATTTTCACTATTTTTATTAACATTTTTATTACTTATTTTTTCTTTTACAGCTTTTTTATATTCTTGTGATTTAATTCCTAATTGCCGAGACCATTCAATTTGTTTCTGTGATCTCGGTTTTTTCTTCACAGTTAATTCCTTCACTTCTTCCGCCTTGTTCATTTATTATAGAAATATTTTTACTTTCAATATTTGAAAATGTTATAACTCCAGTTGATAATAATGTCATAAATCCACCTAATTGAAATGATAAATATCCAATCCATTTATTTAATTCAGTCATAACTAAATAATCATTTTTTAAATCGGAATATAATCTATTTTCATCTTCAATTGGTAGTATATAATTACATAATTTACTATAACCTTTTACTACATTTTCTGATATCGCGTCATTAATTCTAGCTGTTCTCGCGGCTTCATAAATCTTAAATAATCTAATAATTTCATCTGATTTCATTGTATCTAATTCATTATAAGTTAAATTTTTACCGACAAAATTTTTACATTTTCCAGATGCTATTTATATTTCTAATTGATGTTTACAATAAAGATAATATTCATAATTATTATTTGTTGTAACATTATTTAAAGCACCATCATCTGGAGTTAATTTTGTTTCTGTTATTCCTAAATCGTTTTTTCAATTGGAACATCACCATTTTTAGATTTTTATTTTCTTTTCACCTCCCATTTATATAACAAATAAATTAGTTGTGTTGTTGCAACTAGAATTCAACTAGATTAACAAGCTAGTTGAAATATTGTTGTTTTTGTTTATTTCTTGTTAAATCTAGTTGATTTTTGTTCCAACTACTAACAACTAGAATTCAACTAGAATGTAACTAGAATTAAACTAGATTAACAAGCTAGTTAAAATATTGTTAAATCTAGTTGATTTTTGTTACAACTACCAATAACTAGAATTCAACTAGAATGTAACTAGAATTCAACTAGATTAACAAGCTAGTTGAATTTAAATAAATTCATATTTAAATGGGTGTTGTAATCTAAATAGTAATTTTGATCTTATAATATTTTTCAACTTATCCATATATTCATTATGTATATCATGTGGAATAATATCATTTTCCTCAAGCGCATTTTTCATCGATTTTCTATCTTTATTGTAGAATAATACTAAAAATCTAATGTTTTCTCTAAAATCTTTAACAATTGAATTATATTTTTGATTTAAAACCCAAGTTGTTATCCCAAAATGTCTCCCAGAGAAAGCTAAATAACATAACTCACTTTCTCTAACTTTTGAATCATGTAAATTTGCGCAATCATCTATGATAAATAATGTATTTGATCCTTTATAAATAACAATTGCTATTTTTATACAATTATCTAAATTTTTACTGTTTTAGGATCTAATATAATAAATTTATTATTTCTAGTAATATTTCTATCATAAGTTTGATTAAATTCTCATATGTTGGACAAAATAATACTATATTATCAAAATAGTTTTCATAAACAGTTTCTAATAAATTTAATATAAAATAAGTTTTTCCACAATTTGTTACGCCAGAAATTAACATATTATGAGGCTCAAATATAAATAATTCCTTATTCATTTATATATTTTTAATTTTACTTGATAATATCCATTCATTGAATTTATCTGGCCATCCAACCCATTTTACTAAAGAATATTTTTTTCTTTTAGTAGTTTTTGTTTTTAATACTTTTTCAATTTTATATTCTTGTTCTAGATTTTCAGTAATTAAACTCAATTCTTCTTCGTAAAAGTAGCCATCAACTTCTTCACTATCTAAATCTTCTAATTTATAGACATATGGTTTTGTTGTTATAACCTTTTTTATTTTATATATTTCTCTAGTAAAATTTCGATCGTATCCTTTATCAAATATCTTTTTATACTTAAAAATTCTAACATTTTGACCAACTTTAAATTTAGGTTCACCAAAATCATCTACAAGAAATGCTCCATATAAATTATTCCAAACAAATTCAGCATTTTCAGGTTTTCTAGCATCAATAGGTTTCATTCCAATAGAAGAATGATAAGAATTATTATATCCTTCTATCAATTTTGGTAAAACATCAATCCATTTAAAAGTATTATTTGCTGTAAAATATTTCCACATTCTTGTCCTTAATGTTCTATTAAATCGTTCAACAATTGCTGCTTTTTTATCCGATTTTGTTGAAAAATATTTAATATTATGATTATCTAAGAGTTCATGAACAAGTGAATTATCAAACTCTTTTCCATCATCAAATTGTATTTTTTCTGGTTTTAGTTTATCATCCGAAAGAAATTTTCTTAAAACATTTGATGTTTGTACAGCATCTTTTCTATAAAGTGGGAAACTCCATACATAACGACTAAAAATATCAATTATATTCAATATCCACCAATAATCATCATTATCTTTCTTAACATTTTTCATATCAATTAAATCTCCTTGCCACTGTTGATCTACATAACTTACCATAGTTTTACGAGTTTTATATTTTCTAACAATTTTTTTATGTGTTGTGTATGTTGGTTGTTCTAACATAAATTCATTTATATCTTTATATTTAACTAAATTTTGTGGGATTATCTTATCTAATTTATCTTGTTTTAATATAAATGTGCATTTTGAAATTTTTGTCTCCTCTTTTCTTCGCCATGAATAATTGTATTCCATCTTTAGTGTTCTGTAGTTTTTTCCCAGAACCATGTAATGAATTATCCTCTGTTGTTCTAAAATCTAACCATAATGCATATTTATTGCCGGAATAATAATCAATTTGATTAATATTACAATTTTCAAATGATTTTACTTTTTCATTCATAAAATGTTTTCTAATTTCTGGCCACTGATCTATCATTCTCATTCCTTGACAAAATATTTTATTTGCTATTCCTTCGATAGTTATTTCTACTTTTGTTATTTCAGGATTATAATAATTATCTACCTTTATTGCACCATTAGAATATGTTGCAATGGTAAAAAATATTAATATACCTTTAATAGATCTTCTTGGGAAGTTAATATTCTCATTAATTATTTCATCATTTGCATTAATAGTTACAGTTTTAAATTTATCAATATAATCATATAATAATGAAAATCCTTGATTGTATTGAGTTTGAATTGTGCTAGCAATATTTTCATTACTGTGTCATATTCTAAACATATATTCGATAATTTATCACACATATCTTTAACAACGCTAGATAATACAATTTCATTTACAGGAGCAAATGTTATCTCAAATATAATATCTTCTTGAATTGCGTATTTATATAAATGTGCATTATTATTTATCAATTCAAAGTCTAATGGAATTTTATATTTGCTTCCATAAATCTTTTTAATCAAATTATCTGTGGCACGAGTTACTATTGCGTCATTAGCTCCTGATCTTAATTTATTATCGTTTTCCGATTGAATACCCTGAAATATCATATTATTTCTATTTTCTTTAGTTAACCATAAATCTTTATAATGCATAAATAAATTATAATCATCTAATGAGAAAACTGTTTCTGGACCAATCTTTAAGGTTAATTTTTTAATCAAATATCTCCCAACATTATCAACAACATAATTATTATCATAACCAGTTACTTTTATATCAGCTGATAAATAAATACTATTTGGAACATAAAAAGTATTTTGTGTTAATCGAGGAATTCTAACATATAAAGTTTCATCGGGATTAATATTTGAAGGATTATGAGTAATTATATGATGTGATCTTTCTGCTTTAATAGCATTAGATATTCTAGAAATCTTAGAAGGACTTATATAACTCCCACTCATTTATTTAACAAAAAAATTAATTATTCATTTTTTATTATTTTTTCTTGATATCTTTTTGATATCATATTCACTAACCCAAAAATAATAGCACTTACAACTGTAATTAGAAATAAAATAATATGTTCAGCAGCAAAGTTAAGAATATTCCCAGCAGATTTCAATATAAAACCAACAATTGATGCAATAATTCCTGGTAAAGCTGCAGCAGATTTTTTAGATAGTTCCCATAAATATTTTGCTAATTTCTTTAAACCATCTTTAACTTTATCTTGTATAGAATTATTATCTGGGGGTTTATCTGGTTTATTGGGAGTAGGAGTAGATTTCAAAGCATTTGATACAGCTAAACCAATTGTTGTAAATAACATAGTTACAGCAGTTAGAATTGAAAGAATTGTTATTCCTTCTAATTTAAATAATAATTTTATTCTATCTTTCAATGATATTTCAGAATTTGGTTTAATCAACAAATCTTTAAAAATAACTTTTAATCTATTTATATTATAATCATATGATTTTGATAATAATTTAATTTCTTCTTTCTGTACTTCTAAATTATCTTTTAAATTATTAATTTCTTTTTCTAATCGTAATTCTTTTTGCCTATACTCTATTTCATCAATTACTTGATGATCTAAATCAGACTTTAATTGTTCTATTTCTTTATTTTTATCAGTTAATTCTTTTTCTAAAGTTCTAATTTAAAAATCTCTTATACTTTTATCATGTGCAATTTTATCAGATGCAAGTCTTATACTTTTAATTTCTCTAATTGCTTCAACAGAAAATATATTATTTAAACCTTCTAATTCTTGATCTGTTGCATCAATTTATCCATTCGGTAAAAGTTTTTCAATTGAAACTTTATTGGATTTAAGTTTACTAGTTTTGGAAGTTATATTCTGTTCAGAAGTTGTTTCTGTTTCTGATTTCTTTTTGATTATTTCAAATAATTCATTAATTCTTTGTTTAAATACGTCTATATTATCATCTATTTCTTTTTGTGTAACATCAGTTATTTCATTACTATTACTTATTCTCTTAATTCTAAATGTTTCTAAATTTTTCAAAGTTGATTCCGCTAATATTTTTTTTAGTTTTGTCCTTTGATTAGAGATATCAATATAATAATCACCTTTCAAACGATAATAACATTCACCATTATCTAAAAATCTTAATTTATCTGCTAAAGGTCCAACGTCTTCATCATTTATGTTAAGTTTAGAATTTTCAATTATATATTCTAATTTCTCTATTTTGTTTAAATTATCTAAATCTTGTTTTACTAAATCTGGATCTAAATTTTCAGGATTTAATTGTGATTCTGCATTTTTAATATAATCAGGCATATTTAAATTATTATTATATCCTGGCTCATTACCATCATTATAACTTGTTTCGCTAAAATCAGGTTGTTGTTCATCAGTTATGCCAGGTTCATCAAAATTATCCATTCCAATATCTTCTCCACCTTCTACATCCATTTATATAATAAAAAAATTAAAATTTAAAATATAATATTCCTCCTATAACAATTCCTATACAAGTTAAAGCTAATTTAGTATTTTCATGGGATTTATTATCATTATCAGTTTTAATTATATCATGTTGAATATTATCAGTTTTAATATTTTCTGATGTATTATAATCCGGTTTAGAATCATTATTTAATTTAATATTCTTAGTTTTAGTTTCTGTTGATTGAATATGTTTTTTATTTTTTTCACCTTCCATTAATTTTGGAGCGGTAATAATCTTTTTATTTATATCATTTAATCCAAATGAATTATTTATTGTTGCAGTTTTAATTAGATTATTGTAACCAATTATGTTTCCCTTCTTTAGTACTAAATCATTAGAAATAATTAATAGATTAGGGCCTATACAATAATTTAGTCTTACATGAGATTTATCTAAATAATTTTGATATCTTACAATGTTTTCTGGAATCGATTTATTTTATCATTATGAATAGAATCTTCAAATAATACTTTGAATTGTTTCTGTGCATCAAATGATGTATTTAAATTTCCAATTATTGGGGATCTTGTTTCAACTTGCACACCTAAAATACATATCAAATAAGTTCTAATAGATTAATTTATTCTTTGTATACCTGATTTTGTAAAACCTTCATTATTTTCTAAAATGAAATAAACCCAACCATTATTGTTTTCTTGTTTTAAATTATCATAAAATGTCGGTAATTTATTGAAATTTAATGTTTCTAAATCTTTAGTTTCTATTTTACCATAACCTAATTTATTACTATAGATATTATAAAAACTATTAGATGGTATGGGAAGTGCACAATATTCTGCAATCTTTTTAGGGCAAGGAAGTGATCTTATTGTTCCAATTTTTGTTCTAAAATCAGAATTATTTATATCTATATTAAATTCATTACAAATTTTATAAAACTTTGATAAATTAATATTATTATCTAATTCTTTAAAATACCTAGATCCTGGTAAAGCGCACTCTAATTCATTTAATATTATTCTGATTTGAAAGTATGTATGAAATCTAAATAAACTTTGAATTAATTTATATTTAGAATTATTCAAATGATCATTCCAACTAATTCCACATCCTGTTGTTGCACAATAAACAGCAAAATTTAATTGGTTCTGTCAGTACTTCATATTAGATTTTTATAACCATTGTTTTTCAACTTTCAATTTTTTAAAATTAATTAAATATACATGAAATATATTTTCCATCTTTGCATTAAAATTATTAGTTTCAGTAACATAAGTTTCTAAATTAGTTAATGAATCTAAAACTTCATTTCTATATAAGTAATATCTTTATTAAAATCTATTGCTGGAATATTATATTTAATGGATTTATTATATTGGAAAGCTTTTGGAAAACCATCTACCATTTATTTAAAAAATTAATAATTTATTAATTTTTTTAATAATTTATCTTGTTCTTCAACTGTTATATGACCATTTAAACTTATTGTATAATCTAGTGTATTCTTCAATTTATTAATTTCTTTTATATTTGTTTTAATTTTTTCTTTATTACCTTTTATATTTAATTTTGAACTTATACCAGTTAAAACACTTGAACTTAATCCTAATACACCAATTGATATAGCTAAAGGTGTTAATGGACTGAATATTGCTAGAAATGTTATTACAGAACTAATTGTAACCGAACCACTTATAATCAAATAATATATAATTTTAAGATTTTAAATATTTTTTCTTTTTTATCTTTAAGTCACTTTCAAATTCTAATATTTGTTTTTCTAAATATATTTTTAATTTAGTTTTATTTATATCATGAGGAATAATATCAATACTATCAACTTTATCTTCCATTTATTTAGCAAAAAAAAATTACTAATTAGTTAATTTATATGCTACAAATATAACAATAACAGTTCCACCTAAAATCCATATTATTTCATATTTCTGTTGTTCTTTACTTGGGGTATAATAATCTGATAATTTAGGTTTGTATAGATGTAATTTTTCTTTATTGGTTACCGCGTTATATAAACTCATTGCATCATCAACTGATTGAAAATCTCTATGTGAAATCTTCTGATCATATAATTCCTTATTAATATAATCCATATAGTTTTGCCTCTTTTCTCTATATTCTTCTGCTGCTTTATTGTATTTTTCTAATGCTAAGTTATGTCTTCTTTGTTCTCCTAATGAACTATTTTTATCAATATGCTTGAATAAATAACCACCACCAGTAAATGCTAAAGCGTTAACAATTGCCGATCCTTTAATAGTTATAATTGTAGAAGCCATTTATTTAGCAAAAAAATTATGCATTTATATGGGAGGAATATATTTTTGTTTTTCTAAATAATCAATAGTTAGATTAGATAAAGTAACTGCTAATGTTAATTTTAAGATATCATTTATATCAAATCTATCAACATTAACACTTCCCATTTTGAATACTTATTTTAATAACATTGAATAACCAACAATTCCAACTGATAGTAATGCGCCATTATATAATCCAGTTATTATCCACTTATTATCACTCATTTATTAATCAAAAAAATTACTATCTTCAAAATATTTAGTTATTTTAGTGATGATTAATTCAACATTTATTTCATTGCTACTTTTATGATTATCATATATTTCGGTTAATATGTTTTTAATATCATCTATGATAAAATCTTCATCTAATTCATAAAATCTTAAAGATTCTCTAATTAAATTAGTAATCTTTTCTACATTTAAAGTTTCTTTATCTATTGTTGTTTCATACTCAAATGTTGTTTCATTAGAAAATGTTATATTTTTGATATGTGTAATTACATCATTAATGTTAAATTTCATTTCTTTCTCACGTTTAAAATCAAATCCAAAACATATACTCGGTCCAACAGTTATATTCATTTATATAGTGAAAAAATTACTCTTTACATCTTATAACTAATTCATAAATTACAGGAAAGTCATTCAAATCAATTAAATAACCATTATGATTTCTTATTTCTAATTTAAAATTATTGAAATGTGGAGTACAAGGTTTAAAATCACATTCAGTTTGCGTTCCAAATTGTTTAACATTTTTTAATGGTAAAATATTTAATATACTAGAATTACAAATTGTATCTTTAGTTGCTTCAAATGTTTTTGTTGGGTCAATTAAATTGCAATAAATATAAAAATGTGTAAAAGGTATTAAGTTTGATTTACCTTCTGCGTATGCTGTAACAATATCTGGGTTAATTCCTAACAGTTTACCTATAGGTTTTCTTACTGTAAATCTAAATTGTTCGTCATTAGCTAACCTAATCTTTATTTTTTTAGAACTATCACTTTTTAAAATTCTAATACTAAATCCGGAATCACTTCCTAATTTAGCTCGAGCTTTTCTATTAATTTCTTGTGCTAATGTATCTAAATTATATAATCCTGGTTTTAAATATATAAAAAACCATTTATTCCTCTTTTTGTAAAAGATTGAAAAAATTAAATGTTCTAGACTTTTATCCGATATATTGTAAAATGAGTTACATAAACTTATATTTTCTAATTTTAAATCAACACAATTCTTAAATTCTCTATCTAATTGAACTATTAAATTATTTGATTTATAATTTGTAAGTTTTCTAGAATCAACAAATATTCTGTATTCTTTTAATTCTACCATTATTTATAACATAAAAAAATTACCGCTCATCACTAAAAATTAATTTTAATAAAATTTTTCCTTAATAAATGGATGAGAAGATACCATGCGAAATTTGCGGTGAACTTCTAAGAAAAAGTAATATGGCTCGACATATGAAAAAACATGATGAAAATTATAAACCCCCCAAACTAAACTGTCCAAAATGTAATAAATTATTCTCAAGAAATTATGTTAAAAACATTCAGAGAAGTGTAAAATTAATGGCGCAACGGCTAATGTTGATAGTAACGAAAGTAATAGTAATTCTGTTGAAGTTGAACCTGAAATTATTTGGAAAATACCTTTTTTATTCTATGATAAGGATAATATAAAAGATCATTTCTGTGAGCCTTGTCGAATAAAATATAGCCCTGAAAATATAGAAGATTAGGAGAATCATCAATTTCGTAAAGTACATATAGATAAAATTTCTAATAAATTTGAAACTGAATTCAATGAAAGAAAAAATAATTTATTAGAAAAAAT
Source organism: Tubulanus polymorphus (assembly GCF_964204645.1). Classification (NCBI taxonomy): domain Eukaryota; kingdom Metazoa; phylum Nemertea; class Palaeonemertea; order Tubulaniformes; family Tubulanidae; genus Tubulanus; species Tubulanus polymorphus. The sequence goes on along the minus strand of NC_134029.1, from coordinate 13,837,110 downwards.
GAAATATGAGAAAACGTTACCAGATAATAAAGAAACAGTTGAAAAGTTAGAAAAACAATATAATGAATTAACAAGAAAAACATATTATTGTAAATATTGTAAATTATTTATTACAACAAGTAATTCAAATCTACATAATAGAACAATAAAACATAAAGAAAACGTAAGAAAATACCAAGAGCTTAATGAAGATCTATTACCAATAAATTATAAACGAAAATGCCCACAATGTAATTACGCGACCTTAAGACAAGAAGGTACTGTGTTATTTTGTGTTGATTGTGGATGGCAAAAGAATTTATGGGGTGGAGAAAAACCTAAAAATTTTCACATAGATCCAAAATTAAATTATCTAGATGAAATTTTTAAAATATTTTCTATAGAAGATCATACACCAGAATATATGCAATGGCTTGAAAAAATGAAGATATTAGAAAATAAAAATGGTGAAATAACTAAAAAAGATATTATAAAAACAATGATTCCGTCAACATTTAACACAAAACAAAAGAAAATGTATTTATATTTATTATTTAACGATTATTATGAAAAACCTAAATTAACAGAAGAAGATATGGAAAATATAAAAAAAAATATTCAAACAAATATTAATGTATCATTTGGAAAATAGAATAACAGATTCAATTAATTATGAATTCTTTTTAAATAAGATTGTAAATTATTTAAACATCGATATTATAATTCCATTTGACGAATTAACAAACAAAAAGAAACAAAGAGAGCGAGATGAAATGTGGCACAAGATAGAACTTTATTTAAATGAGAAAAATGAAATGGAAGAACCTAAACAAATTATACAAGAACAATTAAATGAAAATGAAGAAGCCAATAGTGATTTCGAGTATGATGATATTGATTTTCTGTTTTAATGGCCATAAGGTAATGTTTTTATACCATCATCTGAAATATGTCTTTTATCATCAAATGGATTTAAACTAGTTTTTTCAACTTCATTAATGTACATCTCGTGATCTTCTGATCTTAAACAATTCATTTTATGTTTCATTACAATTGAGTTATATAAACACTTTATATAATTTTGAAATTCTATATGTTTATCAACCACATGTTTTGTTATTCCTTTTAACTTTTTAGCTTCATGATCTTTTGTTCTGTAACTATACATTTTACTTCTTATCCCAACAAATTCAATCATTTCATCGCCCCCTAATTCATCTTTAAACTTACCAGGAATCTTTTTATTATCATTGCTAAATAGTTCATGATCTTTGGGATAATTGCTAAAATCAAAATGATGTTTTAATGTTTTTAAGTCTTTTGTTATGTCATTTGTCTTGATTTTTAGTATGTAGGCGTCCGTATTTTTGGCAATTAATGGAAATCCACAATTAAATGTACCATCTTCAGTTGATAAATCATAAACATAATCTGTTGGGTTATATATTTCAAATAAATCTTTAACTTCTTCTGTTAACTCATTTTCTACATGGCTTAAATTAAAGCAATTTGGTTTAGATTTAATCAATCCAATATTCATATTAAAACCTAATGAATTGCATAATATATTCAATCCTGATATAGCAACTTTTCCTTTTTGAGCTAAAGATATCGTTTTGCGGTTTTTGAAACTTTTTGAATCATCTGCAGCATAGAACCCAATAAAGAACCATTTTCTTAAATTATTTTTTGCATTTAATACATAATCTGGTACTATCTTTTCTTAAGTTGAAGTATTACTTTTCACTATTGCATGAATATAGAATTCATCATTATATTTTATAGCAAAATCTTTAGGATTATTTACAAGTATTCTATAAACTGCTGATGATTTCATATGATCCATGATTCTAAATGTTTTATGTGAATAAACTTCTTCACAGAATTTCTTAATTCTTTCTAATAATTTTAAGTCTTGATTGCATAAATACCAACAATATTTATTACCCCAAACATAATTATACACACCTGCTGAACCATCACCCATGAAAAATCCTCTGATAAAATATTCTTTTTCTTCTAATGTTTCGGGTTCTATATTATAAATATTATATATTATTTCATCAAATGACATATGATTCATTCTTTGGAAAAATCTTTTATGTAATAATCCATCTCCAATTTTTATATCAGTTGGTTTTATTTCATCACCATTTCGTTAATTAAACTATGATCTTCTGTAACATCTACAAATCCTAATTGAGTTCTAACTCTATAGATTTTCTTATTTGTTTTATGTCTAATAATATTCTTTAATTTTTTCCATCCATTTCTTGTCCAAACATCTATTAATCCATTTATTTGTATTAATTCTTTTTCACCATATGAAATATAACATTCATTTTGTTTTGGAATTATTTCTGAAATTCTTCTTATCAATATTTTATCATTACATTTTAATAATATTGGGGTGTCAGCTGTTACAGAATCAAAATATAATATTTCAATATGCTTTTCCCCAAAAAGTGGTTGTAAAACATTACAATAAAAATCATACATTAATAATTTTGATACTTCTAAAACAGTTGAACCAATAAATATAGGTTTATTGAATTTCATTGACGTTCTTTTTAATTTAACTGCTGTTAAATAATCTTCTAATCTTTTATTTCCTCAATGTCTAGGACTTGATTGTAAATGTCTTAATCTTTCAGAATTATTTACTAATTCAATATCATTTCTATTTCTTATATTTTCACATGTTTTACCATAAAAACTATTATTCATTAATTTGAAGAAATCTTTTTCAAAATCTGTTTTTGATATTGTTCTCTGTTGAGTATTGAAATCTATATATTTTTCTAACCACTTCGATTGATTAAATTCAATATATCTATGTACTTTCTTTAATTTCATTCCTTGTTTTAGATAAAATTTTAACATTCTATAATGAACAATATAATTGTATTTTTTATTTTGAGTAAGTATTAATTTTTCTGTAAAAACATGATCTTTCGGTTTTATTTTCTTCTGGTATTCACTTAAATAACTATCATCTACAGTTAAATGTTCTGGGCAATAAGGTAAGTTTCTTGTTTTAAACTTTATATTTTCAGGATATTCTAAATCAACTACAAAGAAATAACCAATTGGTGCTTCATCTTTTAAACTCGAAATTGCGCTTTCCCAATCAGTTTTATCACCATTTTCAACTTCTGTTAATATAAAAATTTTATATGGTTGAGGTTGCATCATTGCCCAACCATATAAATTATTGGCGTCAATATATAATAATTTATATTCATCATTTGCTTTAAAATATCTATCTCCCATAACACCACTAATTCCACCTCTAATTGATTTTTAAAATAATAAAACCATATCTGGTTCTTTTAATAAATCTAATTCTACATTTGTATATTTTAAACCACATTGCCAGGTTAAACCAGGACTAGAGTAGCAATAACAAGGATCAACATTAAAATGATTCAAATTAACTTCTCTAAATTTTTCAAATATGTCAGCCAATATCATAACATCTGATTTTAAATATAAATCAACTAATTCGCCATGATTTTTCATCTTAAAATGGTTCCAAATATTTAATGTTCTATTAAACACTTCGTCTTTCACATACTCCTCTTTTAATTGATCATAAAATTGATCTTTTAATAATTCTGTTACATTGAAATCATTGTGTGTTTCATAAAATGAATAAGGAATTGCGCCTTTATATCTCAATAATTTAAAATCTTGTTCATTTGGATAATAATATCGAGTGATAACAAAATCATTATCAACTAAACTTTTTGATAAATTATCTAATGAACTTGCTAGAAATCTATAAGAATCTAAAAATCTAATGCAACCAAATTGAAATGAAATATAATTTTCAGATGTTTTAGCTAATAGTTTAAAATCATATTTTCTTACATTTACACCATTCATAGCATTATATTCTTCTATTTCTTGATTAATTGTGCCCAATTTTCCCGATAATTGTTTTATAAATAATAGATGGGTATCATAGCCTGATAAATTATGAAATAATATTGGTACGAAATTAACTTTCTTAGCTTGTAAATTGCAATCTTCATGAGCAGCTCCACGATATTTTGAATTTAAATGATCATGATCTCTAACTTTTTTATCAAATGAATAAAAACGTTTTTCACAATAACAACAATGAGTTGCATAATTAAAATCAATTTCATCTTCTTTTGTCATAACTATTCTTTTATTTTTGTTTAATAATTTTGCAAAATCACTTTCTAATTCAATCATTTTGTCACAAAAATCATTAACTACCCTTTCATATAATTCAGGATAATTTGATTTGATGTAAATTCCATAAGCAGCAGCTCTTTGGTGAACTTTTTTAATTGTATTTATAATGGGTGGGTCTTGTGTTGTGTCTTCATTTAATTCATTTCCTTTTTCCATTGATTTTAATAATTGCTTTTTGTTATATATTTCTTTTCTATCTTGATCAGTTAATTCTTTATTCAACGATTCAAAATCCCCATAAATTACAAATGGAACAATATTCTTAAATTTATGATTAGTAAATTTCAATTTATAATCTTTTTCTGTTGGCATTATTAATTTACAAAAATCTTTATTATCACATAATTCTTTATGTTTTAATAATTTATTCTCAGTCATAAATGAAGATAAACATTTTCTACATAGATAAATTTTATTATGGTGATCACTTTCTGTTCTAAAGAATAAATCAATTTGTTTTAACCACATATAATGTTCATTTTCATCTTTTTTGTAATATAACAAATCTATAGCATTTTCATCATCATAATATTCTGTTAAATATAAAGCTTCCAATGTATAATCTTTAATATTTTCACCTTTTGTCTTTTGTAATTGCATTAATTCAAATACATTTATTTTTAAATTATTAACTTTTTCTATTTTAGGAATCATTTTTATAGTTACTGGATATTGATCAATTTTATATAATGTTTCATATTTCCGGTGATTTGTTATTCTAAAACTATGCGTCATATCTTCTGTTGGGTGTAAACAACTAATAATTGACCATAGAAAACATTTATTATCTTCATTTTGAACATTTATTACTGCTTTTGTTGTAAATGGTAATTTAATATAAGATGATGCTTTAATATCCTTTTCTGTTGTAAAGTTTGAATCATTTTTAAACATTTTATTACTTTTTGATGTTTTATTCCTTTTTGTATTGTAAACATTTAAATCTAAATATATAATTTCATTCAATGTTAAGCCAGAACCCTCAAAATATATTTCTTCAATATGACGTTTAAATTCATTAAATATTTTTTCTAACTTCTCTTTTATTTGTGTTTTTGAAATTATTTCTTCAGAGTGTGTTTGAATATTATAATTCATTTTTTCTTCTGACTTTATAAAACTTACTTTCCCAGAGATACTAATTTTTGGATATTCAACATCTGTTATCAAATCTAGTATTTTTTCTATTATTTCATTAAATTTACTATAATCTTCTATTGTTGTTCCTTTAAAAAATCTAAATATAATAGCTGCAGGACCAATTTTATTATGTAATGTTTCTAAAATTTCAATTGTATCTTTTATTTCTAGTGAATCAATATAATTTCTAACATTTTCCATGTAAGGTTTATTTGAAATGGATTTAGTTTTTGAAGTTGGTTTTTAGGCCAGCCGTAGGCTGAGCCTATTACTATACAAATGGAGCGAATTTAAATGACATGGTGTCCACACAAAAGGCTCTTTTGCTTGCCAAGTGAGGGCATATTCGAACAAATCACGTATTTAAGCGTAATCCATTCTCGGAATCGTAGCGAGCAGAATTTTGAAATAGGGTCTCATAAAAATGTTTTCTGCATTTTTCACGAAAGTTAAATCGGGAAAATTTCAATTTTTATCAGCCAATCAGGAAGTTGTGTCTTCCCTGTGATTGGTTTATCTGAAAATATCAGCAGCTGTTCACGTGAATTATCGCGATTTCATTACTGGCGCTTTTGCGCATGACGTCATGTATCAACACGCGACAATACTTCCGCGTTCGCTACGTGTTCGCTGATTGGCCCATTTACTGGTAAATTCCACAGAAGCCTAATGTGGTTTGTTACAAGCGCTGTGATCGACCCGATTCTGGCATGGCTTTAGCTTAGTGGGTTCGAATCCCTTGACGGGTGAAGATGATGGATCCTATCAATATCTATTGAAACAAATAAGTTTCCCGGTTGGGCAGTCGCGGATATCTACCGGAAGTGTTCCGGTTCGATATTTCGAGGTTTCTTTGAATTTTGGAGTGATATTGAAATCCGGTAAATACCAGCGGTAGATTGTGAAAACCCATTGCATGATATTTGTATTACTTAATCAACGAAGAGCGTCGGGGCCGCGCCAGGAGTTTTCGTGATTTAAGTAGCGCAATAGCCTACTTCTTCGTGTTCGTCCACCTCAATTTTCACTCCGCCGATCTCTGACACGGCTCTGTCCCCATCGGCGCTGTGATTGCACTTTCGTACCACCAAAATTTTTTATTTCTATATCAGTGAGGTCTGGAGAATAAAAAAGTCAAAATTTGGATATCACACAGGCCTGATTTCATCGATTAAGTCGACCATGGTCGTTACGTTTCCGTACTTATTACCACCTAAAACCGTCTGAACAATTTTGTCACAACCAACATTTCGTTTACAGAAATCAGGTGTTCACGTGAATCCGCGGTATCGTCTACTGTTTTACTTCCGGGTTTTATTTTAAGATTTAAAATTGTATTTCAAGATCGATTTCTATGAAATCTTTAGTTGATTTGGTGTTTGGGAGGAATTTTTATTTGCTCTACAGAAAATTCATCCTTGACAATTGCGCAAGGTTCGCGAAAAAAAAGGTTTTACCAAATCGGGTGTATGACCTTGATATGCTAATTAGCCATGTGCCCGAATTGCAAATTCTATCAAATTTTATTCTGCCAAAAAATGTTAAATACAATTCGCTTTCCGAGAGTTAATGGTATGCTGCATGGAACAAAGTTGTTTTGAGATGGGTCTTGAAGCTATTGAGGTCGAGAGATAACCATCTAGATAGTTCGTGAGGGTTCCAAAGTTTTGAAGACGCTTCAAGGTAATGTCTTGATATTTGTTTTATACGTGTATCTACCCTAGACACATCTTCAGGCCAAAAACTGGCCCTGTCAGATTCAAGATGGCCGACTGGCAGCCATTGTTGTTCGCCAAAATCAGCACTTTTACACATTTTTGAAGTTTTCGAAGGAAATTTTGAAGACACTTTTATCAATAACCTTGATCATTCGTATATATTTGTATCCCCCGAGGGCCCATCGGCATGAGAAAAATTGAGTCGATCGGACTCAAGATGGCCGTACTGTGACCTTTTTTGTTCCCAAAAATATCAATTTTGGCCTGAATTCTGAGTAGTGTAGCTTTCTAATGGTGCGCCATGTTTCATTGCAATTTGTAATGGGTATTCTTTGGAAAGGGATCTTTTATATCCGAGAGGGTATTTTTGACCAGGCAATTATGACGCACTGGCGGCCATCTTGGGGTCATCAGTACTCATTCGTAGGTGGAAAAAAAGTTTTTCCACATCATAATTGATACTTAAGCATATTTTGCTACTATAATCAATTGGAAAGTTGTAGCTCATGACATGTTCTATGATCGAGGTGAGTTTCAAGCTCATTGTTTTTTTTAATGGCCACCAGGGGGCGTTGAACAATACAATAACTTAGTATTTCTATATTACATTCGTTCCTGCTGTCTGTGTTAACACACGATTTTACTTTGTAAATGATATTGAGCAGGGAGTGTATATTGATAAATATAACCCACAGATTACATCATTTATAAAAAGCAAATCTGACAGGCTGGCCATTGTGCCCCTTGGGGCTCTTGTTTTACTTGTTGAGGTTTATCATCAAAACAATCTTTTCCTAAAACATTATTACTCAAATTTTGGCGGTGTTTTTGTGATTCGAGATGTCTATTATAATTCCTTTTTACTATAAATTCATTACAAACTTCACATTTTATTTCATCCACATTCATATTTTCTAATCTTTCTTTTCTTTCATTGGAATTTTCTGGAGTTTCAAAATCTATTACATTTTTTTTATATGATTTGCAGTTTTTTCATGTCGTGATTTTTGGGATTTATCGATGTATTTTTTACAATATTGATTTTTATAAACATTATTGTTTTCTGGCTGGTGTTCATTCTCCCCCATTTATTAGGAAAAAAAATTACTTGTGGTGATGAGTGGTGTCTCGACCGCTCGACCTCTGGTATGAAAGCCTACTTTCCCAATTACTTACGCCGCCGCCGCTGCCGCAAGCGGCGTTAACAGTCTAGAGGCCGTAATTGTTGACCGATTGTTTTAAAACTTGGTACACAAGTAGGATATCAATTGGGCCAGAACCCTATTTAAAATTGGGTGGATTTAATTTAAATTATGGCCACCAGGGGGCCGACATGAAAAACGACTTTAACAGCCTAGAGGCCACAATTGTTTACCGATTGTTTTTAAACTTGGTACACAAGTAGGATATCACTTGGGCCAGAACCCTATTTAAAATTGGGTCGATTCGATTTAAATTATGGCCACCAGGGGTTCGACATGAAAAACGACGTTGAGAGCCTAGCGGCCGCAATTGTTCACCGATTGTTTTAAAACTTGGTACACAAGTAGGATATCACTTGGGGTAGAACTCTTTTTAGAATTGGGTCGATTCGATTTAAATTATGGCCACCAGGGGGCCGACATGAAAAACGACGTTAACAGCCTAGAGGCCACAATTGTTGACCGATTGTTTTAAAACTTGGTACACAAGTAGGATATCACTTGGGGTAGAACTCTATTTAGAATTGGGTCAATTTGATTTAAATTTTAGCCACCAGGAGGCTGACATGAAAAACAACGTTAACAGCCTAGAGGCCGTAATTGTTGACCGATTGTTTTAAATCTTAGTACACAACTAGGGTATCACTTGGGGTAGAACCCTATTTCGAATTGGGTCGATTCGATTTAAATTTTAGGTACCAGGGGTCGACATGAAAAACGACGTTAAGAGTTTAGAGGCCGTAATTGTTGACCGATTGTTGACCCTGTAAATTCACATATGCCTGTAAATTTCAGGCCGAGGGCATCTATTTTCATGTGCGGATTCTATTCACTTGAAGTCACTCGAGTTAGTCACGTTTTTTCTTTCAGCTGTGAATTTTTCTATGCAAAATCATTTCAACACAATCTGATATGTAATCTAGCAATTATTAACATGATGATAAATTCCGTTAAGACACTACAATATTCAAATAACAACTATCCAAAAGCTTGCAGTAACTTGGTCCACGTCTAGAATAAAACCATTCCGATTTTCCCAGTCCCCGTGTGTAACATTTCATGTACGATGTACGACAACACCGATCTCTTATGTAATCAGTTCGAAGTTCGATTAATTCTACTACAGAAATACAAAACCACAAAGCAAGCTTTCAGTACAACAATGTCAGCAAGCCCATTTTTAGAATTTCTTTCTTGTTTCATGTAGTGTCATCTTTGGGGGAGCTAAATGGGCTTGTCTTTTCATGTAAGGATATATTTACAGAAAATGAACATTATCGTAGCCTATACCATCTCTACTTATTCAAAACTTGTTACATCGTTACAATGTAAATCTTTCTGTAAAACTTTGAATACGGAATTCTTTTTCTACTGCGTCATGAAGGTATAAGGCCCGTGGGCCTCTTGTTATGAAATCATATGAAGCTAAATGAATTAATTACAAATTTTATTGCAGTTTACAAAAGTGACCGAATATGAGAAAAATTCTTTAGCCTAGTAAGTAATAGGGGTAATGGGCTTTCAGATCAAAGGTCGAACGGTCGAGCTCGTAAAAAATGAAAAACATGAAAATAATAACAATTTCTACTTGAATTACTCGCGAAACTCATAAAAAATGAAAAATAATTCTCGCACACTCGAATTTATTTTTCATTTTCTACTCGCTAGAAAAAGTGTGAGTAAAGTGTGAGTGAAATAGTTTATATTTTAAACATATTTCAATATTTATATTTGTATGAGTTAGATTTTTAAACATTAAAAGTGTGAGTAAAGTGTGAGTGAAATAATTCATATTTAAATCAGTGAATATTTATATTTGAATGAGTTTTGATAAAAATTTTGTTATAAAAATGAAGGCAGAAGAAGAACCCAACTTTAAAATCGAAATCAATGAAACCAATAAATCATTTTCACAGTTTTACATTAAAAATTATATTTCAGCAACAAATTTAGTGTCCGCAAGACATTATAAAATTGAAAATATTACTGTAATTAATCAAATATTATCAAATGAAACATATTTAATTACTGAACTAGTAGAAACTTTTGATAATGGTGTTAAAAATCCTAAAGTATTCAATACAGTTTTAAATTTTAAAGGAACTTTAGATGAAAACATAATTAATATTCTTAAAACTCCTTTCAATGAAAGAAATGATGATATAATACTTTCAAAAGATTACAATGATTTGATTAACTTAAGAATTGAAAAAAGACAATTATATTATTTCAATTTTGATAATAAACAAATTATCTATAATGAAAATTCATCAAATATTGGAATTCAATGTGAATTAGATAATGAAAAATCATTTAAAGATATTGCAGTTCAATGTAAATTAGATGATGAATTTAGAAAATTCAATCCTAATGAAAAAGTGCATTGTTATTGCGGAGGTAAATATTTAAAATCACATAAATCAAAGCATTATGAAACAATTAAACATAAAAACTGGTGTAAAGAGTAACAATTCTACATTATAATTATTGAATTGAGTTAAATGATTTAAATATCTAATAGACTGTTAAAATGATAAATTGTTTGACAGTTAAAATGATAAATTGTTTGACAGTTGAAATGATAAATTGTTTGAAAGTTGAAATGATAAATTGTTTGACAGTTGAAATGATAAATTGTTTGACAGTTGAAATGATAAATTGTTTGACAGTTGAAATGATAAGACAGCTGAAATAATAAATTGTTTGACAGTTGAAATGATAAATTGTTTGACAGTTGAAATGATAAATTGTTCGAATGTTGAAATGATAAGACAGTTGAAATGATAAATTGTTTGACTGTTGAAATGTTAAATTGTTTGGTTGTAAATTTAATTGTTATTTGATTTGAAACATATAAAAGTTAAATATTTCTAAAATATCAAATATTTATCAATTTAATAATTTTTTTCTTAAATAAATGGATGGTTTCATTCCAACTGGGAAAAGTGATTTGAAACATTATTTAGTTGCTGGAGGTTTAATTTTAGCTGCGCTTTACTTTTATTATGAGAATATTTCAAAAGATTTGATGAATGAAAATAATAAATTGAGTAAAAAATTAAAGAAGTTAAATGGAAACAATCACAGAAATAAAAAGAATAAAAAAGTTAATGATTTAAATGATTTAGAGGATTAAAACAGCATCTTTTAATTTCATATATTTTGACTATAAAAATGAGTAAAATTATATTAAACTTATTACATCTAATATATAAAAATTAACAGAATATTAAATCAATAACACTGAATTAATAGAAAATATGAATTATATTTCAGATAGATTGAATAATATTAAGTGTTGTGAAATTTGTAATAAAAGATATAAATTATATATTCATATTTTCTATTAATTCAGTGTATCTAATTTTACAGCAATCATAGAATTCCAACAACTGTTTTATAGTATAAACTGAGAATGAAAATAAACCTGTAAGCATAATAATTGATTTAATATTCTGTTGATTTTTATATATTAGATGTAATAAGTTTAATATATTTTCACTCATTTTTATAGTCAAAATATATGAAATTAAAAGATGCTGTTTTAATCCTCTAAATCATTTAAATCATTAACTTTTTTATTCTTTTTATTTCTGTGATTGTTTCCATTTAACTTCTTTAATTTTTTACTCAATTTATTATTTTCATTCATCAAATCTTTTGAAATATTCTCATAATAAAAGTAAAGCGCAGCTAAAATTAAACCTCCAGCAACTAAATAATGTTTCAAATCACTTTTCCCAGTTGGAATGAAACCATCCATTTATTTAAGAAAAAAATTATTAAATTGATAAATATTTGATATTTTAGAAATATTTAACTTTTATATGTTTCAAATCAAATAACAATTAAATTTACAACCAAACAATTTAACATTTCAACAGTCAAACAATTTATCATTTCAACTGTCTTATCATTTCAACATTCGAACAATTTATCATTTCAACTGTCAAACAATTTATCATTTCAACTGTCAAACAATTTATCATTTCAGCTGTCTTATCATTTCAACTGTCAAACAATTTATCATTTCAACTGTCAAACAATTTATCATTTCAACTTTCAAACAATTTATCATTTCAACTGTCAAACAATTTATCATTTTAACTGTCAAACAATTTATCATTTTAACAGTCTATTAGATATTTAAATCATTTAACTCAATTCAATAATTATAATGTAGAATTGTTACTCTTTACACCAGTTTTTATGTTTAATTGTTTCATAATGCTTTGATTTATGTGATTTTAAATATTTACCTCCGCAATAACAATGCACTTTTTCATTAGGATTGAATTTTCTAAATTCATCATCTAATTTACATTGAACTGCAATATCTTTAAATGATTTTTCATTATCTAATTCACATTGAATTCCAATATTTGATGAATTTTCATTATAGATAATTTGTTTATTATCAAAATTGAAATAATATAATTGTCTTTTTTCAATTCTTAAGTTAATCAAATCATTGTAATCTTTTGAAAGTATTATATCATCATTTCTTTCATTGAAAGGAGTTTTAAGAATATTAATTATGTTTTCATCTAAAGTTCCTTTAAAATTTAAAACTGTATTGAATACTTTAGGATTTTTAACACCATTATCAAAAGTTTCTACTAGTTCAGTAATTAAATATGTTTCATTTGATAATATTTGATTAATTACAGTAATATTTTCAATTTTATAATGTCTTGCGGACACTAAATTTGTTGCTGAAATATAATTTTTAATGTAAAACTGTGAAAATGATTTATTGGTTTCATTGATTTCGATTTTAAAGTTGGGTTCTTCTTCTGCCTTCATTTTTATAACAAAATTTTTATCAAAACTCATTCAAATATAAATATTCACTGATTTAAATATGAATTATTTCACTCACACTTTACTCACACTTTTAATGTTTAAAAATCTAACTCATACAAATATAAATATTGAAATATGTTTAAAATATAAACTATTTCACTCACACTTTACTCACACTTTTTCTAGCGAGTAGAAAATGAAAAATAAATTCGAGTGTGCGAGAATTATTTTTCATTTTTTATGAGTTTCGCGAGTAATTCAAGTAGAAATTGTTATTATTTTCATGTTTTTCATTTTTTACGAGCTCGACCGTTCGACCTTTGATCTGAAAGCCCATTACCCCTATTACTCTAGTACATGCATCCAGATTGCAAATCCAAATTGTGTATTTCAGAAGCTTCACTGAATTTACACATAATTTTTAAATTCACAACTTCAGTGCACGTGATTCAGTGCACGTGTAATTCAAAATACAGGTTCAAACTAAACGCGTATTTTAGAAATACGCGTGTTTTACACGTGTACTTCAAAATACGTGTCAAAAGTACACATGTAATTTCAAATTACACGTGTATTTAGCTAAATACATGTGTACAATTTTCGTAACAGATCAATTAATAAATTTTGAGTTGATCAAGTTTCAATCAAGGTCGTTGAGTCGCGGATGGCTACTAGAATAACGTTCAACTACTAGTCTGAATACCATTCGTTGTTACGGTTCCCTACAACGTCTGACGCCAAACTCATATAGAAGTTAACTCCTGTTTTTTGCAATGCAACAACTAATTTCAGTGTCAAACCAAACCTTTGTACTCAAATAAATTGATTAGTTACCTTGTTGACTTTGAAAACGGGTTTTATAATAATATTTTTGATGATTTAAATCGGGAACCGGAGAATTTATTGATTTTAATTGAATTGATTGCCACAATCGGGATTTCCAATACGGACTAAATGAATAAAATGTAAAAATTCATCAAGTGTCACTAACATTACTCTAAATACAGTAAAACTCGCTTACCTCGGATCTCGTGGGACCGTCAAATTTTTTCCGAGTTAGGCGAATCCCGAGGCAGGAGCAGAAATAGAAATGAATATTTTCAAAATCGTTATATCCTCTATGAGATGAGAAGAAAACACAATATCCGAGTATGATGAATAAACTCGAGAAATCCCACAATAAATATTGCCAAAACGAGAAACTTGAATAGAAGAATATATAAGTAATTGCAAAATGACGTTTTCAGATTAGAGGTCGAGAGGTCGACAAATCACTCATCACCACTCGTCACCACAAGTAATTTTTTTTTTCTATATAAATGGGAGACAGTGAGTTCCAGACAGAAAAAATTGATGTTGATAAAAGTCAATATTATTGTCCATATTGTTAAGAATACATCGATAAATCACAAAAGTCTCGACATGAAAAAACTGCAAATCACAGAAAAATGTAACAGATTGTGAAACTCCAGAAAATTCAAATGAAAGAAAGTACAATTAGAAAATATGAAATTAAATACGATGTTTGTAATGAATTTATAAGTAAAAGGAATTATGATAGACATCTCGAATCAAAAAAATATCAACAAAATTTAAGTAAAAATATTTTAGGAACAATATTTTGATGATAAATCTCAAAAAGTAAAAAAATCTATTAAAATAACTAAATCTATTTCAAATAAACCTTATATGGAAAAATTTAGAAATTATATCGATTCTTTAGAAATAAAAGATACAATTGAAATTTTAGAAACATTACGTAGTAAAATTGGTCCTGCAGCTATTATATTTAGATTTTTTAAAGGTACAACTATAGAAGATTATAATAAATTTATTGAAATAATGGACAAAATAATGGATTTTGTAACAGATGTTGAATATCCAAAAATTAGTAAATTAGAAAAAATATTTAATTAATTTAAACGTTATTGAAGAAAGATATTTTGAAGGTTCCGGCTTAACATTGAACGAAATTATATTTTTAGATATTTTCATTTTTTTATTGTGAATTTTGGAATTTCAACAGTAGTAGTTTCCGAATTATGAATATCATAAATTTTATTTGATTTTTTATACCAACTACATCCAATCAAAATTAATACAATTACAAATCCAGCCGCAAAATATAGATATCAAATATTCTTTAATCAGAAGGAGTAGAAATAACAATATTTTCACCATTTTTATGCCCCCACAACGCGTTGAGGGGGGCATACTATATTCACTTCGTCGTCCGTCCGTCTGTCCGTCCGTCTGTCCGCAGAGGTTTCCGTGCCCTAGCACCCAAACACTTTGACGAATTTTCCTGAAATTTAATAACTGTGTTGTACTAGATGAGGTTAGGAACTGATTAGATTTTGGATCCTGTAGGTCCAAGGTCAAGGTCACAGGAAGTCATTTTGTAAATTTCATTTCCGGGCTCAAACTCATAAGCTGTTTAAGATAACTAGGTGAAATTTAATGGACGAGTTATCCTAGAGACTGTGGGTAACTGATTAGATTTTGGGTCCTGTAGGCCCAAGGTCAAGGTCACAGGAAGCCATTTTGTAAATTTAATTTCCGGGCTCTAACTCATAAACGATTTGAGATAACTCAGTGAAATTCTATGGATGGGTTATTCCAGTGACCGTGGGTAACTGATTAGATTTTTCGAACCTGTAGGTCAAAGGTCAAGGTCAGTAGGAGCTGTTATCTATTTCTAATTTCCGGGCTCTAACTCATGAACGATTTAAGATAACTTGCTTAAATTTTATGGATGGGTTACCCTAGAGACCTTCAGTGACTGCTTAGATATCGGGTCCTGTAGGTCTAAGGTCAAGGTCACCAGAAGCTATTTCGCTATTTTCATTTCCGGGCTATAACTCGTAAATGGTTTAAGATAACTTGATGAAATTAAATTGATGGATTGTCCTAGAGCAAATAGATAACTGATTAGATGTTGGGTCCTGTAGGTCAAAGGTCAAGGTCACCAGAAGTTGTTTTGGAATTTTCATTTCCGGGCGCTAATTCATTGATTGTTTACGATTACTATGTAAAATAATTAATGAATTAATCTTGTGACTATAAGTAGGCCTAACTGATTCAATTTTGAGTCGTGTAGGTCAAAGTTCAATGTCACAGCTCGAAGAAGTGAGTAACTGATATAAGTCCTGATCGAGTTTACAGGCAAGCATTAATGTTAGTGACTATATGATATGCCTTCAATAATTTTAATGGTTGCATATTTCCAGAATTGTCAAACAACGAATGCTCTGTACATTAACTCAGGGAGTATTTCCTTATTCAAACTATTCCTGTTGAGTTACTTTACTCTATTTTTGCTGATCAAATATTCGTTCACTATTCGACTATTCCTATTGAGTTACTTTACTCTATTTTTCGCTGATGATGTATTTGTTCACTATTGAATATTTAAGCTGCTTCATATACAATTCAATATATCCTCAAGGTGTACTTTACTCTCAGGCGTTTCACCTGATGTGGGGGCATCAGTCGTCTTCAGTGACATTCTAGTTATTAACATCTTTATTATTTATTTTTTTCCTTCTTTTGCTTTTTTATATTCTAGTGATTTAATTCCTAATTGCCGAGAGCATTCAATTTGGTTCTCTGATCTCGGTTTTTTCTTCACAGTTAATCCTTTCACCTCTTCCACTTCGCTCATTTATTGTAGAAAAATTTTTGCTTTCAATATTTGAAAATGTTATAACTCCATTTGATAATAATGTCATAGATCCACCTAATTGAAATGATAAATATCCAATCAATTTATTTAATTCAGTCATAACTAAATAATCATTTTTTAAACCGGAATATAATCTATTTTCATCATGAATTGGTAGCATATATCTACATAATTTACTATAACCTTTTACTACATTTTCTGATATTCTAGCTATTCTCGCAGTTTCATAAATCTTAAATAATTTCATAATTTCGTCTGATTTCATTGTATCTAATTCATTATAAGTTGAATTTTTACTAATAAAACTTTTACATTTCGCAGATGCAATTAGTATTTCTAAGTGATGTTTGCAATAAAGATAATATTTGTAGTAATATCATTTAAAACACCATTATTGTCTGGTGTTAATTTTGTTTCTGTTATACCCAAATCATCCAAAGTTTTTTCAATTGGAACATCACTATTTTTAGATTTTCTTTTCTTTTCACCTCCCATTTATATAACAAAAAAATTATTTGTGTTGTTGCTACTAGAATTCAACTAGAATGTAACTAAAAATATACTAGATTAACAAGCTAGTTGGAATATTATTGTTTTTGTTTATTTCTTGTTGAATTTTATTTGATTTTTTTCAACTACCAATAACTAAAATTTAACTAGAATGTGACTAAAAATAGAATAGATTAACAAGCTAGTTGAGTTTAAATAAATTCATATTTAAATGGGTGATGTATTCAAAATGGTAATTTTGACCTTTTATTATATTTAGCCCACTTGGGACTTTAGTCCCAGTGGGCTATTGCGTTCACTTTTCGTCCGTCGTCCGTCCGTCCGTAGACGGAATCCAGTTATTTTGGGAAGTTTTGAAGACGCTTCTAGGTAATGTCTTGAAATTTGGTTCATACATGTATCTACCCTAGACACATCTTCAGCCCAAAAACTGGCCCTGTCAGATTCAAGATGGCCGACTGGCAGCCATTGATGTTCGCCAAAATCAGCACTTTTTACACATTTCCGAAGTTTTCAAGGGAAATTTTGAAGACGCTTTGATCAATTACCTTGATCTTTAGTTCATATTTGAATCTACCAAGGGCCCATCAGCATAAGAAAATTGGGTCGATCTGACTCAAGATGGCCATCCTATGACCTTTTTAGTGCCCAAAAATGTCAATTTTGGCCAGAACTCTAGGTCCTGTTGCTTCCTACTGGTTTGCCATTTCTCATTGCAATTTGTGATGGGTATTCTTTGGAAAGGGATGTTTTATACCTGAGACAGGTATTTTTGATCAGCCAATTATGACGCAATTGGCGGCCATCTTGGTGTCATCGGTACTCATTCGTAGGTGGGAAAAAGTTTTTCCACATTAAATTGATACCTAAGCATAATGTGTTGCTATGTTCAATTGGAAAGTTGTAGCCCATAACGTGTTCTACGATTTTTGTGAGTTTCAAGTTCATTGGTTTTTGTATGTGGCCACCAGGGGCGTTGAATAATACAATAACTTAGTATTTCTATATTATATTTGTACCTATGCATATTTTGTTACCACAATCAATTGCAAAGTTGTAGCTCATGACATCTTCCATGATTATGGTGAGTTTCGAGGACATTAGTTAATGT
Source organism: Tubulanus polymorphus (assembly GCF_964204645.1). Taxonomy (NCBI): domain Eukaryota; kingdom Metazoa; phylum Nemertea; class Palaeonemertea; order Tubulaniformes; family Tubulanidae; genus Tubulanus; species Tubulanus polymorphus. The sequence continues at coordinate 13,818,732 of NC_134029.1, read as the reverse complement.
ATATGGTCACCAGTGGGCGTTGAATAGTAGAATAATTGCAAAGTTGCAGTTCATGACATTGTCTATGATTGCGGTGAGTTTTTAAGGACATTAGTTATTCCACATAGACGCCAGGGGGCGTTGAACAGTAGAATAGCTTAGTATTTCCTTATTAGATTGGTACCTAGGCATATTTTTTTTACCATATTCAATTGTAAAGTTGTAGCCCATAACGCGTTCTATGATATTGGTGAGTTCCAAGGTCATTGGTTTTAGTATGTGGCCACCAGGGGGCGTTGAATAATATAATAACTTAGTAGTTCTATATTATATTTGTACCTATGCATGTTTTGTTTCCACAATAAATTGCAAAGTTGTAGTTCATAACATCGTCTATGATTGTGGTGAGTTTTTAAGGACATTAGTTATTCCATATAGTCACCAGGGGGGCATTGAATGGTATAATAGCTTAGTATTTCCTTATTAGATTGGTACCTAGGCATATTTCGTTACCATGATCAATTGCAAAGTTGTGTTTCATGACATGTACTACGACTGTGGTGAGTTTTAAGGTCATTGGGTTTTGCATATGGTCACCAGGGGGCGTTGAATAGTAGAATAACTTAGTGTTTCCATATTAAATTGGTAACGAGGCATGTTTTGTTATCACAATCAATTACAAAATCATAGCTGCTAACATGTTCTATGATTGTGGTGGGTTTCAAGGTCATTGGTTTTTGTTTATTGTCACCAGGGGGCATTATGTATTGAAATCGTTAGATTTTTGAGCATTTGAAACCACTTCCCAAGTGGGCATGGTGTCCCTGGACCCCTAGTTCAATTTATCCATATATTCATTATGTAAATCATGTGGAATAATATCATTTTCCTCAAGTGCATTTTTCATCGATTTCATCTCATCTTTATAATACTAAAAATCTAATGTTTTCTCTAAAATCTTTAACAATTCGAATTATATTTTTGATTTAAAACCCACGTTGTTATCCCAAAATGTCTACCAGAAAAAGCTAAATAACATAACTCACTTTCTCTAACTTTTGAATCATGTAAATTTGCACAATCATCTATGATAAATAATGTATTTGATCCTTTATAAATATCAATTGCTATTTTAATACAATTATCTAAATTCTCTTTAACTGTTTTAGGATCTTACTACATAATAATGATAATAATTATAATAATACTATATTATCAAAATAGTTTTTATAAACAGTTTCTAATAAATTCAAAATAAAATAAGTTTTTCCACAATTTGTTACGCCAGATTTAATTTTAATTTACTTTAATTTTACTCAATAATATCCACTCATTATGTTTATCTGGCCATTTTACTAAAGAATATTTTTTTCTATTAACAATTTTTGTTTTTGGTACTTTTTCAATTTTATATTCCTGGTTTAGATTTTCAGTAGTTAAACTTAATTCTTCTTCATAAAAGTACCCATCAACTTCTTCACCATCTAAATCTTCTATTTTATAGACATATGGTTTTGTTGTTATTATTTTTTTTATTCTATATATTTCTCTAGTAAAATTACGATCTTACCCTATGTCAAATATCTTTTTATACTTAGAAATTCTAACATTTTGACCAACTTTAAATTAAGGTTCACCAAAATCATCTACAAGAAATGCTCCATATAAATTATTCCAAACAATTTCAGCATTTTCAGGTTTTCTAGCATCAATAGGTTTCATTCCAATAGAAGAATGATAAGAATTATTATAACCTTCTATCGATTTCGGTAAAACATCAATCCATTTAAAAGTATTAATTATTTGCTGTAAAATATTTCCACATTCTTATTCATAATGTTCTTAATGTAACCATAAATCTTTGTAATGCATAAATAAACAAGAGATCCACGGATCTTAATATTCCGGGCACAGAATGTTATCTTTGTAATGTATAGGTGCCATCTGATTGATGCATCTTTAAGGTTTTCCTTGAACACTTCATGGATGTGTAAAATCTGCTGATTTCGGTGAACAACATCATAGAAATCTAATCAGCAATCATCGCGGCAATACACGAGGTTTGGGCCTATTCGATTGTGTGCGCATAATCTTCCGTGAAGTAGCGTATCGATTGAATCTTCGGTTATTTGCATAATGAAATAGATTTGGGGAGACGGAATCGATACTACGGCTATCAAACTAAAAATAAACATATAAGACTCCCATGACTAGGAAATGAGAAACTAGAACCGAGCAGATAAATGAGAAGATTAAAAGACCTGTTTATCTGCGTCAATCGAATATGCCCTTACATTGATTGACAGCGGGAGCTCAGCCAACCGCAGGGAGCAGTTATTTTACTTCAATGTAACGTTGTACATCGGCCTTCTAGCCGTTTTATGAAACAAAATGTTTCTTGAAAAATCGCCACAAATTCGTCGACTTCTCTTAAATGAACGCGATATTCAAAATTCCATTTCCAACAGATTTTAGCCGCATGATGAAGCTACAATTTGCACATAAACATAGATTTAAATAAATTTGAAATAGCTTAACCAATTGTTGTAAATACCATAGTTACAGCTGTTAGAATTGAAAGAATTGTGATACCTTCTAGTTTAAATAATAATTTTATTTTATCTTTCAATGATATTTCAGAATATGGTTTTATCTACAAATCTTTAAAAATAACTTTTAATCTATTAACATTATAATCGTATGATTTTGATAATAATTTAATTTCTTCTTTCTGTAATTCTATATTATATTCTAAATTCAATTTCTTTTTCTAAATATGCATTTCTTTTTTCTAAATTCATCATTTTTAGCATTGGTTGACATCTATGACGTCATGCCAATGCTAGTAAAATGGATCGAAAATAGTAGTACGAAAAAATAGCGCCGACTCTTCTAATTTTCATAGTAACTTCAAATTGTCACTCCGTCCACGTAAAACATTAGAAACAGCTGAAAATGACTAAAAAAAATGTTTCAATTATTCCCCACAACATAGCGTCGCCAGATTTCTGATTGAGTGGTCCAAAAAGTTATTCGATCGCATTTTTCTCGTTCATTATCTGGTGAGAGTGGGTTAAACAATCGCGTAGCGATATGCCGCATTGACATTGGCAGTAAAGAATGGGGAACAGCCTCTTCTGAATAGAAAAACATAAAATTATGTACCTCCGGTTTATAGATATTACAGTGTTTGGATATCACTGTTATTCCAACTAAAAGTATCCATGGGATTATTTGGGATTAATTCTCAGCGTCAGAATACGTATTTCTAGAGCAGTGGAACGGCAGCCTACTCGTGACTGAAACCCGTATATGATCGTGCGGGAACGCCTTTACTAAAGTTAAAACCATTTCATGATGACACGAAACATCAAACGGTAAATGGTAGGCTACCACCATGATACGATATCACCAATAAAGATAGATCATTTTATTCAATTTTACCAGAGTTGTTTATTGGAGGAAAATATCATTGTTAAGTACGCCGAAAACAACCATGTTGTATCATCAATCAGTTGACTGACATTGGAAAATTCGATTCGGCTATATTCTAATATAAGTTTTCACTTCAGGACGCCCTACCCGCCTGCTGCGCACTCATAAGGCGGTAGCGCCCTCTTACACACTCGGCGGATATTCGCTTTGTAATGCGCGCCGGGAAAAAATACCTTTTATTATCTTTTCCATGCGTTAAACAACAGTGATTGAATTTACGCGTTTTTTGTCGTAAATTGCAATATTGCGATGGTTATTTGCCGCTGCTGTAGTTTTTTGGATTTGAATCGAGGGCCTCGGTAGCTCAGTGAGATAAGGCGTGATGCTGTTGAATCCACTATCAATGCTGAGTGACAAGTGGGTTCGAGTCCTGCTGGCTGCGAACAGTGTGTCCAATAGGAATAGTCTTGGGAAACCAAGATCCAAACGACGTACGTAAAGCCAAACAAACAAAAAGACAAACAAACAATCATCAGCCGGCCTCAGTGACACCAACGCCGGCATCGCTCTCTGCGACGTTTTGCATGCGTACATGCATCAGTTCATGCGTAAAAATGGGTTTTTTGTATCCAAATCTTGATTGATATAAATATCTTGGCTGGGACATGATGGAAAACATCAGAATAAACTAGTTTCGTCTTTTTAACAGAATCGCATTTTTTTTTCAGTTATAAAGATGTTTATTCCGAATATTGATATACATTATAATATAAGTTCCAGTGCCAAGGTACAAGTACATTATAGGCAAAATGGTTAAGTTAAACATTTACAAGTTACAAATTCGGCGTAAACCAGACATAAATTTAGAAATGTTACACGATGGTTTATATGAGATGGCTAACAGAGCAGGTACTGTACAGTGTAGGTGTCTAATGTTGGAATTGTTGGTAGTTACTAAGAATAAATTTTGAAACATTTTTTAGCATTTGAGTGTTAGTGCGAAGGTCGAAAAGGGAGATGTTGCCGTTAAGTAGGAAGTTTATCTTATTGGTTTCAGTGAGATTTGAGATGTGATCAGTTATTTTGTTGTCGAATGAGGAAAACAGCGCGTCGATTTTTGTTTTGTGACCAGGTGACTGGCATTTAAGCATAAAGTGTTTAGTGTTAGCTGGTTTGTTACACAAGTTGCATGTTGGATTAAGGACATTAATAAAGTTGTGAACATGAAGTTGAGATTTTAAAAGGAGGTCGGCGCGGTTTATGTCCTTAATCAAGTAGGTTGGAACAGCAGTCGAAACTTGATGTTTGATACGAGACTTGAATAGGGAAAGCGTAGTCAGCGAGCGAAGATTATTGTCGGTGTTGTTCCAGGTGTCCATGAGTAAAAAGGAGGGAGACGAACGAATTTTCGCACTAGTGCCGGCTGGTATGGTGAAGGGTCGAGGATTTCTGATGAAGCGAGGTCGAACCGATTTGTATGTATTAAAGATAGTAGAGACGTAAGTGGGAATATTTCCTGATGAGACTCGGTACATATATGTTTTAAGTCGTTCTTTCCTACGAGTATCGAGTGTTTTCCAGTTTAGACAAGAAAGGACTTTGCTATAATTCGAGCCACGGATACACCCGGAAACGCAAAAAGCTGCTGAGTAGTGGACTCGGTCCAGTTTTGCGAGGGAGGCTTTACTTGCACTGTTGTACAATATGTCTCCATAGTCGAAATGAGGGCTAATGAAGGACGAGTAAATTTTATTGAGATGACGGGATGTAACAAACCGGGATAAGTGCTTAAGTGGATTTATCAATTTTTGCACCTTATTTGCTAGAGACTCCACATGGTCATTAAACGAGAGATTCTCGTCAAAGATGAATCCTAAATGTTTGTGGGTTTTTTTGCTCGGAATGACTTCGTTTCCCAACTTCAGCGCGGCAAACTTTTTAGAGCCTTTCTTACTAAAAATCATATCGACGCTTTTCGAGGGTTTAAAGGATAGGCACCATGTTTGCGACCACTCAAAGATCTTGTTTAGGTCCGATTGCAGTATAGAGTTTCCAGCTGCGGGGTTTTCTGGGTCAATTGGGATATAAAGAGAGGTGTCGTCTGGATAAAGGAACGTTTTAGAAATGAGTTTATCTGGGAGATCATTAATGTAGAGTAGGAATAAAAGAGGCCCCAAGATCGAACCCTGGGGCACACCAGTGTTGATATAGCCATCCGGAGATACGTCCGAGCAAGTTGAGTCGACTTTAATGCGTATCCGGCGGTTATCGAGGTAGCTTGAAATCAAAGACAGCGCATTTCCAGTAATACCGTAGGATTTTAGCTTGTGGATGAGGAGATAATGAGGAAGAGTGTCCAATGCAGCAGAAATGTCCAGGAAGACCGAGCGAGTATATTTGTTGCGATTAAAATTATCGAATAAGACGGAGGTACCCAGCTAACAAAAAAACGTTCAAAGAACGTTTTCTAAAAGTTTTTCACTAACGTTTTAACGTTAATGTTGAACGTTCGTGCAACGTTTGTGGAACGTTCTTTTGTAAATGTATTTTAAGGTTCACAGAACGTTTTTGATAACGTTGACTGAACGTTACTTCACAACCTCTCTGCAACCATTGAGCTTGATAAAAACATTCCAATAACGTTCGTATGACGTTACATTATAACCATGATGTCCTCTTTCACGAGCTCGAATAAATCCCTTTCAACTAACTAATATTTGAATTATTTTACCTAACTTTTATTTTGTAACTACGTATATATACATGTATAATAAAATAATATCGAAATTATTCACTCGTAAGTTAGTTCTCCAGTGCACCAGTCGTCGTCGTTACAGCGTAGCTGGCAGTCTTTGTGATTCCTAAAATAAAAAGGAAATGATACAGAAACTTTTATTTTCATGGTTGTGTTAAGCCTTGAAGTTCATTTCATCCATACATACAGGGATTGTTATGCTTGTTATTGGAGAACAACAGTTAGGTCATTTCATTGATATAAAACCCGACGAAAAGGTCTCTAACGTGGGTTTCTACATAAAAGATTGTTTCAAAAACATTCTATCGGTAATTTTCCATATATTGAAAGTATCAAAATTTGTGGATTGAATAACGTACCTTAGTAAATAAACGATTTTTAAATCCCTTAAACACGCCGCTTAAAGCTGATTAATGAACAATGGCGAACACTTCCTGCTTTGATATGTCACGATATCCATCGGTTTCGAATCCCATATTTTTCTTTATCCCGAAAGTTTGAATCTTGCTTTCAAATGGTATTAAAATGTAGGAATCCACGTCGGGATTTGCTTAAAACGGACTATATTGATGATATCTGACTTAACTAATAATTTGCTGCAGGCTTTTGGATGATAACGTTTAGAAAAACCTTCAGAAAACGTTATCGCCTGAACGTTACATTATAAACTATCACACAACTTTCACGAACGTTTCCGAATGTTGTATGAACGTTGTGTGCTAGCTGGGTTATAGCCAAAAGTTGGTCCGCTGTCGAGTGACCCGCAAGGAAACCGGATTGGTTAGCGTAAATAAGGTCGTTGCTTAGTAAGTGATGACTAATACTGTTGTACACAATTCTTTCAAATACTTTAGATAGTGAGGGTAGAAGTGTTATAGGTCTGTAGTTTGCCGGGTTAGATTTACTGCCTGAGCCTTTCTTGTAGATGACAGTGACCGTTCCAAGTTTCCAACACTCAGGGAAAGAGCTATCATCAATAGGTTTGTTAAAAAGTCGTGCTAATAAAGGGGATAAACTATCGACACACAGTTTCAGCATTTTATTTGTCATTAGGTCATGGCCACATGCTTTGTTTGTATCAAGATTAAGGATAACTTTGCGAACATCATCTGGATTAGTTCGCGGTAAGTTTATATTATGGGGGCATTTATTTGGAAAAACAGGGAGTGCAGGGTTGTTATTAACTGGTAAGTGATATTTCGCTATCAAATTAGTGAGGAATAAATGAGCCTTGTCAACTTGACTATGAACTGTACGGTTGGACACAGGGTCAATTAAGGGCGGAATAATAGACTGGAATTTATTACCCATTAGTTTCTTTATTAAGAACCAGTAACCTTTAACGTTAGTCGCGGCGTGATCGAGACGATCAAGCAAGTTATTTTGGTAGCTGATCCGCGAATTTTTAATCATAGCCTGTACTAGAGAATCTTGTTCTATATAACGATTTAGGTGGAAGATGCTTTGTGTACGTTTAAAAGATTTATATAGACGTTGACGCTTATTAATAGCCGTGTTTAATTTCGGACTGAACCACGGTTGGTCATTTGGTTTAATGATTTTCATTGCGTGTGGTATGTTGGCTTTGAAGAAATTCATAAGTTTAGTTGAAAGTAGGAATGTGCAATCATTCACGTTCTTGTCGAGAATAGGGCTCCAGTCGTATGTATTGATACTCCGGTTAAGCTCCGCCAGGTTGCATTGGTCATATTTCCAGATAATTTTTTCGGCGTTTGTGTTTGGCGCGGTACAACGCGAATTGAGTTTAACAGAGAGAGCGCAGTGATCCGATTTTTCGATTGGGGCTATAACATCATGCTGAAGAAGATGACCGGGAGAATCTGTTAGTAGTAAGTCGATGCAAGAAGAACTATCTGAAGTGATACGGGTGGGTTCATTTATCATTTGGTTAAGATGTAAGTCGTCTATTAAAATCTTAAGTTGGCGACCTGAAGTGTCAGTAGTGTCAGATTTGCAAAAGAGATTATTTTTACTGTTAAAATCTCCAAAGATCAGAAGCGAGTCGTTAACGGTGTTTAATTGATGTTGAGCAAGAGAAATAGAGTTTTTCAGTTCTTTAAGGTAATCTTTACGTTGGTCTGCAGATTGTGAGGGCGACCTATAACAGACACCTAAAATAGCGTTATTGAAATTACAGCGCAGTTTCACCCAGATAGAGTTGCTCCATCTGATTACTTTGTCAAGTTTGTGACACACAACCGAGTCATGATAGTAAAGTGCAATACCTCGGTTTTCTGGTATGTATAACATTGTATAATTATCAAGTTCATAATCCTCTTTTTTCCCGGTTAGGTTTCCTACTTCACAGAGACCAATTATTTTGTATTCATGTTTCGAGACAAGAGTCTTTAAATAGTTGAAACGCTGGTTATCATTTGCACCGATACTATTTACATTGGCAAAAAGACAGTTGGGGTCAACTGAGGGGCCAGGATTTAGTTCAATATCTCCACAGAGCAGGAGCAGTACCGATTTAGTGGTAAGAATAAACGAATAGTTACCGATGCCAGGAAGGAAAAGGAGGAAAAACAAAGCACCTAGCGTATTTATCATAAATTTTGCGTTAAATATGTGACAAAAATATCTGTTGTAAAACAATACCCAGCCATAACTCACGACAGCTATTAACATGGTGACACTAACGCTATATAGCAGGATAATTACTGAGACATAGACCCACTTAAGTAGAACCGCTTTTGGGAAACATACCGTATGAAATTCAAGCAAAATAACAGTTGCCAGCAGAGCAAGTGCGCATACCATTAGCCAGTGAAAATATCGAGGGGGGAAAAAGCAACGCACCATTTAGGACGGTTCGCTTCATTGATGTGGTGATGCCAGAATTTACATAAACACCAGTCAAGGTCCTGTGAGATAAGTAATCAACAGGCATCATATCAGCCGACGCCTACCCTGTATTCCTTCGACGGTTTGATAAGAATAACTAACACAGCAAAATATACGACATCTCTATCGACAGTGCTTAAATTCGGGAAAACAATTCCCATAAAGTTATACAGTAACAGCAATATGAACCAGAATAAAGTCTGTTTGAGAGCCATGCAGTACATTAGATAAAAGTGTATGTACTGAGCTCCGATTGATAATGGCAGTAAGTTATTAAGTTGTGATTACCGGACAGTATTAAGTAGCTTATAATTTGTTAGACAGGACTAGTCCATTTTAATATCACGTGCTGTTGTGAGGGACGACTGGCAGATTTCGGATATAATACGACCACCTTCGCGTTGTTTAAGTCGTCTTACGCCGTCTGAAGCGCTCAGAGCAATTATGCCGTTAATATTAATTTTTTGCAGCAGGTCGAGAATTATCTTTCCACATCCATACAAGCGGTCATCGTTGAAGCCATCGATCATAGAATCACCATCACTTATTCTATATGCGTACACGTCGTGAGCAGCTGTAGCGAGTTGAGGAACAGCCATTAGTTTTGCTAACGCCGTTTTACAATCACGTTCGTATTTTGTAATTAGGACGTGTGCCTGAAGCTTACAACCACTTTCAGACTTGACTGGAGCATGGTAGATATCAGAATAATTAACATCGGACAGGTTTTCGGTTGTTAATTGGAACGGATTTTTTAGGAAGCCAGGATCAATCAGTTTGTTATTTATATATAGTTTGTCCCTAACTAGCTTCACTTTGTTATCGGGAACTGATTTCAACGCTTTGAAGGACTGATACTGGGCTGCAGCTTTATCGCCTATTTCATACGGCACCTGGTCTTTCATGTAATAATCGGATCCTTTAAGATTGTAACTGCAACCCATTACGAATAGTTTGCTCTTCCTGGACACAAAGCTAACAACAATGGGCCTGGCATTACCGCCACCGAATCTGTGTGTAACATCGATGTCAACGCGTGATGAGTCGACGTCCTCTTTTGGTATCTTCATGTCGTTAATGAAAACGGATTCGACAATTTGGTCAATGTTCTCATTCGCACTTTCCGGAATATTGTTTATAATGATATTCTTTTTCATTTGGCGGGTACGCAGGTCAATTAAAGATTCGTGCAGAGCTTTGATTTCTGACTCTGCTCTCAGCAACCTGCCATCTAAACACTTGATTTTTTCAGATAGCCGGATATTCTCGATTTTAGTGAACTGGAGTTCCCCTTCAACTGACTCGAACTTGGGCTTAATATCAGAGAGTTCCTGGAGAATTTTTGCATTTGATTCTTGTCGAGCTTTGGACTCCGAGAGTTCAGTCAAAATTTTGTCCATTTTTTCACTGATTGCTTCCATATCTATATTTTGTCGTTTTTGTTCAGGACTAGCGCCGTCAGGTGACAGCAGGTTATGTTTAGTTTTCTGACCAACAGCCTGTGCAGGCGTAAGCGTGCCGTCAGTGTTCATACGGTAATAGTTTATGGTTATTCACACAAAAATCAGTCGACCGTGACAAAAGTTCTGCTATGGTGTGTACTACACAGTACCGAGCTTCAGAGTTATCTAAAATGTATTCTGTCTAAAGTCACCCACAGAAGTCCACAGACGGAATTCAAAACAAATTTTGACATCGGCAGAATTGATATAAAATTGCAGACTTAACGTATATTCTTTAAGTCCCATCAGGATGCATGAATTTCCAGAATTTAAGAATTAACGGAGCTCGATCAACACTCGACCGTCTAGTTGTCCGCCATCTTTATTGCCACCTCCCAATTAACATCGTCATAGAAGATTTGCCGGCAGATGTAAAACATTATAACCACTTAATACCGCAGTATAATCTACCAATGCTTCAAGGCCCATGGGCCTCTTGTTTTAAATTTCTTCAATAACTTTATTTTTATCAGTTTTTTCTTTTTCTAAAGTTCTAATTTTAAAAACTCTCGTATACTTTTATCATGCGCAAATTTATCAGCTTTATTTCTTATACTAATAATTTCTCTAATTGCTTAATCAGTAAATATATTTAAATCTAATTCTTGATCTGTTGCATCAATTAATCCATTCGGTAAAAGTTTTTCAATTGGAACTTTATTTGAATTAAGTTTACTAATTTTGAAAGTTATATTCTGTTCAGAAGTTGTTTCTCTTTCTGATTTCTTTTTGATTATTTCAAATAATTCATTAATTCTTAGTTTAAATACCTCTATATCATCATTAGTTAATTCTTGTTTTAAAACATCAGTTATTACATTACTAATACTTATTCTTTTAATTCTATTTTGCTAATATTTTATTTTTATTATTTTTATAAGTGATATCAATATAATAATCACCTTTCAAATGATAATACCATTAACCATTATCTAAAAATTTTAATTGATCTGCCAAAGGTCCAACGTCGTCATCATTTATATTAAGTTTAGAATTTTCAATTATACGTTCTAATTTAGGTATTTTGTTTAAATCATCTAAATCTTGTTTTACAAAATCTGAATCTAAATTTTCAGGATTTAATTGTGATTCTGCATTTTTGATATAATCAGGCATATTTAAATTATTATTATTATATGCGGTTTCATCATTATTAGAATTTGTTTCATTAAAATCAGGTTGTGGTTCCTCAGTTATGCCGGGTTCATCGAAAGTACCTTACATAATCTTCCACACCTTCTACTTCCATTTATATCTTAAAAAAATTAAAATTAAAAATATAATATTCCTCCTATTATAATACCTATGCAAGTTATAACTAATTTAATATTTTCATGTGATTTATTATCATTATTACTTTTAATTATTTCATGCTGAATATTATCAGTTTTTAGGCCAGCCGTAGGCTGAGCCTATTACTATACAAATGGAGCGAATTTAAATGACATGGTTTCCACACAAAAGGCTCATTTGCTTGCCAGGTGAGGGCATATTCGAACAAATCACGTATTTAAGCGTAATCCATTCTCGGAATCGTAGCGAGCAGAATTTTGAAATAGGCTTTCATAAAAATGTTTTCTGCATTTTTCACGAAAATAAAATCGGGAAAATTTCAATTTTTATCAGCCAATCAGGAAGTTGTGTCTTCCCTGTAATTGGTTTATCTAAAAATATCAGCAGCTGTTCACGTGAATTATCGCGATTTCATTACTGGCGCTTTTGCGCATGACGTCATGTATCAACACGCGACAATACTTCCGCGTTCGCTACGTGTTCGCTGATTGGCCCATTTACTGGGAAATTCCACAGAAGCCTAATGTGGTTTGTTACAAGCGCTGTGATTGGCCCGACCCGATTCTGGCATGGCTTTAGCTTAGTGGGTTCGAATCCCTTGACGGGAGAAGATGATGGATCCTATCGATGCTATCAACAAATAAGTTTCCCGGTTGGGCAGCTGCAGATATCTACCGAAAGTGTTGCGGTTCGATATTTCGAGGTTTCTTTGAATTTTGGAGTGATATTGAAATCCGGTAAACACCGGCGGTAGATTGTGAAAACCCATTGCTTAATATTTGTACTACTTAATCAACGAAAAGCGTCGGGGCCGCGCCAGGAGTTTTCGCGATTCAAGTAGCTCAATAGCCTACTTCTTCGTGTTCGTCCACCTCCGCAATTTTCACTCCGCCGATCTCTGACACGGCTCTGTCGCCGTCGGCGCTGTGATTGCACTATTCGTACCACCAAAATTTTTTATTTCTATATCAGGGAGGTCTGGAGAATAAAAAAGTCAAAATTTGGATATCACATAGGCCTGATTTCATCGAATAAGTCGACCATGGTCGTTACGTTTCCGTACTTATTACCACCTAAAACCGTCTGAACAATTTTGTCACAACCAACATTTCGTTTACAGAAATCAGGTGTTCACGTGAACCCGCGGTATCGTCTATTGTTTTACTTCCGGGTTTTATTTTAAGATTTAAAATCGTATTTCAAGATCGATTTCTATGAAATCTTTAGTTGATTTGGTGTTTGGGAGGAATTTTTATTTGCTCTACAGAAAATTCATCCTTGACAATTGCGCAAGGTTCGCAAAAAATTTCTTTTCCCAAATCGAGTGTATGAACTTGATATGCTAATAAGCCATGTGCTCGAATTGCAAATTCAATCAAATTTTATTCCGCCAAAAAAATGTTAAATCCAATTCGCTTTCCGAGAGTTAATGGTATGCTGCATGGAACAAAGTTGTTTTGAGATGGGTCTTGAAGCTATTGAGTCGAGAGATAACCATCTAGATAGTTCGTGAGAGTTCCAAAGTTTTGAAGACGCTTCAAGGTAATGTCTTGATATTTGGTTTATATGTGTATCTACCCTAGACACATCTTCAGGCCAAAAACTGGCCCTGTCAGATTCAAGATGGCCGACTGGCAGCCATTGTTGTTCGCCAAAATCAGCACTTTTTACACATTTTAGAAGTTTTCGAGGGAAATTTTGAAGACACTTTTATCAATAACCTTGATCATTCGTATATATTTGTATCCCCCAAGGGCCCATCGGCATGAGAAAAATTGGGTCGATCGGACTCAAGATGGCCGTCCTGTGACCTTTTTTGTTCCCAAAAATGTTAATTTTGGCCTGAATTCTGAGTCCTGTAGCTTTCTAATGGTGTGCCATTTTTCATTGCAATTTGTAATGGGTATTCTTTGGAAAAGGATCTTTTATATCCGAGAGGGTATTTTTGACCAGGCAATTATGACGCAATTGGCGGCCATCTTGGGGTCATCAGTACTCATTCATAGGTGGAAAAAAAGTTTTGCCACATCATTTTGATACTTAAGCATATTTTGCTACCATAATTAATTGGAAAGTTGTAGCTCATGACATGTTCTATGATTGAGGTGAGTTTCAAGCTCATTGGTTTTTGTTTATGGCCACCAGGGGGCGTTGAACAATACAATAACTTAGTATTTCTATATTACATTCGTACCTATGCATATTTTGCTACCACAATCAATTGGAAAGTTGTAGCTCATGACATGGTCTATGATCTTGGTGAGTTTCAAGCTCATTGGTTTTTGTATATGGCCACCAGGGGCGTTGAACAATACAATAACTTAGTATTTCTATATTACATTCGCTCCTGCTGTCTGTGTTAACACACGATTGTACTATGTAAATGACATTGAGCAGGGAGTGTATATTGATAAATAACCCACAGATTACATCATTTATAAAAAGCAAATCTGACAGGTTGGCCATTGTGCCCCTTGGGGCTCTTGTTATATTTTCTGATGTATTGATATCTTTTATTTTAGAATCATTATTTTATTTAATATTTTAAGTTTCTGTTGATTGTATATATTTTTTAATTTTTTTACCTTCCATTAGTTTTGGAGCAGTGATAGTTTTTTTATTTAAATCATTTAACCCAAACTTATTGTTCCACTCTTAATTAGATTATAATAACCAATTATATTTCCCATTTTTAATACTAAATCATAAGAAATGATTAATTAATTAGGACCTATACAATAATTTAATCTAATATGTGATTTATCTTAATAATTTTGATATCTAACTATATTTTCTGGAATCGATCTATTTTTATCATTATGAATAGAATCTTCAAATAAAACTTTAAATTGTTTCTGCACATCAAATGAAGTATTATCATTTCCAACTATTGTTGATCTTGTTTCAACTTGAGCACCTAGAATACATATCAAATAAGTTCTAATTGATTGATTTATTCTTTGTATACCTGGTTTTGTAAAACCTTCACTATTTTCTAAAATGAAATTAATCCATCCATTATTGTTTTGTTGTTGTATATTATTATAATATTTTGGTAATTCATTCCAATTTAGTGTTCTTTTGTCTGTATTTGTTATTATTTTACCTGATTCTTTAGTATATAATATTTTTAATCCACCTTTGTACCAATTTTTGTTCTAAAATCATTATTTGAATTAATATTAAATTCATTAAATATTTTATAAAACTTAGAAAAATTAATATTTTTATTTAGTTCATTAAAATATTTTGAACCCGGTAAAGGACATTCCAATTCATTTAATATTAATTTTATTTGAAAATATGTATGAAATCTAAAAAGTGATAATATTAATGGTAACCTTGGTTTATCTAAATGATCATTCCAACTTATACCACACCCGGTTGTTGCGCAATAAACTGCAAAATTTAATTTGTGCTGCCAATACTTCATATTAGATTTTAATAACCATTGTTTTACCTCATTTAAATTTTTAAAATTAATTGCATATACATGATATATATTTTCCATCTTTACATTAAAATTATTACTTTCAGTGTCATAAATATCTAAATTAATTAATGAATTTAAAACTTCATTTCTATACGAAATATTTTTATTAAGATCTATTGCTGGAATATTATATTTAATTGATTTATCATATTGGAAAGCTATTGGAAAACTATCTGCCATTTATATAATAAAAAATTAATAGTTCATTAATTCTTTTCATAATTTATCTTGTTCTTCAATTGTTATATTACCATTTAAACTAATAATATAATCTAATTTATTTTTCAATTTATTAATTTCTTTTATATTAGATTTTATTTTTTCTTTCTTACTTTTTATATTTAATTTTGAACTTATTCTGGTTAATACACTTGAACTTAAACCTAAAGCTCCAATTGAGATAGCTAAACGAGTTAATGGTGAGAATATCGCTAGAAATGTTATTACAGAACTAATTGTAACTGTAATTGAACTACTTATAATAAAATAATTTATAATTTTACTTTTTAAATATTTTTTCTTTTTAATTTTTAAATCATTTTCAAATTCTAGTATTTGTTTTTCTAAATATAATTTTAATTTAGTTTTATCTATATCATGTGGAATAATATCAGTATTATCAACTTAATCATCCATTTATTGAGTAAAAAAATTACTAATTAGTAAATTTATAAGGAACAAATAATACAATAATTGTTCCACCTAAAATCCAAATTATTTCATATTGTTGTTGTTCTTTACTTGGGGTATAATAATCTTATAATTTAGGTTTAAATAGATGTAGTTTTTCACGATTTGTTACTGCGTTATATAAACTCATTGCATCATCGACTGATTGAAAATCTCTATGTGAAATTTTCTGATTATATAATTCTTTATTAATATAATCCATGTAATTTTGTCTCTTTTCTCTATATTCTTCTGCTGCTTTATTATATTTTTCCAATGCTAAGTTATGTCTTTTTTGATCTAATAATGAACCATGTTTATCAATTTGCTTAAATAAACAACCACCACCTGTAAATGCTAAAGCGTTAACAATTGCCGATCCTATAATAGTTATAATTGCAGATGCCATTTATTTAACAAAAAAATTACCTATCAATAGGAGGAATATATTTTTTGTTTTTCCAAATATTCAATTGTTAAATTAGATAAGGTAACTGCTAATGTTGATTTCAAAATATCATTGATATCAGATCTATCAACATTAATACTTCCCATTTTAAATACATTTTTTAATACCTTTGTGTAACCAACAGTTCCCACTGATAATAATGCTCCATAATATAAACCAGTCATAATCCACTTCTGATCCGCCATTTATTTAGAAAGAAAATTAATATCTTCAAAATATTTAGTTATCTTAGTTATTATTATTTCAACATTCATATTATTATTAGTTTCATTTTTATATATTTCAGTTATTATTTTTTTAATATCATCGATAATAAAATCATAAAGATTCTCTAATTAAATCAGTAATCTTTCCTACATTATAAATTCCTTTATCTATTGTTATTTTCATACTCAAATGTTGTTTCATTAAAAAATGGAATATTTTTAATATGTGTAATTACATCATTTTTATCAAATTTCATTTCATTCTCACGTTTAAAATCAAATCCAAAACATATACTCGGTCCTACAGTTATATTCATTTATATAGTGAAAAAATTACTCTCTACATCTTATAACTAATTCATAAATTATAGGAAAATTATGTAAATCAATTAAGTATCCATTACGATTTCTTACTTCTAATTTGAAATAATCAAATCGTGAAATACATGGTTTAAAATCACATTCAGCCAAATTATAATTTATTTGCGTTCCAAATTGTTTAACATTTTTTTAATGGTAAAATATTTTCTATACTAGAATTACAAAATGTATCGTTAGTTGCTTCGAATATTTTTGTTGGGTCAATTAAATTGCAATAAATATAGAAATGTGTGTAAGGTATTATATTTGGTGTAGTATCAACATTTAAATAAAGTGTATCTGGCGTAATTCCTAACAGTTCAGCTACAGGTTTTTTAACTAAAATTTTATGTCTTTCATCATGAATTGAATTCATTTCTTGCTCTAATGTATCTAAATTATATTATCCTGGTTTTAGATAAAGATGAAACCATATGTTTATAACTCTATCTATCGTGAATCAAAAAGACTCTATGTTCAATAGTTTTATTCGATATATTGTAAAATGAGTTATATAAACTTACATTTACTAATTTTAAATCTACACAATTTTTGAATTCTCTATCTAATTGTACTAGTAAATCATGTGATTTATAATTTGTAAGTTTTCTAGAATCAACAAATATTCTATATTCTTTTAATTCAACCATTATTTATAACACAAAAAAATTACCTCGAACTGTTAAAAATTAATTTCAATAACATTTTTCCTAAATAAATTGATGAGAAGATAGGATGTGAAATTTGTGGTGAACTTCAAAGAAAAAGTAATATGGCACGACGTATGAAAAAACGTGATGAAAATAATAAACCCCTAAAATAAACTGCCCAAATTGTAATAAATTATTTTCAAGAAATTATGTTAAAAAACATTCAGAGAAGTGTAAAATTAATGACTCAACGGTTAATGTTGATAGTAAAGAAAGTAATAATAATTCTGTTGAAACTGAACCTGAAATTATTTGGAAAAGACCTTTTATATTTTATGACAAGAATAATATAAAAGATCATTTCTGTGAGCCTTGTCGAATAAAATATAGCCCTGAAAATATAGAAGATTGGGAAAATCATCAATTTCGTAAAATTTCTAATAAATTTGAAGCAGAATTTAATGAGAGAAAAAATAATATATTAGAAAAAATAAAATATGAGAAAACGATACCAGATAATAAAGAAACGCTTGAAAAGTTGGAAAAACAATATAATGAATTAGTAAGAAAAATATATTATTGCAAATATTGTAAATTTATTATTACAGCAAGAAATTCAAATCTACATTATAGAACAATAAAACATAAAGAAAACGTAAGAAAATACCAAGAATTTAATGAAGATCTATTACCAAGATATGATAGAAAAAAATGCCCACAATGTATTCATGAGTACTTAAGACAATAGGATTCTGTGATATTTTGTAATGAATGTGGTTGGCAAAAAAAATTCATGGGGTGATGAAAAAACTTAGAGATATTCGTATAGAACCAAAATCAAAATATGTAGATGAAATTTTTAAGATATTTTCTATGGAAAATCTTACACCAGAATATAAGCAATGGCTTGAAAAAATGAAAATGATAGAAAATAAAAATGGTGAAATAACATCTATAAACATCAGAGTGTGAGCATATATAATCGGAATTATCTCATGAGTCGAGTGCTGTTGTTTTGCTTGAAACACCGTCCAAATATAATCTTTCAACTTGGAAATTGGTTTTGACACTTCATAATGTAAACACCGACTTCAGCATCCAGCGAAAATATTCACTCTTCAAAACTGAAATTTCATTGCTTAATACTTCATTTTCTTGGATTAAGTGTGGAAAAGTTTTGCTCTTTATTCACTCTTGCCTGTAACCATAGTATCAAGCAGCTGAGGTCCAGCGAAGCAGCGATGCTCATGGTGAGTTTGACCACTTAAAGCTGTCAGTATCAATTAAATTGTTGTTGATACTGGCTCTTTGAGAGTGAAATGCCGCGGTCATAACCGCTGGGATAGACTTTAGGCATCCGTATTGACCGCTATTAATGGAAATCCAGAATTGAATGTTACATCTTCAGTTGATAAATTATAAACATAATCTGATGGGTTATATATTTCAAATAAATCTCTAACTTCTTCTGTTAACTCATTTTCTACATGGCTTAAATTAATGCAATTTGGTTTAGATTTAATCAATTCAATATTCATATTAAAACCTAATGAATTGCATAATATATTTATCCCTGATATAGCAACTTTTCCTTTTTGTTCTAAGGTTATTACTGGAGATCTATCAAATTTCTTAGCACCATCTGCAGCATAAAATCCAATGAAGAACCATTTTTTTTAAATTATATTTTGCATTTAATGCATAATCTGGCACTACCTTTTCTTTGGTTGAAGTAGAACTTTCACTATTGCATGAATATAGAATTCGTATAGAATATAGAATTATATTTTATAGCAAAATCTTTAGGATTATTCACAAGTATTCTATGAACAGCTGATGATTTCATATGATGTACGATTCTAAATGTTTTATTTGGATAAACTTCTTCACTGTATTTTTTAATGTTTTCTAATAATTTTAAATCTTGTTTACATAAATACCAACAATATTTAGTTCCACTAACAGATTTATACACACGTGCTGAACTATCTCCCATAAAAAATCGTTTAATAAAATATTCTTTTTCTTCTAATATTTCTGGTTCTCTATTATCAATTATCTTATCAAATGACAAATGACATATGATCCATTCGTGGGTAAAATCTTTTATGGAATAATTCATCTCCAATTTTTATATCAGTTGGTGTTATTTCATCACCATTTCGTTTAATTAAACTGTGGTTTTCAGTAACATCTACAAACCCTAATTTAGTTCTAACTCTATAAATCTTTTTATTTGTTTTATGTCTAATAATATTCTTTAATTTTTTCCATCCATTTCTTGTCCAAACATCCATTAATCTATTTATTTGTATCAATTCTTTTTCACCATACAAAATAAAAAGTTCATTTTGATTAGGTATTATTTCTGAAATTCTTCTAATTAATAGTTGATTATGATATTTTAATAATATTGGAGTATCAGCTGTTATAGAATCAAAATATAATATTTGAATATATATATATATATATATATATATATATATATATATATATATATATATATATATATATATATATATATATATATATATATATATATGGGAAATCCATACATACAAACACACACGCACGCACGCACGCACGCACACACACACACACACACACACACACACACACACACTGCAAATCGGGCCCTAGTAGGAGGGCATGTTTTTAAGCTACCAATGAAAGTCAAATTGGTATAAAACCACCTGAAGAGACGATGTATCACTTCAGTTAGTCGATGTTTCCCTTCATGAAAATGACTTTTCCTTTCAGAGCGATTTTTTGGGCCTGTCCCCGTAATCCCTTTGGGTCTTTAACCCTTTCACACCTAAAATTTTGTACTACAAAAAAAATATTAAATTTCCGTTAAATCATCATCAAGCTAACCATAACAGACCCGGTAGCTATAGAAATGAAAAGATTACATATTTTATTGCAGTTTACAAAATTACTCGGCCAATTTAAAAGGAAAGATGGTATCATTATCTTAGCCTTAGGGGCCGTGCATAAAGTACGTACGCTTGACTTCCGGGTATTTTTAACCCCCCCTCCCCCCTTGTACGCTCATTGTACGTTTTTTTATAACCCCCCCCCCTTGCGTACATACTTTTAGGGGTAACCCCCCCCCCCCCAGTAAAACAGAATTTTCAGGAATAATGGTTTAAAGAAGGCAAAATCCACTCTGATTCAACAGAGTTCCCGCTGACGTTGATCAACGATCTTCCATGGCGACGAAATGAAAGACTGAAAGTGGGGAATTCCCGAGATCCAAATAAAATATATTGAATGCAACAAACCCAGGGAGACCGGTTTCGCAATTAAGGCAGTGTTTGCTGTACATTAAAGGAAGACAGGTTACCCACAGACATAGATGTTTATATTAAAATAATGATCACAATAAAAATAAACTATCAACATTGGTACTCTTTATTAAAAAAAGAGTACCAATGTTGAAACAATAGTGGATGTTTAAATGAGCAATTAGCGACAGCTACGGCTTATGATCGAACCCCAAACAGTCCAATGTGAAAAAATAATCCAACAAACTTCAAGTAATATATTCATTTTATTTTCACTAGACACACTTAAGATCGTCGGCAAACGGGGATATTTGTGAAATTCACATTATGTTTAGTGCACAAAGTACGTACTATTAATATTAACCCTCCCCCTTGGAAAGTATGTACGTTTTTAGCTGACCCCTCCCCTCCCCCTGTACGCTTTTGTACGGATTTTAAGAACCTCCCACCCCCCTACGGACGTACGTACTTTATGCACGGCCCCTTAGAGATCCTTAGACCAACGAAATGATTATTGATGAACTAGTTAATTTTGGGCTTGGGTAATCTAAATAAAATGCCGCTGACACATAATGCAAGATTGCTGAGAATTCACAAATTGTTAGTACAGGCTAAATTTGTCACGTAAGAAAAATCATATCGTGACGTTGGCATACAATGGTGCGCGCCGATTGGCCGTTCCATCACGCAAATGCTTTAAAGATGCGGCCGGAACTGCATCCGAAAATCTGCATCCCAATTGTATCTCATTTTGGAGGTGTGTCATGCAGATATATGTAGCCTATATACTTTAGTGTTACCCCTTCATCCTGATGCTGTTTCATTGTTTGAGGCCATATTTTATACGGAAATATTATTTTGCAATTAAATGGAGTGATAATTATTTAGATCGTAACTTTTCTGCTTTCTTTTTCTTCTATTTCGTTTTTCATTGGTCATCGTTAGTAGTCAAAGCTTGCTCAATTCGAATCGGTCTATCCCAGCTTGAAGCCAAAATAGATGCTGGTTCAGTCGGATTAATTAGTTTTTTCACCCGCTTTAAGAAAATTTGACTATATCGAACGTGCAGGTATCTGGATCCAGGAAATCTGGGTAGCCGCTCTATTTTTGTGACGGTACCGAATTGGCTGCAACGTGATTCCATTGCAGTTTTGATTCATTCATCGCTGATTTTTTAATACAATCTGGAACAATTCTAGAGGCCAAATGCTCGCAGTACTAACAGTGCTCACAGTTGATACTTTTTTTGATTCAAGAGGACCACAGACTTGTCAGTTTAAAACCAGTAACCATGGCTAGAGTATAAACATATAATGATTAAACATTATTTTTTTCCAACAAATTTACAAAATTTTACTGTGTGCAATGGAGAAATGCAACAATTATTGTGAGTACATTATTGCCTTCTTTCATTTTTCGTTAAATTCTAACATCTGGATAAGTGCAAAAAGTGCAAATATTGAAGTAATGCTCTCTAATAATATGATTTGTTGATAGGATCATGTATCCGTAGTCGCGATAGCTTTAAATTAGATGAAAGTAGCAGAAATCCCTTGAAATAAGTGCAATATCATCAATATCAATATAATATCGATATCATCGAGCCAGATTCATCTTACGAAGTATCCTACCAGGCCTTCGTTATGCGACCGGTTGACAATTTCGTTATACAAATATGTCGATAATAAGTCGACGCTTTCATAACAAATATATACTCCACACTAATCTGATACAGTATTAGTGGGTCATGTTTTTATACGAAACTGATCCATAGGACCATTACACACACACACACACATACACACACAGTCCGTCGAATATTGGGTTTTCAATGTGTTATAGCCCATTGCATGCCATTCCACATGATAGATAGAACGACCATTTGAGACCTGGGACTCAAGCACCAGCAGAGAATTCGGGGGCACGACAGTCCTTATTGGGTCTTGTATAAAACTTAAATAGCATACCGGTATATCGGGTACCCGGTATATGATTTCGAGACCAACAGAACGGTGTGTTTCCTTTGTAATAGTCATCTCCATACACCCCCGATACACCACCAGCCTCGCACCCTCCGATACACTACCGGCCTCGCAAACCGCCGACGCTTTTCAAAAATACCGAACGCGAACGCCTAGCTACTCGATCAGGGACGTGCCACCTGCGACCGTAAAGCGACATGCCGCACCAATAATTGAATAACCCAAGACGCCATAGTAAATGTTATTCTGCATTTAAGGGGGGAGTATCAAATTAGTCCGTATTGCAAACAGCAGCATTTTGTTCTGAGGCACAAATACGGTGACATTTAAAGCAGTTGGGATTTTCTGTGTACGGGCCACATGCAACAAAAACAAGTTTGAGTTTGGTCATATATGAGCTGTCCAATTTAAGTTGTTGTAAGCATAGCCCTTTGACAGTGAAATGCCACAATAATAACCAATGAGATAGTCTTAGCTAAAGGATTGCTTAATAGATGTCGAATAAACACTATAATCCGTGTATACTGTAGATAAATGAAGAAATCCCACACTTCAAATTTAAAATTATACGATCAAATTTATTACTGTGAAACCACAGCCATCATCAGGTGGAATGACCAGAAAAACGAGTGTTTACGGTAGGCGGCCGCACTGAACCAGGCAGGTTTTTTTCATGAAAGTTGCCCAGTAAACGGATTTAAACAAATCTAAATCTTCGATCCAATTGAACCATTTGTTTTCGATTTTGATGAAGTTTTGACTCAATAGTATCAATCGTATACCCGGTACCTAAGATGACATTTTCATTACCAGGCGGATCTAGGAAATTTGGAAGAAAAGAAAATGTATTTTAAAAAAAATTAGCTCATGGCCTCTAGAAAATTGGTCAAAGTGGTCAAAATTAGCTCTTATGGCCTCTAAAATTCATCTAAGATGTGAATATTTAATCACGAATCCCCGATGTCCGCTGTGTATCCTGATATTACTGTACGGTACATAATTTTATATATATTCATATGGTAGACTTTACTTACCTATTGGGACCTATATGGTTTCATACTAAAAATTATATATTCCATAGATTTAACAGACTTATTGGGTGCCTCAAACTGCGGAAACATTATGTAAGGTCATCACCTATGAGTCCCAAGTTTGAACTGCTTATTCAAATTAGTAAATTAAAGTAATTAGAAAAGTGGGGTTTCAGGCCAGAGGGCGTGAGGGCGAGACACACCACTCATCACCACAAGTAATTTTTTTCCCTAATAAATGGGGGAGAATGAACACCAACTAGAAAACAATAATGTCAATAAAAATCAATATTATTGTCAATATTGTAAAAAATACATCGATAAACCTTACATGGAAAATGTTAGAAATTATATTGATTCACTAGAAATAAAAGATACAATTGAAATTTTAGAAATATTACGTAGTAAAATTGTGACACACATAAACAGTGAGTGCGCGTAACAACAGCTGTGTGTGGATAGATCGTTACAGTGAGTCTCTACTGAGAACGGTTATTAATGTGTGTGCTATTACTGTAGTACAGTGATTGCGTGTCAACTGTACCCGGATAAATAGATGCTGTGAGGCTTGGGTGAGAACGGTTAATAGCGTGCTTGTTATATAGGGGGAAGTAATCCCCACTCATCACCACAAGTAATTTGTTTTCCTTATAAATGGGAGATAGAAAAGCATTCTTAGCAACAATAAATAACAGAATAAAACCAGCAAAAAAACAATTTGAAATAAAAAAGTTAGTTGATGTTACAAAAGAAATTGAACATAAAATATTGAAATTAGAAAAGATAAAAACTAAATATGGAGAGAAAGTATCAGCTAATTTAAGCTACTGTAATGTTAGTACATCGCGAGAATTTAAAGTATTTTTACCTGATAAATGGGTTTCATTGAGTACAGAGGAATTAAAAGATTTAGAAGGATTTAAAATAATCTATCATGGAAAAAATGAAGATGGCCATCATGATTTAGAAATTGTTGATTAAATTTTAAAAAAAATAAATTAATAAAAATAATGAATATCTAGAATTCGAAATGACTTATCTGGACAATTTAATTGCTCCACATAGATAGACAAAAGTAGTGAGATATTCAATTATTTTTTTTTCATACTCATCACCACAAGTAATTTTTCCCCCTAATAAATGGAACCAGAACAACCACAAACTATCAATATTACAAATAACACTGTTGTTATAAACATATACTACAAGAAGTGTTCTAAATGTGAATTAGATAAATCATTTACAGAATTTAGTAAGCGTAAGATTAGCAAAGATGGTTTTCAAAATTGCTGTAAAACTTGTTTTAAACTATATACCAAACAATATCGAGAAGATAATAGAGAATCTTATAATGATTATATGACAAAATATATGAGAGAAAGATATCAAACAGATCTTAATTTTAGATTGAAACAATGTTTACGGTCTAGATTAACACAATTATTCAACAAAGAAACACATTCAGAAACATTAACTAATTTGTTGGGTTGTTCAGATGAATTTCTCAAATCATGGATAATATATCAATTCGACGATAAAATGAATATAGATAATTATGGTGAATACTTTCATATTGATCATGTGTTGCCGATTTCTAAATTTGATATGAATGATGAATATGATAAGAAGCTAATCTGGAACTGGAGAAATTTAAGACCTTTAGAAAAGAAAGAAAATATAATTAAATCTAACAAACTAGATATGAAATTATATTTAGATCAACTGGAAAAAACAAAAAAATTTATTGAATTATGGAACAATAATCCAAATAATGAACGATACGTTGAGGAATTTGATATCAAGGATCCGAAATGACTTATCTGGATAATTTAATTGCCCCACAGTGAGATATTTAATTATTTTTTTGTTTTTTTTTCTAAAATATTAATCCATTTTTTTTATTATAAATTTTGGAATTTCAGAAGTACTTTCATTTTTGATAGCAGTTGGTTCAGAATTACTAATATCATGAATTTTATTTGATTTCTTATACCAATTACACCCAATCAAAATGAATACAATTACAAATCCAACTGTAAAATATAGATATTTATCAAATATTCTACTATCAGAAGGAGTAGAAATAACAATATTTTCACCATTTTTATTAACATTTTTATTACTTATTTTTTCTTTTCCAGCTTTTTTATATTCTTGTGATTTAATTCCTAATTGTCGAGACCATTCAATTTGTTTCTGAGTTCTCGGTTTTTTCTTCACAGGTAATTCCTTCACTTCTTTCACCTCGCTCATTTATTATAGAAATATTTTTACTTTCAATATTTGAAAATGTTATAACTCCAGTTGATAATAATGTCATAAATCCACCTAATTGAAATGATAAATATCCAATCCATTTATTTAATTCAGTCATAACTAAATAATCATTTTTTAAATCAGAATATAATCTATTTTCATCTTCAATTGGTAGTATATAATTACATAATTTACTATAACCTTTTACTACATTTTCTGATATCGCGTCATTAATTCTAGCTGTTCTCGCGGATTCATAAATCTTAAATAATCTAATAATTTCATCTGATTTCATTGTATCTAATTCATTATAAGTTAAATTTTTACCGACAAAATTTTTACATTTTCCAGATGCTATTAATATTTCTAATTGATGTTTACAATAAAGATAATATTCATAATTATTATTTGTTGTAACATTATTTAAAGCACCATCATCTGGAGTTAATTTTGTTTCTGTTATTCCTAAATCATCTAAAATTTTTTCAATTGGAACATCACCATTTTTAGATTTTATTTTCTTTTCACCTCCCATTTATATAACAAACAAATTAGTTGTGTTGTTGCAACTAGAATTCAACTAGAATGTAACTAGAATTCAACTAGATTAACAAGCTAGTTGAAATATTGTTGTTTTTGTTTATTTCTAGTTACATTCTAGTTGATTTTTGTTTCAACTACTAACAACTAGAATTCAACTAGATTAACAAGCTAGTTGAAATATTGTTAAATCTAGTTGATTTTTGTTTCAACTACTAACAACTAGAATTCAACTAGAATGTAACTAGAATTCAATTAGATTAACAAGCTAGTTGAATTTAAATAAATTCATATTTAAATGGGTGTTGTAATCTAAATAGTAATTTTGATCTTTTAATATTTTTCAACTTATCCATATATTCATTATGTAAATCATGTGGAATAATATCATTTTCCTCAAGTGCATTTTTCATCGATTTTCTATCTTTATTGTAGAATAAAACTAGAAATCTAATGTTTTCTCTAAAGTCTTTAACAATTGAATTATATTTTTGATTTAAAACCCAAGTTGTTATCCCAAAATGTCTACCAGAGAAAGCTAAATAACATAACTCACTTTCTCTAACTTTTGAATCATGTAGATTAGCACAATCATCTATGATAAATAATGTATTTGATCCTTTATAAATATCAATTGCTATTTTTATACAATTATCTAAATTTTCTTTTACTGTTTTAGGATCTAATATAATAAATTTATTATTCCTAGTAATATTTCTATCATAAGTTTGATTAAATTCATAGGTTGGGCAAAATAATACTATATTATCAAAATAGTTTTCATAAACAGTTTCTAATAAATTTAATATAAAATAAGTTTTTCCACAATTTGTTACGCCAGAAATTAACATATTATGAGGCTCAAATATAAATAATTCCTTATTCATTTATATATTTTTAATTTTACTTGATAATATCCATTCATTGAATTTATCTGGCCATCCAACCCATTTTACTAAAGAATATTTTTTTCTTTTAACAGTTTTTGTTTTTAGTACTTTTTCAATTTTATATTCTTGTTCTAGATTTTCAGTAGTTAAACTTAATTCTTCTTCGTAAAAGTAACCATCAACTTCTTCACCATCTAAATCTTCTAATTTATAGACATATGGTTTTGTTGTTATTACCTTTTTTATTTTATATATTTCTCTAGTAAAATTTCGATCGTATCCTTTGTCAAATATCTTTTTATACTTAGAAATTCTAACATTTTGACCAACTTTAAATTTAGGTTCACCAAAATCATCTACAAGAAATGCTCCATATAAATTATTCCAAACAATTTCAGCATTTTCAGGTTTTCTAGCATCAATAGGTTTCATTCCAATAGAAGAATGATAAGAATTATTATATCCTTCTATCAATTTTGGTAAAACATCAATCCATTTAAAAGTATTATTTGCTGTAAAATATTTCCACATTCTTGTTCTTAATGTTCTATTAAATCGTTCAACAACTGCTGCTTTTTTATCCGATTTTGTTGAAAAATATTTAATATTATGAAAATCTAAAAGTCCATGAACTAATGAATTATCAAATTCTTTTCCATCATCAAATTGAATTTTTTCTCGTTTTAGTTTACCACCTGAAAGAAATTTTCTTAAAACATTTGATGTTTGTACAGCATCTTTTCTATAAAGTGGGAAGCTCCATACATAACGACTAAAAATATCAATTATATTCAATAACCACCAATAATCATCATTATCTTTCTTAACATTTTTCATATCAATTAAATCTCCTTGCCACTGTTGATCTACATAACTTACCATAGTTTTACGAGTTTTATATTTTCTAACAATTTTTTTATGTGTTGTATATGTTGGTTGTTCTAACATAAATTCATTTATATCTTTATATTTAACTAAATTTTGTGGGATTATCTTATCTAATTTATCTTGTTTTACTTGACGCCATATATGTTTGGTAGAAGAATAAGCAACCGAACTCTCAGGGTTGTAATATAAATTTCTTAAATATTGTTCTTTAGTATTAGGAGATTTTTTACCACCCATTTATATACGCTTAATTTTAACTTTATATTTCTAATATTGAATACTATCTAATTGTGAATTTACAATATTTAATTGCGCATCAGATATAATATAAATGTGCATTTTAAAATTTTTGATTCCTTTATTCTTTTTCATGAATAATTGTATTCCATCTTTAGTGTTCTGTAGTTTTTTTCCAGAACCATGTAATGAATTATCTTCTGTTGTTCTAAAATCTACCCATAATGCAAATTTATTACCGGTATAATAATCAATTTGATTAATGTTACAATTTTCAAATGATTTTACTTTTTCATTCATAAAATGTTTTTTAATTTCTACCCATTGATCAATCATTCTCATTCCTTGACAAAATATTTTATTTGCTATTCCTTCGATAGTTATTTCTACTTTTGTTATTTCAGGATTATAATAATTGTCAACATTTATTGCACCATTAGTATACGTTCCAATAGTAAAAAATATTAATATACCTTTAATAGATCTTCTTGGGAAGTTAATATTCTCATTTATTATTTCATCATTTGCATTAATAGTTACAGTTTTAAATTTATCAATATAATCATATAATAATGAAAATCCTTGATTGTATTGAGTTTGAATTGTTCTAGCAATATTTTCATCAGTTACTGTATCATATTCTAAACATATATTCGATAATTTATAATTCATATCTTTATTAACGCTAGATATTACAATTTCATTTACAGGAGCAAATGTTATCTCAAATATAATATCTTCTTGAATTGCGTATTTATATAAAGGTGCATTATTATTTATCAATTCAAAGTCTAATGGAATTTTATATTTGCTTCCATATATACTTTTTATCAATTTATCTACATCATTAGTTAATATTGCGCTATTAGCTTCTGATCTTAATTTATTTTGGTTTTCTGATTGAATACCCTGAAATATCATATTATTTCTATTTTCTTTTGTTAACCATAAATCTTTATAATGCATAAATAAATTATAATCATCTAATGAGAAAACTGTTTCCGGACCAATCTTTATTGTTAACTTTTTAATCAAATATCTTCCAACATTATCAACGACATAATTATTATTATTACCAGATACTTTTATATCAGCTGATAAATAAATACTGTTTGGAACATAAAAAGTATTTTGTGTTAATCTCGGAATTCTAACATATAAAGTTTCATCGGGATTAATATTTGAAGGGTTATGAGTAATTATATGATGTGATCTTTCTGCTTTAATAGCATTAGATATTCTAGAAATCTTAGAAGGACTTATATAACTCCCACTCATTTATTAAACAAAAAAATTAATCATTTATTTTTTATCATGGTTTACTTGATATTTTTTTGATATCATATTCACTAACCCAAAAATAATAGCACTTACAACTGTGATTAAAAATAAAATAATATATTCAGCAGCAAAGTTAATAATGTTTCCTGCAGATTTTAAAACAAAACCAACAATTGAAGCAATAACTCCTGGTAGTGCTGCAGCAGATTTTTTAGATAGTTCCCATAAATATTTTGCTAATTTCTTTAAACCATCTTTAACTTTATCTTGTATAGAATTATTTTCCGGAGGTTTATCTGGTTTATTGGGAGTAGGAGTAGATTTCAAAGCATTTGATATTGCTAAACCAATTGTTGTAAATAACATAGTTACAGCTGTTAGAATTGAAAGAATTGTTATTCCTTCTAATTTAAATAATAATCTTATTCTATCTTTTAATTATATTTCAGAATTTGGTTTAATCAACAAATCTTTAAAAATAACTTTTAATCTATTAATATTATAATCATATGATTTTAATAATAATTTAATTTCTTCTTTCTGAAATTCTATGTTATATTCTAAATCATCTTTTTCTTTTTCTAAACGTAATTCTTTTTGCCTATATTCTATTTCATCAATTACTTGATGATCTAAATCAGACTTTAGTTGTTCTATTTCTTTATTTTTATCAGTTAATTCTTTTTCTAAAGTTCTAATTTTAAAATCTCTTATACTTTTATTATGTGCAATTTTATCAGATGCAAGTCTTATACTAATAATTTCTCTAATTGCTTTATCAGAAAATATATCTAAATCTTCTAATTCTTGATCTGTTGCATCAAGTAATCCATTCGGTAAAAGTTTTTCAATTGGAACTTTATTTGATCTATGTTTACTATTTTTGGAAGTTATATTCTGTTCAGAAGTTGTTTCTGTTTCTGATTTCTTTTTGATTATTTCAAATAATTCATTAATTCTTTGTTTAAATACATCTATATTATCATCTATTTCTTTTTGTGTAACATCAGTTATTTCATTACTATTACTTATTATTTTAATTCTATCTGGTTTTAATTTTTCTAAAGTTGATTCTGATAATATTTTATTTTTATTATTTTTATAAGTGATATCAATATAATAATCACCTTTCAAACGATAATAACATTTACCATTATCTAAAAATTTTAATTGATCTGCTAAAAGTCCAACGTCTTCATCATTTATGTTAAAATTAGATTTTTCAATTAAATCTTCTAATTTAGGTATTTTGTTTAAATTATCTAAATCTTGTTTTACTAAATCTGGGTCTAAATTTTCAGGATTTAATTGTGATTCAGCATTTTTAATATAATCAGGCATATTTAAATTATTGTTTTATACTGGTTCATTACCATCATTAAAACTTGTTTCAACAAAATCAGGTGGTTGTTCATCAGTTATGTTAGGTTCATCAAAAGGATCCATTCCAATATCTTCTCCACCTTCTACATCCATTTATATAATAAAAAAATTAAAATTTGAAATATAATATTCCTCCTATAACAATTCCTATACAAGTTATAGCTAATTTAGTATTTTCATGGAATTTATTATCATCATTTAGTTTAATTACATCATGTTGAATATCACCGTGTGGGTGCCATATGACACCATTATCAGTTCTAATATTTTCTGATGTATTATAATCTTTTATTTTAGAATCATTATTTAATTTAATATTCTTAGTTTTAGTTTCAGTTGATTGAATGTGTTTTTTATTTTTTTCACCTTCCATTAATTTTGGAGCAGTAATAATCTTTTTATTTATATCATTTAACCCAAATGAATTATTTATTGTTGCAGTTTTAATTAGATTATTATAACCAATTATGTTTCCCATCTTTAATACTAAATCATTAGAAATAATTAATAGATTAGGGCCTATACAATAATTAAGTCTTACATGAGATTTATCTAAATAATTTTGATATCTTATAATGTTTTCTGGAATCGATCTATTTTTATCATTATGAATTGAATCTTCAAATAAAACTTTAAACTGTTTCTGCGCATCAAATGAAGTGTTATCATTTCCAATTATTGGGGATCTTGTTTCAACTTGAGCGCCTAAAATACATATCAAATAAATTCTAATAGATTGATTTATTCTTTGTATACCTGATTTTGTAAAACCTTCACCATTTTCTAAAATGAAATTAACCCAACCATTATTATTATCAATTTTATAATTATGATAAGCTGAAATTCTATGAATATAATCAATTCTTTTTATTTCAAACTCTTCACCAACACCTTGCAATTTACCATGCGCTCTGAAATCGGAATTAATATTTATATTAAATTCATTACATATTTTATAAAACTTGGATATATTAATATTATTATCCAATTCTTTAAAATATTTAGACCCGGGTAAAGGACATTCTAATTCATTTAATATTATTCTGATTTGAAAATATGTGTGAAATCTAAATATTGTGTGAATTAATTTTAAATCAGAATACTTCAAATTTTTATCTAAGTTATTTAAATGATCATTCCAACTTATTCCACATCCTGTTGTTGCACAATAAACAGCAAAATTTAATTGGTTCTGCCAATACTTCATATTAGATTTTACTTTATATTTATGATATTCATCTCGAGTAAAAGTAACTTCATATGTATTAAATATATTTTCCATTTTAGAAATAAAAAACTGTGATTCATTAACATAAATTTCTAAATTAGTTAATGAATTTAAAACTATATTTTTATATGTAATATTTTTCTTAAAATCTATTGCCGGAATATTATATTTAATTGATTTATTATATTGGAAAGCTTTTGGAAACCCCATTTATATAACTAAAAAATTAATAATTTATTAATTCTTTTAATAATTTATCTTGTTCTTCAACCGTTATATGACCATTTAAACTTATTATATAATCTAGTGTGTTCTTTAATTTATTTATTTCTTTTATATTAGTTTTGATTTTTTCTTTATTACTTTTTATATTTAATTTTGAACTTATACCAGTTAAAACACTTGAACTTAATCCTAATACACCAATTGATATAGCTAAAGGTGTTAATGGACTGAATATTGCTAGAAATGTTATTACAGAACTAATTGTAACCGAACCACTGATAATCAAATAATATATAATTTTACTTTTTAAATATTTTTTCTTTTTTATCTTTAAGTCACTTTCGAATTCTAATATTTGTTTTTCTAAATATGTTTTTAATTTAGTTTTATTTATATCATGAGGAATAATATCAATACTATCAACTTTATCTTCCATTTATTTAGAATAAAAATTACTAATTAGTAAACTTATAAGCAACAAATATAACAATAACTGTTCCACCTAAAATCCAAATTATTTCATATTTCTGTTGTTCTTTACTTGGGGTATAATAATCTGATAATTTAGGTTTGTATAGATGTAATTTTTCTTTATTGGTTACTGCGTTATATAAACTCATTGCATCATCAACTGATTGAAAATCTCTGTGTGAAATCTTCTGATCATATAATTCTTTATTGATGTAATCCATATAGTTTTGTCTTTTTTCTCTATATTCTTCTGCTGCTTTATTGTATTTCTCTAACGCTAAATTATGTCTTCTTTGTTCTCCTAATGAACTATTTTTATCAATATGTTTAAATAAATATCCACCACCAGTAAATGCTAAAGCGTTAACTATTGCTGATCCTATAATAGTTATAATTGCAGAAGCCATTTATTTAGCAAAAAAATTATGCATTTATATGGGAGGAATATATTTTTGTTTTTCCAAATAATCAATAGTTAAATTAGATAAAGTAACTGCTAATGTTAATTTCAAAATATCATTTATATCAAATCTATCAACATTAACACTTCCCATTTTGAATACTTTTTTTAATACCATTGAATAACCAACAGTTCCAACTGATAGTAATGCGCCATTATATAATCCAGTTATTATCCACTTATTATCACTCATTTATTTATCAAAAAAATTACTATCATCAAAATATTTATTTAACTTAGTGATGATTAATTCAACATTTATTTTATTACTAGTTTCATTTGTATATATTTCAATTATTATTTTCTTAATATCATCGATTATAAAATCTTCATCTAATTCATAAAATCTTAAAGATTCTCTAATTAAATTAGTAATCTTTTCTACATTTAAAGTTTCTTTATCTATTGTTGTTTCATACTCAAATGTTGTTTCATTAGAAAATACAACATTTTTGATATGTGTTATTACATCATTAATGTTAAATTTCATTTCTTTACCATGTTTAAAATCAAATCCAAAACATATACTCGGTCCAACAGTTATATTCATTTATATAATGAAAAAATTACTCTCTACATCTTATAACTAATTCATATATCACAGGAAAGTTATTTAAATCAATTAAGTATCCATTATGATTTCTAATTTCTAATCTAAAATTATTAAAATGAGGAATGCAAGGTTTAAAATCACATTCAGCTAAATTATAATTTATTTGCGTTCCAAATTGTTTAACATTCTTCAATGGTAAAATGTTTAATATACTAGAATTACATGTTGTATCTTTAGTTGCTTCGAATGTTTTTGTAGGATCGATTAAATTGCAATAAATATAAAAGTGTGTAAAAGGTATTATATTTGAGTTACCGTGTTTGTTTCCACCAAATTGATTTGGAGTAATTCCTAATAGTTTAGCTATAGGTTTTTTTGCTGTGTAAGTATGTCTTCTTGTCATCAATGGATTAGATTTATCAAGTTTAATAAGTTCATCATCAAGCTTTATTTTAATTTATTAGAGCTCTCACTTTTTATGAATTTAATATTAAATTTAGAATTACCATTACCTAATCTAATCCGAGCTTTTCTATTAATTTCTTGCTCTAATGTTTCTAAATCATATAATCCTGGTGTAAGCATAAGTTGAATCCATTTTTTTTCAAGTTTATCAAAAATAAGAAGGCTTCTATGTTCATCAGTTTTATCCGATATATTATAAAAAGAATTACATAAACTTATATTTACTAATTTTAAATCTACACAATTCTTAAATTCTCTATCTAATTGTACTAATAAATTATGAGATTTATAATTTATAAGTTTTCTAGAATCAACAAATATTCTGTATTCTTTTAATTCTACCATTATTTATAACATAAAAAAATTACACTCATCACCACAAGTAATTTTTTCCCCTAATAAATGGACGAGAAGATAGCATGTGAAATTTGTGGTGAACTTCTAAGAAAAAGTAATAAGGCTCGACATATGAAAAAACATGATGAAAATTATAAACCCCCTAAAATAAACTGCCCAAAATGTAATCAATTATTCTCAAGAAATTATGTTAAAAAACATTCAGAGAAGTGTAGAATTAATGGCGCAATGGCTAATGTTGATAGTAATTCTGCTGAAGTTGAACCTGAAGTTATTTGGAAAAGACCTTTCTTATTTTATAACAAGAATAATGTAAAGAATAATTTCTGTGAGCCTTGTCAAGTAAAATATAGCCCTGACAATATAGAAGATTGGGAGAATCATCAATTTAGTAAAGCACATATAGATAAAATTTCTAATAAATTTGAAACTGAATTCAATGAAAGAAAAAATAATTTATTAGAAAAAATAAAATATGAGAAAACGTTACCAGATAATGAAGAAACAGTTGAAAAGTTAGAAAAACAATATAATGAATTAACAAGAAAAACATATTATTGTAAATATTGTAAATTGATTATTACAACAAGTAATTCAAATCTACATAATAGAACAATAAAACATAAAGAAAACGTAAGAAAATACCAAGAGCTTAATGAAGATCTATTACCAATAAATTATAAACAAAAATGCCCACAATGTATTTATGCGACCTTAAGACAAGAAGGTACTGTGTTATTTTGTGTTGATTGTGGATGGCAAAAGAATTTATGGGATGAAGAAAAAACTAGAAATTTTCTTATAGATCCAAAATTAAATTATCTTGATGAAATTTTTAAAATATTTTCTATAGAAGATCATACACCAGAATATATGCAATGGCTTGAAAAAATGAAAATAATAGAAAATAAAAATGGCGAAATAACTAAAAAAGATATTATAAAAACAATTATTCCACCAACATGTAACACAAAACAAAAGAAAATGTATTTATATTTATTATCAAACGATTATTATGAAAAACCTAAATTAACAGAAGAAGATATGGAAAATATAAAAAAAATATTTAAACAAATATTAATGTATCATTTGGAAAATAGAATAACAGATTCAATAAATTATGAATTTTTTTTAAATAAGATTGTAAATTATTTAAACCTAGATATTATAATTCCATTTGATGAATTAACAAACAAAAAGAAACAAAGAGAGCGAGATGAAATGTGGAACAAGATAGAACTTTATTTAAATGAGAAAAATGGAATGGAAGAAGAACCTGAAAATGAAGAAGCTAATAATGATTTCGAGTTTGATGATATTGATTTTATGTTTTAATGGCCATAAGGTAATGTTTTTATACCATCATCTAAAATATGCCTTTTATCATCAAATGGATTTAAACTAGTTTTTTCAACTTCATTAATGTACATCTCATGATCTTCTGATCTTAAACAATTCATTTTGTGTTTCATTACAATTGATTTATATAAACACTTTATATAATCTTGAAATTCTATATGTTTATCAACCACATGTTTTGTTATTCCTTTTAACTTTTTAGCTTCATGATCTTTTGTTCTATAACTATACATTTTACTTCTTATCCCAACAAATTCAATCATTTCATCACCTCCTAATTCATCTTTAAACTTACCAGGAATCTTTTTATTATCATTACTAAACAATTCATGATCTTTAGGGTAATTACTAAAATCAAAATAATGTTTCAATGTTTTTAAGTCTTTTGTTATGTTATCAGTTTTTATCTTTAATATGTACGCATCAGTATCAAAATATAAGATTTCTATATGTTTTTCTCCAAAATGAGGTTGTAATACATTGTAATAGAATTCATACATCAATAGCTTTGAAATTTCTAAAACAGTCGAACCAATAAATATTGGTTTATTAAATTTCATTGACGTTCTTTTTAATTTTACCGCGGTCAAATAATCCTCAAATCTTTTATTTCCTAGATGTCTAGGACTTGATTGTAAATGCCTTAATCTTTCATAATTATTCACTAATTCAATATCATTTCTATTTCTAATATTTTCGCATGTTTTTCCATAAAATGCATTGTTCATTAACTTAAAAAAATCCTTCTCAAAATCATTTTTTGATATTGTTCTCTGTTGAGTATTGAAATCTATATATTTTTCTAACCACTTCGATTGATTAAATTCAATATATCTATGTACTTTCTTTAATTTCATTCCTTGTTTTAGATAAAATTTTAACATTCTATAATGAACAATATAATTGTATTTATTATTTTGAGTAAGTATTAATTTTTCTGTAAAAACATGATCTTTCGGTTTTATTTTCTTCTGGTATTCACTTAAATAACTATCATCTACAGTTAAATGTTCTGGGCAATAAGGTAAGTTTCTTGTTTTAAACTTTATATTTTCAGGATATTCTAAATCAACTACAAAGAAATAACCAATTGGTGCTTCATCTTTTAAACTCGCAATTGCGCTTTCCCAATCAGTTTTATCATCATTTTCAACTTCTGTTAATATAAAATTTTTATATGGTTGAGGTTGCATCATTGCCCAACCATATAAATTATTGGCGTCAATATATAATAATTTATATTCATCATTTGCTTTAAAATACCTATCTCCCATAACACCACTAATTCCACCTCTAATTGATTTTTCAAATAATAAAACTATATCTGGTTCTTTTAATAAATCTAATTCTACATTTGTATATTTTAAACCACATTGCCAGGTTAAACCAGGACTAGAGTAGCAATAACAAGGATCAACATTAAAATGGTTTAGATTAACTTCTCTAAACTTTTCAAATATGTCATCTTAAAATGGTTCCAAATATTTAATGTTCTATCAAAAACTTCGTCTTTCACATACTCCTCTTTTAATTTATCATAAAATTGATCTTTTAATAATTCTGTTACATTAAAATCATCATGTGTTTTATAAAATGAATAAGGAATTGCAACCTTTATATCTCAATAATTTAAAATCTTGGTCATTTGGATAATAATATCGAGTTATAATAAAATCATTATCAACTAAACTTTTTGATAAATTATCTAATGAACTTGCTAGAAATCTATAAGAATCTAAAAATCTAATGCAACCAAATTGAAATGAAATATAATTTTCAGATGTTTTAGCTAATAGTTTAAAATCATATTTTCTTACATTTGCTTCGTTCATAGCATTATATTCTTCTATTTCTTGATTAATTGCGCCCAATTTTCCCGATAATTGTTTTATAAATAGATGGGTATCATATCCTGATAAATTATGAAATAATATTGGTACGAAATTTACTTTTTTAGCTTGTAAATTGCAATCTTCATGAGCAGCTCCACGATATTTTGAATTCAAATGATCATGATCTCTAACTCTTTTATCAAATGAATAAAAACGTTTTTCACAATAACAACAATGAGTTGCATAATTAAAATCAATTTCATCTTCTTTTGTCATAACTATTCTTTTATTTTTGTTTAATAATTTTGCAAAATCACTTTCTAATTCAATAATTTTATCACAAAAATAATTAACTACATTTTCACCTATAAAAGAAATATATTGACTTTCATATAATTCGGGATAATTTGATTTTATATAAATTCCATAAGCAGCAGCTCTTTGATGAACTTTTTTAATTGTATTTATAATTGGTGGGTCTTGTATTATGTCTTCATTTAAATCATTTCCTTTATCCATTGATTTTAATAATTGCTTTTTGTTATATATTTCTTTTCTATCTTGATCAGTTAATTCTTTATTCAACGATTCAAAATCCCCATAAATTACAAATGGAACAATATTTTTAAATTTATGATTAGTAAATTTCAATTTATAATCTTTTTCTGTTGGCATTATTAATTTACAAAAATCTTTATTATCACATAATTCTTTATGTTTTAGTAATGTATTCTCAGTCATAAATTTAGATAAACATTTTCTACATAGATAAATTTTACGATGATGATCACTTTCTGTTGTTCTAAAGAATAAATCAATTTGTTTTAACCACATATAATGTTCATTTTCATCTTTTTTGTAATATAACAAATCTATAGCATTTTCATCATCATAATATTCTGTTAAATATAAAGCTTCCAATGTATAATCTTTAATATTTTCACCTTTTGTCTTTGGTAATTGCATTAATTTGAATACATTTATTTTTAAATTATTAACTTTTTCTATTTTAGGAATCATTTTTATAGTTACTGGATATTGATCAATTTTATATAATGTTTCATATTTCCGGTAATCTGTTATTCTATAAACATGTTCTTCTGTTGGATGTAAGCAACTAATAATTGACCATAGAAAACATTTATTATCTTCATTTTGAATATTTATTACTGCTTTTGTTGTAAATGGTAATTTGATATAAGATGATGCTTTAATATCCTTTTCTGTTGTAAAGTTTGAATCATTTTTAAACATTTTATTACTTTTTGATGTTTTATTCCTTTTTGTATTATAAACATTTAAATCTAAATATATAATTTCATTCAATGTTAAGCCAGAACCCTCAAAATATCTTTCTTCAATATGACGTTTAAATTCATTTAATATTTTTTCTAACTTCTCTTTTATTTGTGTTTTTGAAATTATTTCTTCAGAGTGTGTTTGAATATTATAATCCATTTTTTCTTCTGACTTTATAAAACTTACTTTCCCAGAGATACTAATTTTTGGATATTCAACATCTGTTATCAAATCTAGTATTTTTTCTATTATTTCATTAAATTTATTATAATCTTCTATTGTTGTACCTTTAAAAAATCTAAATATAATAGCTGCAGGACCAATTTTACTATGTAATGTTTCTAAGATTTCAATTGTATCTTTTATTTCTAGTGAATCAATATAATTTCTAACATTTTCCATGTAAGGTTTATTTGAAATGGATTTTGTTTTTGAAGTTGATTCTTTTACTTGTTGAGGTTTATTATCAAAATATTCTAATCCTAAAACATTATTACTCAAATTTTTATAATGTTTTTGTGATTCGAGATGTCTATTATAATTCCTTTTTACTATAAATTCATTACAAACTTCACATTTTATTTCATCCACATTCATATTTTCTAATCTTTCTTTTCTTTCATTGGAATTTTCTGGAGTTTCAAAATCTATTACATTTTTTATATGATTTGCAGTTTTTTCATGTCGTGTTTTATGAGATGTATCGATGTATTTTTTACAATATTGACAATAATATTGATTTTTATTGACATTATTGTTTTCTAGTTGGAACTCACTCTCTCCCATTTATTAGGGAAAAAAATTACTTGTGGTGATGAGTGGGGTGTCTCGCCCTCACGCCCTCTGGCCTGAAACCCCACTTTTCTAATTACTAATTAATCATTATTTCGAGTCAAAGTTTAATTGTAGTGACGACCCAGAAGTGGTTCTAATCTCTTAAGAATTACAGTGATGGAGCTGTCGTCATAATGACGATCACCTAATCGGATTTTACAATCTTAAAATTTCGTCTTGTACGTTTTCTGTATCGCAGGTGATCAAGTCTTAGGATCAACTTCATTGTAACAAATGATTTCAAATATCAGGAGCCCAATGCGTTAGATTCAATTAAATGGTATCGTGCTGATTGGATGAAAGTGGGGGTAAATCATTGTATTGTGATCTTATTCTTTTTGAATTGGTCATTGGTGGTCAATGGTCAATTCATGAATCTTCAATGGCGAATCTTTTCTAGTTTCACACCAAACGCGGTATATCGTTCTCATGTTCGTGAAATTGTAATTCGTCAGTAGTGGTCAGTGTTGGTCAGCTTATAAATTTGCAATGATGAATATTTGTAAACAAACATGGCTTGAGAAATTTCCGATATTCGAAGTCTGAATCGTTCAGACTGAGGGATCATATCTCTATGGTCAGTTTCTGACCATCACGGTGTCAGCTTTGTGGTCGATAGCTTATATGAAACATTTGTAGATAACCAACGAAGGGGCCCAAAAGCACAAGCCAATTTCCAGTGATGTGATCCAAAAAATGCCCTACTGAAAAAAGCAGTCTCTCAATTGGACGAAACCAAATCGCACAGGAAAATTAATTTAGAAATTGTCGACTAGTAGCCACAGGCACTGGTTTTTTCTACGTAGTCTCTCATTTCATATCATAAGATTTCCCCCGTTTCAAACTGTTGAGTTTATGAGATGGTATTAAACAGACATATTGGGGCCCTCAGTAATAACTAATATATTTCTTTTGATATTTGTACCTATCTGTTGGGTCCATCAAACAGTTGGTTTTCTGTAGTATTTTGGTTTTATCGCCCGCGACAATTCATTATTACGGTTTTATCGCCCGCGACAATTCATTATTTTCTCCAAAATGAGGTTGTAATACATTATAATAGAATTCATACATTAGTAATTTTGATATTTCTAAAACTGATGCTCCAACATAAATTGGTTTATTAAATTTCATAGATGTTCTTCTCATTTTAACTGCAGCTAAATTTTCATCAAATATTCTGTTGCCAATAAATTTAGGATATGTTTGTAAATGCCTTATCCTTTTGCCATTACTTACTAACTCAATATCATTTCTATTTGTAATATTTTCACAAGTCTTACCATAGAATGCATTGTTCATTAACTTGAAGAAATCTTTCTCAAAATCAGTTTTAGCTTCAGTTCTCTGTTTGGTGTTAAAATCTATATATTTTTCTAACCACTTAGATTGACTGAATGAAATATATCTATGTACTTTTTTTAGGATCATTCCTTGATTCAAATAAAACTTTAACATTCTATAATGTACTACATAATTATATTTATCTTCCTGAGTTACCATTAACTTTTCTGTATGAATATGATTATCGGGTTTAATTCTTTTTTGATAATTTGATAATTCTTCATGAGTTACAGTTTTATGTTCTGGACAGTATGCTAGATTTCTAGATTTAAATTTAATATATTCAGGATATTCTAAATCTACAACAAAGAAGTAACCAGTATCAGAATCATCTGCAATATCTAGGATTCTTTTCTTTCACTCAAATTTATCATTATTTTCATGTTGTAAAACTTCACTTATTTCAAATACTCCATAAGGTTGTGGTTCCATCATTGCCCAACCATACAAATTATTTGCATCTATATATAATAACTTATATCCAGGGTTATCATTTACATTGAAATATCTATCGCCTAATACACCTGAAACTCCTCCTCTTATAGATTTTTCAAATAATAATAATTGATCTATTTTTGTTAACAAATCCATTTTTATATCTGTAAATTTTAATCCACAATCCCATGTTAAACCTGGACTAGAATAACAATGACAAGGATCAATATTGATTTTAAATATAAATCTACTAATTGCCCATGATTTTTCATTCCAAAATGATTCCAAATATTCAATGTTCTAATATATACTTCATCTTTAACATATTCATTTTTTAATTCATCATAAAATTGTTCTTTTAATAATTCAGTTATGTTAAAATCATTGTGATTTTTATAGAAAGAATATGGAATTGCTCCTTTATATCTCATTAATTGGAAATCATCATTATTTGGAAAGTGTTGTTTTAATATTTTTAATTCATCATCAACTAATGATTTTGATAAGTTATCTAATGAACTATTTAAAAATCTATATGAATCTATAAACCTTAGGCAACCAAATTGGAATGATATATAATTCTCAGATGTTTTAGCTAACATTTTAAATTTATAAGTTGGTATTTTATCTTTTGATCTATTTGAATTTAATCTTTCTATTTCATTATTAATTTCTTCTATTTTATGGCATAACTGTTTGATAAATAAATGTGCATCACCTCCTGATAGATTATGAAATATAACTGGCACAAAGTTAATTTTCTTAGCTTGTAAGTTACAATTCTCATGTGCAGCGCCTCTAAACTTTCCATTCAAATGATCATGGTCTCTTACTTATAATTAAATATGTTTTCACAATAATAACATTTACCTGCAAACACAAATTCTTCTTTATCTTCTTCTGTCATAATTATTTCTTTATTTTTATTCAACAATTTATTAAATTTTATTTCATATTCAATTAATAAGGCACAAAAATGATTAATAACATTTTAATTTCGATAATGATAATATTCACTTTTGATTAGTTCTGGATAACTGGATAATCAGATTTAATATATAACCCGAAAGCTGCAGCACTTTGATGAATATTTTTAATTGTATTTGTTATTAGAGGATCTGAATAATCAATAACATCATTTTCATTCTTTGTTGAGTGACTCGAAATCTCCATATATTACAAATGGAACTTTATTCTTGTAATCATATTTTTTGAATTCTAAAATCTTATCTTTTTCATTTGGTAAAACTTTTTTACAATAATCATGATTTTCACATAATTGTTTATGATTCAATACTGCACTTTCATTACTGAAACATTTTACGAGTATAATCATTTTCTGATTTGAAAAATAAATCAATTCTTTTAATCCACGTATAATGTTTCTCGTAATATAATATATCTATAACATCATTTGAATCATAATCTTTTTGATAAGTATAGAGGTTCTAATGTATAATGTTTTATATTGTTACCTTTTGTTTTTGGTAATTTGACTAAATCAAACACATTTATCTTTATATAATTATCTCTTTCTATTTTCGGGATATTTTTAATTCTAACTGGATAATTATCTATCTTATGATTATTTTCAAATTGTTTATAATGTGTTAATCTATAAATATGTTGATTATAATCTTCAACTGGATGTAAGCAACTTATAATTGTCCATAGAAAACATTTATCATCTTCATTTTGTACATTTATAACAGCATTAGTTTTAAATGGTAATTTGATATAACTTGATCCATTTATATTATCATCTTTATAATATGATAAATTATTTTCATCTATTGGTTTTGATTTAGTTAACTTATTATATTTTGTATTGTATACATGTAAAGTCATAAGTATAATTTCATCAAATATTAAACCTGATCCTTCAAAATATTTCTCTTCTATTTTAGTTCTTACTTCATTATAATATTTATCTAATTTTTCATCTATATGTTGTTTTGAAATAATATGTTGTGAATGAGAATTTATATTATATATTGATTTATCTTCAGATTTAAAAAATTTAACTTTAGAAGATGTACTAATTTTAGGATATTCTACGTCAGTAATTATTCTTATAATATTTTTCATATTTTCTAAATGTTTTTTTTATTTTCTTCTAAATCTTATTTCATATTCAATTAATAAGTCACAAAAATGATTGATAACATTTTCATTTCTGTAATGATAATATTCACTTTCAATTAGTTCTGGATAATCAGATTTAATATATAACCCGAAAGCTGCAGCTGATTGATGAATCTTTTTAATAGTATTTGTTTTTGGTGGTTCATCTGAAAAATCATTTTCA
This sequence comes from Tubulanus polymorphus, assembly GCF_964204645.1. Taxonomy (NCBI): domain Eukaryota; kingdom Metazoa; phylum Nemertea; class Palaeonemertea; order Tubulaniformes; family Tubulanidae; genus Tubulanus; species Tubulanus polymorphus. The sequence continues at coordinate 13,774,108 of NC_134029.1, read as the reverse complement.
TTAGAATTTAATTTCTTTCTTTTATAATATATTTCTTTTCTATCTTGATCAGTTAAATCTTTATTTTATGATTCAAAATCTCCATATATTACAAATGGAACTTTATTTTTGTAATCATATTTTTTGAATTCTAATATTTTATCTTTTTCATTTGGTAAAACTAATTTACAATAATCATGATTATCACATAATTGTTTATGATTTAATAATGTACTTTCATCACTGAATCTATGTAAACATTTTCTACATAGATATATTTTATTATGGTGATCACTTTCTGTTCTAAAGAATAAATCTATTTGTTTAATCCACATATAATGATTCTCAAAATATAATATATCTATAACACCATTTGAATCATAATCTTTTGATAGGTATAAAGGTTCTAATGTATAATGTTTTATATTGTTACCTTTTGTATTTGGCAATTTGATTAAATCAAATACATTTATTCTTAAATTATTATCTCTTTCTATTTTTGGGATATTTTTAATTCTAACAGGATAATTATATATCTTATAATTATTTTCAAATGGTTTATAATGAGTTAATCTACAAATATTATATATGGATGCAGGATGTAAACAACTAATTATTCGCCATAGAAAACATTCATCATCTTCATTTTGTACATTTATAACAGCATTAGTTTTAAATGGTAGTTTAACATAACTCGATGCTTCAATATCTGGTTCTTTATAATATGATACATTATTTTCATCAATTGGTTTTGATTTAGTTAACATATTATATTTTGTGTTATAAACATGTAAAGCCATAAATATTATTTCATCAAATATTAAACCTGATCCTTCAAAATATTTCTCTTCTATTTTAGTTTTTACTTCATTATAACATTTATCTAATTTATCATCCATATGTTGTTTTGAAATAATATGTTGTGAATGAGAATTTATATTATATTTTGGTTTATCTTCAGATTTTATAAACTTTACTTTAGAAGATATACTAATTTTAGGGTATTCAACATCAGTAATTATTTTTATTATATCTTTCATATTTTCTAAATGTTTTTTATTTTCTTCTAATGTTTTTCCTTTATGAAATTTAAACTCAATAGCTGCTGGACCAATATCACTTTTAAATGCTTCGGTTATTTCTATATCCTTTTTATTATCTAATGAATTGATATAATTTCTTACATCTTCCATGTATGGTCTTTTATTGTTTAATTTATTTCTTATTCTTTTAATTGTCTTATGTTTCTTATCGTTATCTTCATCAAAATAATCCTCACCTAAAATATCATTATTCTTATTTCTAATATGACTTTTAGATTTTAAATGTTCATGATAATATCTTTTATCACTGAATGATTGATTACATGTATCACATGTGTATGTTTCTTTTTCATTCTTTAATTCATCTTATTTAGTTTCTAATATATCATCTTCATATTCTAGTTTCAATTTATTCTCTAAATGTGTTTTAGTTTTATTGTGTCTTGCTTTTTGGGATTTATCTATATTGATATTACATGTTGAACAGTAGTACTTATTTGCTTCCATTTTAATACTAATTTTTTTTTTAATTGATATTAGAAGTTCAATGATTTAAATATGAATTATTTCAATCACACTTTACTAATACTTTTTATGTTTAAAAATCTAACCCATACAAATATAAATATTGAAATATGTTTAGAATATATCTATATATCTATTCTATAAGAGCTCGTACTCTCGTACTCTGATCTGAAAGCCTACTTTTCTAATTACTTATATATGTTATTCATTTATATTTTATTCATGTAAATGAATATTTTAAGAGTAATAGGGATAATAGGCTTTCATATTAAAGGTTGAGAGGTTGAGAAATTTTCCAAATGTTAAAATAATAATAATTCCTACTTGAATTAGGAGTGTACGCGACTAATTCAAGTAGAAATTATTGTTATTTTCACATTTGGAAAATTTCTCGACCTTTCGACCTTTGGTATGAAAGCCTATTATCCCTATTACCTGTTCCCATTCAAAAGTGAATTTCAAAGATGGATATTGGGAGTTGATGAAGTCGATAAAAGAGGTAAGATCAAAATTATCAGAAACTAAGCTTAGCATGTCATCTACATATCTAATCCAAAAGTTAGGTTTAGAGCCAGCGTTTTTAGGGAGAATTTCGGATTCAAAGTGTTCAAGGAAAAGATTAGCCAAAATCGGGGATAATGGGTTACCCATAGCGAAACCGAAAATTTGTTCATAGAATTTGTCTTGGAATTGGAAATATAAATTGGTAGTACAGAGTTCCAAAAGTTCAAGTAAACATTCTACAGGAATTGGGAGATCAAGATTGGAGTCCGGGAGTTTTCTTCTTAAGAAATTGAGAGTTGGTTCCAATGGTATATTAATGAATAAGGAAACAGCGTCAATATAAATTTTTGTCCATTAGGTTTGAGATTTATGAGTTTGTCTAAAAGATCCATATTGTGCCGAATGTGAGAATCAGAAAATGTACCCAAAGCCGGGGAGAGTACTTTAGCCAGATATTTGGAGAGCCGATATGATGGAGAATTGATATTAGAAATGATCGGTCTTAACGGTGAATTGGGTTTATGAATTTTTGGAAGACCATAAGCATTAGGAAGATTTGGAAGCCAAGAGTTAAATTTGGAGATGAAGTCCGAATGGTCAGGAGTAATAGGGGAATGTGGCTTTCATACCAAAGGTCGAAAGGTCGAGCTCGTAAAAAATGAAAATAACAATAATTTCCAGTTGAATTAGTCGCGCACACTCCTAATTCAACTAGAAATTATTGTTATTTTCATTTTTTACTCACTCACCCTTTCAACCTTTGATATGAAAGCCACATTCCCCTATTACTCTTAAAATATTCATTTACATGGATAAAATATATATGAACAACATATAAAAGTAATTAGAAAAGTGGGGTTTCAAGCCAGAGGTCGGAGGTCGAGCTCTAATAGATAGATAAATAGATATATTTTAAACATATTTCAATATTCATATTTGTATGAGTTAGATTTTTAAACATTAAAAGTGTTAGTAAAGTGTGATTGAAATAATTCATATATATTCATTCATATATATACACACATGAATAACATATAAATGAATAACTTCTAAAATCAATTAGGTAAAAAAAATATGTATAATAAATGGAATCAGAACAACCACAAACTATCAATATTACAAATAACACTGGTGTTATAAACATATACTACAAGAAGTGTTCTAAATGTGAATTAGATAAATTAGCTATAACAGAATTTAATAAGCGTAAGATTAGCAAAGATGGTTTTCAATATTGCTGTAAAACTCGTATTAAACTATATGCCAAACAATACCGAAGAAGATAATAGAGAAGCTTATAATGATTATATGACAGAATATATGAGAGAAAGATATCAAACAGATTTTAATTTTAAAGTGAAACAATGCTTAAGATCTAGATTAACACAATTATTCAACGAAGAAACACATTCAGAAACACTATCTAATTTGTTGGGTTGTACAAATGAATTTCTCAAATCATGGATAATATATCAATTCGACGATAAAATGAATATAGATAATTATGGTGAATACTTTCATATTGATCATGTGTTGCCGATTTCTAAATTTGACATGAGTGATGATTATAATAAGAAGCTAATATGGAGCTGGAGAAATTTAAGGCCTTTAGAAAAGAAGGAAAACATAATTAAATCTAATAAACTAGATTTACAGTTATATTTAGATCAACTGGTTAAAGCAAAGACATTTGTTGAATTATGGAATAGTGATCTAAATAATGAAAAATACGTTGCATCTTAAGCGTTTATAATAATAACTCAGTACATACACACAGGATACATTCTCTCTCGTGATTAGAAGGAATTCACTTTTCAAGGTGAGTTTTAGCAAAATTGCCCTATCCTCGACCTACAGAGTTTTCAGGGGATAGGCATCCCTTTATTGAAAGGCGCCACGGGACGCTTTTCCCCAGTCATTTCTACTTACACCCCCGGCGACCCACGTCAACCGGGATCTCCTTCAATGATTGGTAGAAATCACATTATATTAAAGGCGCCTAATGTAATTTCTACCAATCTCGAAATTCGAAACCGAAGGAGAAACCCGAAGAGTGGACGAAGGTGCATTTTCAAAATGCCTCTGCTGGCCAGAGCTTCTCCAGCGGTGGAATGAATTGCCTTATATACTTAGCTAAAACACCGAAGTAAATATAAACGGTGTTTACGTTATTTGAAATTATAAATTATTCCGAACGAAAAGAATATAGGAATGAAAACTGATAAATGAATTATGGATTTTTAACTTAATTATGATCTAATCTTGTATCAAATTAATCAAATTTAATCAATTATCCATGTTAATTGAATATTAAATTCAAATTCCAGTTCAAATTTTCATTTCAGTATCTATCTCACTCAGTGCTGCCATCTTTCAACGTAATAATTAGAAACGACTGTAAAAATTAAAGCAAAGAATTTTGAATAATGAATAATTAGAAACGGTTGTAAAACAATAATTAAACTAACTATTCTAATATTTCTAATTATTAACTAGATTTGATATCAAGGATCCGAAATGACTTATCTGGACAGTTATAGTTACCGCTCCCATAGATAGACAATAGTAGTGAGATATTAAATCCTAATATTAAATAAAAAATATTAAAAAAACAATAACTTTAACTAGCTAGTGAATTCTATTATATTTTTCAAAAATCTATTATTTCTTTTCAAAAAGGGAATACTTTATATCACAAATAAAAAATACTAAAAAAACAATAACTAATACTAAAATTCTTTAACTGAACTAAGCTAGTATTAACCCAAAGAGATACTCATATCATTTGAAGAATACTTATAATATTTTTTTCGCTTTTTTCTCTAATATAAATGTCAAAGAAATCTAGTAAGAATAGTATTGATATTGAAAAAACATTAGATGATTATGGCATTAGTGATAATAAGGATATTCCGACCAAAATTGAAAATAATATTCAAGTTAATAACAATATTGATTATGAATACTACTTATATTGTAAACACCATCTTGAATTACTAATTGCTGGCGGGAAATCTAAGGAGTTTTTAACTAAGACCATTACTTTTCAAGAACTAGACTCTATGAAACCAGATAAAGTAATAAAATATTTTAAGATTTATGAAGAAGCTAGATTAGCTAGAATAAATGATTCTATTTCCGATGGTATTATCAAATGTTACTCTAAGTTATGTAACCAGTAAATACCAATTGATGATGAAAATAAATTATATAATGATTTGAAAAATGACTACTTAGTTATGACTCTAATTACAAAAATGGGTTGGTTACGCATCATTTCAATTAGGATCGGTTATGACATTAATTTCTACTGGAGTCATAACATTTACGAACATCAAACCTATGGAATATAAATCAGGTAAGAACGAAACAGATGTACTACAAGCAAACAGCGAAACAGAAAATGAATCAGAACAAAAATTAACTAAAATAAATGAGTGATGGCGTTAAGAAAAAGGTTAGATCTGAAAAACAAATTAAATGGGCAAGAGAATAGGTAAAAGATCTGCAGAATTAAAAAAAGCTAAGAAAAAGAAATTAACTGATATAAATGAATCACAGAAATATCTGATATTGATTCAAATAACAATCCATCTAATTCTTATAATGCTGGAAGAAATAATTACTTATATATTACAATTGGGTTAATCACAATTATTATATTATCCGGTGTAATATATAAATCAAAATTCAAATCTGATGATAAAGATGATTCCAATGATAAACCTATTATACCAGAAAATAAGTCAAATCATAAAGTCATTGAAACTAAATCTAAATTATTATTAATGGATTAAAATAAGATGAAAGAAGAACAATATTTAAGAGAGTTATATTATAACCCAGAAAGTGAAGTATCATATTCTAACGTTTCAGAATTATGGGGTAAAATTAAATCTGATAAAGAAAATGGTAATATAAAATATAGTGAATTAAGATCATGGTTATAAAATCAACCAACATATCAAATCCACAAGAAAATGGATAAAACTTATTTAACAAGAAAAGTTATGGTTTCATATATCGATCAACAATGGCAAGCAGATTTAATTGACATGAAGAACTTCGAAGAATACAACAAAGGATATTTCTGGATACTGAATGTTATAGACATATTCAGTAGATACGCATGGTCAATTCCAATCAAAAATGAAACTGGAATAGAAGTGACAAATGCTTTTAAGAATATATTTAAAGAAGCTATTCCAGGTAAGATACAATTTGATGAAGGTAAGGAATTCTATAACAAACATTTTTAAAAACTATTATCTGTTAACGATGTAGAGTATTTTTCAACACATTCAGATAAAAAAGCATATATTATAGAAAGATTTAATAAAACATTGAAAACTAGAATGTGGAAATACTTTACTGCTAATGAAACATATATCGATGTGTTAGATGATTTAGTGAGAGGTTATAATAATTCTAAACATAGTTCTATAAATATGAAACCTATACAAGCTAGAAAAGAAAATAATTCAGAAATAGTTTGGAATAATTTATATGGCGCGTTTGTAACACATGATTTTGGAGAACCCAAATTTTAAAATTGGACAACACGTTAGAATATCTAAATATAGAAAAACCTTTTATAAAGGTTATACCCCTAATTTTACTGAAGAAATATTTAAGATTAAAAAGATAATATTAACTAAACCATTTGTTTATAAATTAGATCTAAAAGATGAAGAAATATTAGGTTATTTCTATGAACAAGAATTATCACTTGTACCAAACCCAGATGAAATAGAATACAAAATAGAAAAAGTATTAAAAACAAAAACTCTTAAAGGAAAAAAGTATTCTTTGGTGAAATATAAAGGGTACGATGATAAATTTAAATGAATGGATTTTATCTAGTAAAATTAAAAGAATAAATGAATAAAGATTTATTTATATTTGAACCGCATAATATGTTAGTTACTGGGGTAACATACTGTGGTAAAACACATTTCATATTAAACTTGTTAGAAACTATTTATAAGAATCATTTTGATAATATAATATTATTCTGCCCCACTTATGAAATGAATAAAACATATAATAGAGATATAGTTAAGATAAAAAAGTTTATTATATTAGATCCTAAAACAGTATAAGAAAATTTAGATAATTGTTTAAAAATAGCATTAGATATTTATAAAGGATCAAATACATTATTCATTATAGATGATGGCGCAAATTTACATGATTCAAAAGTTAGAGAAAGTGAGTTATGTTATCTAGCTTTCTCTGGAAGACATTTTGGGATAACAACATGGGTTTTAAATCAAAAATATAATTCAATTGTTAAAGACTTTAGGGAGAAAATCTATGCAACAATCATTGGAAGAAAATCAAATTATACCTACTGATTTACATGATGAATATATGAATAAATTAAAGAATAATAAAGGTTCAAAATTATTACTGAGGCTTCAATTTCCCTATGAATATAAATTTATAAAATAAAATCCTAATTTGGAATATTATAGAAACTAATTTATATTTCTATATACTAGACGTACATAAGAATCCAAGATTCTTGCTAAGAAAGTAAGAAAGTAAGAATTCTTGGATTCTTACTCGTACGTCTAGTACATAGATATATAAATTATTAAATGAATTATATAAAAATGAATAAATTATATGTTTTCTCTTAATAAAAATAAAAATAGATTATATTATAACTATTTCTATACTTAGATTAATAATTTTATGTTTTTAATTTTTATGAAAACTATTATATATATATATCTATGTACTAGACGTACGAGTAAGAAAGTAAGATTTCTTGGATTCTTGGATTCTTACCAAGATTCTTACGTACGTCTAGTACATAGATATAAAAATAGTTTTATAATAATTATTCTAATTTTGTTTCTAATACATTTATAAAATCATCTCTGTTTATATCCAATTCATCAAAAGTCTTAGGTAGCTTTTTCTCATCAGTATTCATCAAAATCATCATTATCAAAATCAAATTGATATCCAAAATGTTTTATTAGAACTTAAATCTATTTTTCTAAAATATAATAAAAAATAAATGTGGTCAGGATTATCTTCTGCATAAGCTAATAATTTATCAAATAACAACTTATAGAATATATAATATTGGTTAGTTTTAGGATTAAAATATTTGATTTATTTCTCTGGGTTATTTAACAATGGTATCATACCCATTATTTTATAAACATTTATTAGATGTAATTCTGATTTATAATGAGTATTTTCATCAACAGGTTCAATTTTTTTATTACAATATTGGCACATTTTATTTCTTTCTATTTCTTCTAATTTCTTTTCATGTTCTTCTAACTTCCTTTCATTTTCGATATGCGCTTGAGATTTTTTTATGTTTGGACAAATTACTTTTAGAAATATCTAAATCACAAATGTTACAATGTTTTTTAGAATCATCAATTGTTTCATTATCATTAGTTTCAATTATATCAACATTATCTGTTATATTATCTATGGTATCATTCGTTTCAATTGTATTAACATTATCTATGATATTATCTATTGTATTATTACCAGATATATTATTATCATTATTATTCTTTTCTTTTTCTATATGTTTCTTTGATTTCTTATGTGATGCCCAATTTTTATATGATATATATTTCTTACATACATCACAATATTTTTGATTATAATTATCTTTTTTTGATTCAATATTATATGTAGAGGGTATATTATAAGATGTAGATGCTGTTACATCTTTTATTTTAGTTTTAATATTATTACTATATTCTATTTTAGTTTCAATATTATCTTCTATTTTATATTCAATATCATTCTTATCTTCTATTTTAGGTTCAATATTATTTTCTTTTTTTGTTTCAATATTCTTATCTATTTTACTTATTCTATATTTGAATTGATTAAATTATTCTCCAAAATACTTACTATATTCATCATAAGGTAATATATAATATAAATCTGATATCATTTCACTTGGAGTTTGTATTTCATATATTCCACCTTCCATTTAATATAAGATTTTTTATTAAAGTTAAAATTTTAATATTTCATAACACTTAAAACATAATACTATCTAATTGTGAATTTACAATATTTAATTGCGCGTCGGATATAATATAAATGCACATTTTGAAATTGTTGCCTCCTTTTTTCTTTTTCATGAATAATTGTATTCCATCTTTAGTATTTTGTAGTTTTTTCCCAGAACCATGTAATGAATTATCCTCTGTTGTTCTAAAATCTAACCATAATGCATATTTATTACCGGTATAATAATCAATTTGATTAATATTACAATTTTCAAATGATTTTACTTTTTCATTCATAAAATGTTTTCTAATTTCTGGCCATTGATCTATCATTCTCATTCCTTGACGAAATATTTTATTTGCTATGCCTTCAATTGTTATTTCTACTTTTGATATTTCTGGATTATAATAATTATCAACATTTATTGCACCATTAGTATATGTTGCAATAGTAAAAAATATTAATATACCTTTAATAGATCTTCTTGGGAAGTTAATATTCTCATTAATTATTTCATCATTTGCATTAATAGTTACAGTTTTAAATTTTTCAATATAATCATATAATAATGAAAATTCTTGGTTGTATTGAGTTTGAATTATGCTAGCAATATTTTCATCAGTTACTGTATCATATTCCAAACATATATTCGATAATTCATAACCCATATCTTTATTAACGCTAGATAATACAATTTCATTAACAGGAGCAAATGTAATTTCGAATATAAAATCTTCTTGAATTGCGTATTTATACAAAGGCGCATTATTATTTATCAATTCAAAGTCTAATGGAATTTTATATTTGCTTCCATAAATCTTTTTTATCAAATTATCTGTAGCATTAGTTACTACTGCATTATTAGCTTCAGATCTTAATTTATTTTGGTTTTCTGATTGGATGCCTTGAAATATCATATCATTTCTATTTTCTTTTGTTAACCATAAATCTTTATAATGCATAAATAAATTATAATTATCTAATGAGAAAACTGTTTCTGGTCCAATCTTTACAGCTAATTTTTTAACAAATATCTCCCCACATTATCAACAACATAATTATTATTATTACCAATTACTTTTATATCAGCTGATAAATAAATACTATTTGGAACATAAAAAGTATTTTGTGTTAATCTAGGGATTCTAACATATAAAGTTTCATCGGGATTAATATTAGAAGGGTTATGAGTAATTATATGATGTGATCTTTCTGCTTTAATAGCATTAGATATTCTAGAATTCTTCGAAGGACTTATATAACTCCCACTCATTTATTTAACAAAAAAATTAATTATTTATTTTTTATCATATTCACTAACGCAAAAATAATTGCACTTCACAACTGTAATTGAAAATAAAATAATATGTTAAGCAGCAAAGTTAAGAATATTCCCAGCAGATTTCAATATAAAACCAACAATTGATGCAATAACTCGGGGTAATGCTGCAGCAGATTTTTTAAATAGTTCCAATAAATATTTTGCTAATTTCTTTAAACCATCCTTAACTTTATCTTGTATAGAATTATTATCATTCGGGGGTTAATCCGGTTTATTAGGATTTGGTGTAGATTTTAATGAATTTGATATTGCTAAACCTATTGTTGTGAATACCATAGTTACAGCTATTAGAATTGAAAGAATTGTTATTCATTCTAATTTGAATAATAATCTTATTCTATCTTTTAATGATACTTAGAATTTGGTTTTATTAGATATCTTTTTAAAACATCTTTTAACCTTTTAGAATTATAACCATATTGTTTTAATAATATATCTCTTTCTTCTTTCTGTAATTCTAAATTATATTTTAAATTATCAATTTTTTTTTCTAAATATGCATTTCTTTTTTTAACTTCAATTTCTTCAATGATTTTATTATCTCTATCTAATTTTAATTGTTCTGATTCTTTTCTTGATTTAAATAATTCATCTTCTAAAGTTCTAACTTTAGAAAATCTCATCCTTATATCAGTAATTTTATCAGTTTCATGTAATATACCAGGGAAGTGTGATGATCTCATCACACTTCCCTGAATATACTAATAATTTCTCTACGTGTTTGTTTGGGTAATATTTTTAATTCTTCATCAGTTAAATCAATAATTCCTTTTTCTAATAAAAGTTGCAATTGATTTGTTCCAGTTTCAGTACCAGGTGTATCTAAAGTATTATTTATCTGTTCTTCTGCCGCATTAACTGAATATATTGAGTCCAATAAATGTTTTACTTCTTGATGTTGACTTAAATCAATATCAATCGGTTGAGTGTCTCTTCTCGATGTTTCTGGTGTTGAAGATCTTAATCTATTCCCATACTCTTCATCATTTTCTGGGTCAAAATCAGTAGGATTTGGATTTGGATTTTTAAATGGTGAATATTTTTTTATATCAATATTAGGAATTCGTTCTTCTTCATTTATTCTATTGAGCGCATTCCATATAATTCTGAGAAATTCTGTACCACCTTTTGAATGTTCAATTGTAGATAATGCTAACATTCCAGGTTCAAACATATTTTCTTGTCCCATTTTAGATAATTGAATTGACACAATTTTGTTATTTAAATTAACATTATAATGCCATGAATCATTTATAAATTCTAAATTATTCGTGAAATATGGGTCATCTTTTAAAATTTGCGACACAACATTTTCTGAATCATCTATTACAACTTTCGGTAATAATTCGTTAACAATTGTATCTGTTACTCTAAATTTCATTTTATATAATTCCATTAATATTCTGCCAATATTTCATATTAGATTTTACTTTATATATATGATATTCATCTCGAGTAAAAGTAACTTCATATGTATTAAATATATTTTCCATTTTAGAAATAAAAACTGTGATTCAGTAACATAAATTTCTAAATTAGTTAATGAATTCAAACTACATTTTTATATGTAATATTTTTGTTAAAATCTATCGCAGTAATAATATATTTAATTGATTTATTATATTGGAAAGCTTTGGAAACCCCATTTATATAATAAAAAAATTAATAATTTATTAATTATTTTAATAATTTATCTTGTTCTTCAACTGTAATATTACCATTTAAACTTATTATATAATCTAATGTATTTTTTTTATTTATTAATTTCTTTTATATTAGTTTAAATTTTTTCTTTATTACTTTTTATATTTAATTTTGAACTTAACCAGTGAATACACTTGAACTTAATCCTTGAAAATTATTACAGAACTAATTGTAACCGAACCCCTGATAATAAGATAATATATAATTTTACTTTTGAAATATGTTTTCTTTTTTATCTTTAAGTCACTTTCAAATTCTAATATTTGTTTTTCTAAATATATTTTTAATTTAGTTTTATTTATATCATGAGGAATAATATTAACACCATCAACTTTATCATCCATTTATTTAGCAAAAAATTACTAATTAGTAAATAAATTTATAAGCAACAAATATAACAATAACTGTTCCCCCTTAAATCCAAATTATTTCATATTTCTTCTGTTCATTACTTGGGGTATAATAATTTGATATTGTAGGTTTATGTAGATATAATTTTTCTTTATTGGTTACCGCGTTATATAAACTCATTGCATCATTAACTGATTGAAAATCTCTATGTGAAATCTTCTGATTATATAATTCCTTGTTAATATAATCCATATAGTTTTGTCTTTTTTCTCTGTATTCTTCTGCAGCTTTATTATATTTTTCTAATGCTAAGTTATGTCTTTTTTGTTCTGTTAATGAACCATTTTTATCAATATGTTTAAATAAATAACCACCACCAGTAAATGCTAAAGCGTTAACAATTGCTGATCCTAAAATAGTTATAATTGCAGAAGCCATTTATTTAGCAAAAAAAATTATGCATTTATATGGGAGGAATATATTTTTGTTTTTCCAAATAATCAATAGTTAAATTAGATAAAGTAACTGCTAACGTTAATTTTAAAATATCATTTATATCAAATCTATCAACATTAAATTAACACTTCCCATTTTAAATACTTTTTTAATACCATTGTATAACCAACAGTTCCAACTGATAATAATGCTCCATTATATAAACCAGTTATTATCCACTTATTATCACTCATTTATTTATAAAAAAATTACTATCTTCGAAATATTTAGTTATCTTATTTATGATTATTTCAACATTTATAGTATTATTTGGTTCATTTTCATATATTTCAGTTATTATTCTTTTAATATCATCAATTATAAAATCTTCATCTAATTCATAAAATCTTAAAGACTCGGTAATCTTTTCTACATTTAAAGTTTCTTTATCTATTGTTTTTTCATACTCAAATGTTGTTTCATTAGAAAATGCAATATTTTTAATATGTGTTATTACATCATTAATGTTAAATTTCATTTCTTTCTCATGTTTAAAATCAAATCCAAAACATATACTCGATCCAACAGTTATATTCATTTATATGGTGAAAAAATTACTCTTTACATCTTATAATTAATTCATAAATTACAGGAAAGTTATTCAAATCAATTGAATAACCATTATGATTTCTAATTTCTAATTTAAAATTGTTAAATCGTGAAATACAAGGTAAAAAATCACATTCTGTTAAATTATAATTTATTTGCGTTCCAAATTGTTTAACATTTTGTAATGGTATAATATTCAATATGCTAGAATTACAAGTTATATCTTTAGTTGCTTCGAAATTTTTTGTAGCATCAATTAAATTGGAATAAATATAAAAATGTGTGTAAGGTATTAAGTTTGGCGTAGCATCAATATTTGTAAAAGACCTGTCTGGAGGAATTCCTAACAGTTTAGCTAAAGGTTTTTTACCATAAATTTATGTTTTTCACTATTAGACAACCTTATCTTTATTCTATCAGAATTCTCACTTTTTAAAAATCTAATACTAAACCCGGAATTACTACCTAATTTGTGCAAGGCTTTTCTATTAATTTCTTGTGCTAATGTATCTAAATTATATAACCCTGGTTTTAAATATATATAGGACCATTCATTTTTACCTTTATCAAAAATTAAAAAGGCTCTATGTGCAATAGTTTTATTCGATACATTGTAAAAAGAATTGAATAAACTTATATTAACTAATTTTAAATCTACACAATTTTTATATTCCCTATCTAATCGAACTAGTAAATTATGAGATTTATAATTTGTAAGTTTTCTAGAATCAACAAATATTCTGTATTCTTTTAATTCTACCATTTATTTTACATATTTTATTCAAAATCTATTTCACGGTGCCCTTTCTCATTCTTACCCTTATATATGAAATAGAAATCACCTGAACATAATTCTTCTAAATCGTCACTTGATAATCTATGAAATCTATCTGGTAAATATGTTCTGAATTTATATGTATTTCCTTTTAATCCTTCATATTCTAAGTGTATCACTAATTTATCTCCATATTTGTTAGTAACTGTAACAATATCTGTAATTAGATATTTCTTATGGATTGTTAATTCTTTTAACTTCTTAAACTTATAATCTACTGATTTGACATTTGAAGTATTTTTTATTCTATCTAGAAATAATTTGTTGTTCTCGCTGTTTGCTTGTTTACTCTCCATTTTAATGACATATTTTTATTAAAATTGATTAACACGTTAGAATCCTTTTCATAATCTCATTTTCATTTGTTTCTTCTCTTTTAAATTTTAGATATTCATCTAAATTACAACCATAAGCAACTGTATGAATTCCATCATCTAAAATATATCTTTTATCATCAAATGGATTCAAACTTATCTTCTCTATTTCTTCAATAAACATTTCATGATCTTCAGATCTTAAACATCTCATCTTATGTTTTCTAACTTCTTCATTGAATATACAATTGATGTAATCTTTGAAATGAATATTCTTTTCTACTACACTTTTAGTAATTCCTTTTAACTTTTTAGCTTCATGTTCTTTAGTTTTATATGAATACATTTTAGATCTAATACCAATGAATTCAATCATTTCTTCACCGCCTAATTCATCCTTAAACTTCCCGGGAAGCTTTTTATTATCATTGCTAAACAATTCATGATTTTTAGGATAGTTACTGAAATCAAAAGGATGTTTTAATGTTTTTAAATCATCAGTTATGTTATTAGTTTTTATCTTTAATATGTAACTGTCAGTATCAAAGTATAGAATTTCTATATGCTTTTCTCCAAAATGAGGTTGTAATACATTTAATAGAATTCATACATCAATAGCTTTGATATTTCTAAAACTGAAGCTCCAACATAAATTGGTTCATTAAATTTCATAGATGTTCTTCTAATTTAATTGCAGCTAAATTTTCATCAAATATTCTGTTACCTAAGAACTTAGGATATGATTGTAAATGCCTTATCCTTTTACCATTACTAACTAACTCAATATCATTTCTATTTCTAATATTTTCACAAGTCTTACCATAGAATGCATTATTCATTAACTTGAAGAAATCTTTCTCAAAATCAGTTTTAGCTTCAGTTCTCTGTTTGGTGTTAAAATCTATATATTTTTCTAACCATTTAGATTGACTGAATGAAATATATCTATGTACTTTTTTTAGAACCATTCCTTGTTTTAGATAAAACTTCAACATTCTATAATGTACTACATAATCATATTTATCTTCTTGAGTTACCATTAACTTTTCTGTATGAATATGATTTTCGGGTTTAATTCTTTTTTGATAATTTGATAATTCTTTATGCGTTACAGTTTTATGTTCTGGGCAGTATGCTAGATTTCTAGATTTAAATTTTTTTTTGGTTTTGTTGCCCGCGACAATTCATTATTTTGGTTTTGTCGCCCGAGACAATTCATTATTTTGGTTTTGTCGCACGAGACAATTCATTATTTTGGTTTTATTGCCCGCAACAATTCATTATTTTGGTTTTGTCGCCCGCGACAATTCATTATTTTGGTTTTGTCGCACGTGACAATTCAATATTTTGTTTTTTTCGCCCGAGACAATTCATTATTTTGGTTTTATCGCCCACGACAATTCATTACTTTGATTTTATCGCCAGCGACAATTCATTATTTTGGTTTTATATTTTGTTTTTGTCGCCCGCGACAATTTTTGTTTTTGTTTTGTCGCCCGCTACAATTCAATATTTTGGTTTTGTCGCCCGAGACAATTCATTATTTTGGTTTTATCGCCTGCGACAATTCATTATTTTGGTTTTGTCGCCCGCGACAATTCATTATTTTGGTTTTATATTTCGTTTTTGTCGCACGCGACAATTCAATATTTTGGTTTTGTCGCCCGAGACAATTCATTATTTTGGTTTTATCGCCTGCGACAATTCATTATTTTGGTTTTATCGCCCGCGATAATTCATTATTTTAGTTTTGTCGCCCGAGACAATTCATTATTTTGGTTTTTTCGCCCGCCAAAATTCATTATTACGGTTTTATCGCCCGCGACAATTCATTATTTTGGTTTTGTCGACCGCGACAATTCATTATTTTGGTTTTGTCGCCCGACAATTTTTTTTTGGTTTTGTCGCCCGCAACAATTCATTAGTTTGGTTTTGTGGCCCGCGACAATTCAATATTTTGGTTTTGTCGCCCGCGACAATTCAATATTTTGGTTTTATCGCCCACGACAATTCATTACTTTGGTTTTATCTCCAGCGACAATTCATTATTTTGGTTTTGTCGCCCGCGACAATTTTTTTGTGGTTTTGTTGCCTGCCACAATTCATTATTTTGGTTTAATCGCCCGCGACAATTCAATATTTTGGTTTTATCGCCCGCGATAATTCATTATTTTGGTTTTATCGCCCGCGACAATTCTTCTTTTTGGTTTTGTCGCCCGCGACAATTTTTTTTTTGGTTTTGTTGCCTGCCACAATTCTTTATTTTGGTTTAATCGCCCGCGCACAATTCAATATTTTGGTTTTATCGCCAGCGACAATTCATTATTTTAGTTTTATAGCCCGCGACAATTCATTATTTTGGTTTTGTCGCCCGCGACAATCCACCATTTTGATTTTGTCCCCTGGACAATTCACCATTTTGGTTTTGTCGCCCGCGACAATTCATTATTTTGGTTTTGTTGCCCCGACAATTCTTTTTTTGGTTTTGTCGCCCGCGACAATTCATTAGTTTGGTTTTGTCTCCCGCGACAATTCAATATTTCGGTTTTGTCGCCCCGACAATTCTTTTTTTGGTTTTGTCGCCCGCGACAATTCATTAGTTTGGTTTTGTCTCCCGCGACAATTCAATATTTCGGTTTTATCGCCCGCGACAATTCATTACTTTGGTTTTATCTCCAGCGACAATTCATTATTTTGGTTTTGTCGCCCGCGACAATTCATTATTTTGGTTTTATATTTTGTTTTTGTCGCCCGCGACAATTCATTATTTTGGTTTTATATGTTGTTTTTGTCGCCCGCGACAATTCATTATTTTGGTTTTATATTTTGTTTTTGTCGCCCGCGACAATTCATTATTTTGGTTTTACATTTTGTTTTTGTCGCCCGCGACAATTTTTTTTTGGTTTTGTCGCCCGCGACAATTCAATATTTTGGTTTTGTCGCCCGCGACAATTCATTATTTTGGTTTTATCGCCCGCGACAATTCATTATTTTGGTTTTATCGCCCGCGACAATTCAATATTTTGGTTTTATCGCCCGCGATAATTCATTATTTTGGTTTTGTCGCCCGCGACAATTCATAGTTTGGTTTTATCGCCCGCGACAATTCATTAGTTTGGTTTTGTCGCCCGCGACAATTCAATATTTTGGTTTTATCGCCCGCGATAATTCATTTTTTTGGTTTTATCGCCCGCGACAATTATTTATTTTGGTTTCGTCGCCCGAGACAATTCTTTATTTTGGTTTTGTCGCCCGAGACAATTCATTATTTTGGTTTTATCGCCAGCGACAATTCATTATTTTGGTTTTTTAGCCCGTGACAATTCATTATTTTGGTTTTGTCGCCCACGACAATCCACCATTTTGATTTTGTCCCCTGGACAATTCACCATTTTGGTTTTGTCGCCCGCGACAATTCATTATTTTGGTTTTGTCGCCCCGACAATTCTTTTTTTGGTTTTGTCGTCCGCGACAATTCACTAGTTTGGTTTTGTCTCCCGCGACAATTCAATATTTTGGTTTTATCGCCCGCGACAATTCATTACTTTGGTTTTATCTCCAGCGACAATTCATTATTTTGGTTTTGTCGCACGAGACAATTCAATATTTTGTTTTTGTCGCCCGAGACAATTCGTTATTTTGGTTTTATCGCCCGCGACAATTCATAGTTTGGTTTTATCGCCCGCGACAATTCATTACTTTGGTTCTGTCGCCCGCGACAATTCAATATTTTGGTTTTATCACCCGCGACAATTCAATATTTTTGTTTTATCGCCCGCAACAATTCATAGTTTGGTTTTATCACCCGCGACAATTCATTAGTTTGGTTTTGTCGCCCGCGACAATTCTTTTTCAGTCCACTTGGGACTTTAGTCCCAGCGGGCTATTGCGTTCACTTTTCGTCCGTCCGTCCGTCCGTCCATAGACGGAATCCAGTTATTTCGGGAAGTTTTGAAGACGCTTCAAGGTAATGTCTTGATATTTGGTTTGTACATGTATCTACCCTAGACACATCGTCAGCCCAAAAACTGGCCCTGTCAGATTCAAGATGGTCGACTGGCAGCCATTGTTGTTTGCCATAATCAGCACTTTTTGAACATTTTCGAAGTTTTCGTGGGAAATTTTGAAGACGCTTTGATCAATTACCTTGATCTTTCGTTTATATTTGAATCTACCAAAGGCCCATCAGCATAAGAAAATTGGGTCGATCTGACTCAAGATGGCCGTCCTATGACCTTTTTAGTGCCCAAAAATGTCAATTTTGGCCAGAATTCTAGGTCCTGTAGCTTCCTACTGGTTTGACATTTCTCATTGCAATTGCTGTTGGGTATTCTTTAGAGAGGGATGTTTTATACCTGGGACAGGTATTTTGATCAGCCAATTATGACGCAATTGGAGGCCATTAAATTGATACCTAAGCATATTGTGTTACTATATTCAATTGGAAAGTTGTAGCCCATAACGTGTTCTATGATTTTGGTGAGATTCAAGGTCATTGGTTTTTGTATGTGGCCATCAGGGGGCGTTGAATAATACAATAACTTAGTATCGCTATATTATATTTGTACCAAGGCATATTTTGTTACCATGATCAATTGCAAAGTTGTAGTTCATGACATCGTCTATGATTGTAGTGAGTTTTTAAGGACATTAGTTATTCCATATAGTCACCAGGGGGCGATGAATAGTAGAAAAGCTTAGTTTTTCCTTATTAGATTGGTACCTAGGCATAGTTTGTTACCATGATCCATTGCAAAGTTGTAGTTCATGACATCGTCTATGATTGTGGTAAGTTTTTAAGGACATTAGTTATTCCATATAGTCACCAGGGGGCGCTGAATAGTAGAATGGCTTAGTATTTCCTTATTAGATTGGTACCTAGGCATATTTTGTTACTATGATCAATTGCAAAGTTGTATTTCATGACATGTACTACGATTGTGGTGAGTTTTAAGGTCATTGGGTTTTGCATATGGTCACCAGGGGGCGTTGAATAGTAGAATAACTTAGTATTTCTATATTAAATTGGTAACGAGGCATATTTTGTTATCACAATCAATTACAAAATCATAGCTGCTCACATGTTCTATGATTGTGGTGGGTTTCAAGGTCATTGGTTTTTGTATATGGTCACTAGAGGGCGTTATGTATTGAAATTGTTAGATTGTTGAGCATTTGAAACCACTTCCCAAGTGAGCATGGTGTCCCTGGACCCCTAGTTTGGTTTTGTCGCCCGCGACAATTCATTATTTTGGTTTTGTCGCACGCAACAATTCAATATTTTGTTTTTGCCGTCCGCGACAATTCATTATTTTGGTTTTATCGCCCGCGACAATTCAATATTTTGGTTTTAACGCCCGCGACAATTCATTATTGTGGTTTTATCGCCCGCGACAATTCATTATTTTGGTTTTATCGCCCACGACAATTCATTATTTTTGTTTTGTCACCCGTGACAATTCAATATTTTGGTTTTGTCACCCGCGACAATTCATAATTTTGGTTTTGTCGCCCGTGGTTTTGTCGGAACATTAAGTTTTTTGGTCGAACAGTGTGTAAAGGTCGTTTTGGAAATTTACTCGGTCTGGTATATTTTGGATTACTGTGTATGTCATTTGTCAGGACATTAAACAGAAGACGACTTAGGATACTACCTTGCGTGACTCCACTAGTTAGACCGTCTCATTCCAAGATGAGGCGTTACGTTGATTTCGGTTACAAGTTTCCGTTCAGAGATAACTGCTGAGCCATTTGGGCGACCTATCATTGATACTGTTTCCTAATAGCCTGTTTAGTAAAGGCTGATGTTGAGCCTTATCAAATGCTTTGTTGAAATCCACCGTTGAACAGGATTCTAAGACTGTGCAGAAAACCCGTTATCGCTGCTTTGCAGCTATATTTTATCTTTATAATTAAATATCTTTTCACAATAATAACATTTACCTGTAAACACAAATTCTTCTTTATCTTCTTCTGTCATAATTATTTCTTTATTTATATTCAATAATTTACTAAATCTTATTTCATATTCAATTAATAAGTCACAAAAATGATTGATTACATTTTCATTTCTATAATGATAATATTCACTTTCAATTAGTTCAGGATAATCAGATTTTTTATATAACCCGAAAGCAGCAGCTGATTGATGAATTTTTTAAATTGTATTTGTTTTTGGTGGTTCATCTGAAAAATCATTTTCATTAGAATTTAATTTCTTTCTTTTATAATATATTTCTTTTCTATCTTGATCAGTTAATTCTTTATTTAATGATTCAAAATCTCCATATATAACAAATGGTACTTTATTTTTGTAATCATAATTTTTGAATTCTAATATTTTATCCTTTTCATTTGGTAAAACTAATTTACAATAATCATGATTATCACATAATTGTTTATGATTTAATAATGTACTTTCATTACTGAATCTATGTAAACATTTTCTACATAGATAAATTTTACGATGATGATCACTTTCTGTTCGAAAGAATAAATCGATTTGTGTAATCCACATATAATGATTTTCATAATATAATATATCTATAACATCATTTGAATCATAATCTTTTGATAGGTATAAAGGTTCTAATGTAAAATGTTTTATATTGTTGCCTTTTGTTTTTGGTAATTTTATTAAATCAAATACATTTATTCTTAAATTATTATCTCTTTCTATTTTTTGGATGTTTTTAATTCTAACTGGATACTTATCTATCTTATAATTATTTTCAAATTGTTTATAATTTGTTAATCTAAAACTATGTGTAATATATTCTGTTTGATGTAAGCAACTTATAATTGTCCATAGAAAACATTTATCATCAAAATTTTGTACATTTATAACAGCATTAGTTTTAAATGGTAGTCTAATATAACTCGATGCTTCAATATCTGGTTCTTTGTAATATGTACATTATTTTCATCTATTGGTTTTGATTTAGTTAACTTATTATATTTTGTGTTATACACATGTAAAGTCATAAATATTATTTCATCAAATATTAAACCAGATCCTTCAAAATATTTCTCTTCTATTTTAGTTTTTACTTCATTATAACATAATAATTCAAATTTATCATCTATATGTTGTTTAGATATAATATGTTGTGAATGAGAATTTATATTATATATTGGTTTATCCTCAGATTTTATAAACTTTACTTTAACTGATATACTAATTTTAGGGTATTCAACATCAGTGATTATTTTCATAATATTTTTCATATTTTCTAAATGTTTTTTATTTTCTTCTAATGTTTTTCCTTTATAAGATTTAAACTCAATAGCTGCTGGACCAATATCACCTTTAAATGCTTCGGTTATCTCTATATCTTTTTTATTATCTAATGAATTAATATAATTTCTTACATCTTCCATGTATGGTCTTTTATTGTTTAATTTATTTCTTATTCTTTTAATTGTCTTATGTTTCTTATCGTTATCATTATCAAAATAATCTTCACCTAAAATATCATTATTCTTATTTGTAATATGACTTAAGATTTTAAATGTTCTTTATAATATCTTTTATCACTGAATGATTGATTACATGTATCACATTTATATATTTCTTTTTCATTCTTTAATTCATCTAATTTAGATTCTAATATATCATCTTCATATTCTAGTTTTAATTTATTCTCTAAATGTGTTTTAGTTTTATCGTGTCTTGATTTTTGGGATTTATCTATATTGATTTTACATGTTGAACAGTAGTACTTATTTGTTTCCATTTTAATACTAAATTTTTTTTTTAAATTGATTTTACACATTTTATTCATTTATATGTTATTCATGTATATATATATATATATATATATATATATATATATATATATATATATATATATATATATATATATATATATATATATATATATATATATATATATATATATATATGAATTATTTCAATCACACTTTACTAACACTTTTAATGTTTAGAAATCTAACTTATACAAATATAAATGTTGAAATATGTTTAAAATATATCTATTTACCTATCTATAAGAGCTCGACCTCCGACCTCTGGCTTGAAACCCCACTTTTCTAATTACTTTTATATGTTATTCATATATATTTTATCCATATAAATGAATATTTTAAGAGTAATAGGGGAATGTGGCTTTCATATCAAAGGTTGAAAGGGTGAGTGAGTAAAAAATGAAAATAACAATAATTTCTAGTTGAATTAGGAGTGTGCGCGACTAATTCAACTGGAAATTATTGTTATTTTCATTTTTTTACGAGCTCGACCTTTCGACCTTTGGTATGAAAGCCACATTCCCCTATTACTGTCAGGAAATTTCTTAGAGATGTTTTTTAAACCTAAATTAAAAGCTGATTGCATCTTTTTCAAAGGGTTGTTTTTGATGGATTTGTAGAAATTGGAATCATCGAGAATAGCAAACAATTTAGAATTGCAATTGATCAAATCTTGAATAACAATTTTGCCGCCTTTATCAGCCTTGGAGATGCGGATGGTTTTGATGAATTTAAGTTCCTGGAGAGCAATCGAAAATCTCCGAGGAAAGAACTGATTAGATTGACCTTGAAGGGTATTCCAAATGGTGTCCAAATTCATGAATATAAAATTGTAATGAAAACTAGCCGGAGGAGATCTTTCCATACGTTCAACGAAATCCAGAATGTGTTGGTTTATATGCGGGAGAGAGAAATTTAATCCTAAACCGAGAACTTGAATTTGTGTTTTGGTTAATTTAGCCGAAGATAGATTGACAACATTATCAGTAGCGCAAAATTTGGTCCAAGGGCTGTTGTCGATTAATTTAATCAGAATGGAAGAGAAATGCGAATTTTTCTTTAGACGATGTACCACGCAAAGATTCTTGATGCCTGAATGAAGAGAGTGCCAAAGGAAACCATCAGGTATATGGTGTCTGAGAAAACGTTCTGCTTGTCGCATTTTATAGAAATTGGAGTTGGTAGTTTCTTTTGCTTCCAAAATGCAATGTCTTAGATGAGATGCTGCTTCATTGGAAAATGGTTGATCTGATTTGAATTCATTCAACCAATTCAGAGATTTAGGAATAACCTGTTATTGGAGACATTTTTGAAGAAATATGACGTTTTCTTTGGATTTGTGAGCTTTATAAGCAGCAGATTCGTATTTTCGAAAAGCAAAGATCAAATGAGGAAAGGTTATGAATAAGAATTTCAAAGCCAAATTAAAATCCAAGGGTAACATAATAGAACGATGACCACACTCAAACGTGGTGAACGGATAATAAGATAAAATCCCACTATTTACAGATTAAAAGAATTAAAAACCAGAACTTATTTATTAAATCTAAAATATTTAAAAGACACGAAATTTATATCTTTCGACGCTGTTTCCCTGTTCACTAATATACCATTGGAACCAACTTTCAATTTCTTAACAAGAAAACTCCCGGACTCCAATCTTGATCTCCCAATTCCTGTAGAATGTTTACTTGAACTTTTGGAACTCTGTACTACCAATTTATATTTCCAATTCCAAGACAAATTCTATGAACAAATTTTCGGTTTCGCTATGGGTAACCCATTATCCCCGATTTTGGCTAATCTTTTCCTTGAACACTTTGAATCCGAAATTCTCCCTAAGTACGCTGGCTCTAAACCTAACTTTTGGATTAGATATGTAGATGACATTCTATGCTTAGTTTCTGATAATTTTGATCTTACCTCTTTTATCGACTTCATCAACTCCCAATATCCATCTTTGAAATTCACTTTTGAATGGGACCAAAATGACCAAATTCCGTTTTTAGATGTTCTAATTCACAATAAATTTTCTCATTTGATTTTCTCAATCTACCGTAAACCTATTAATGCCGAGGCATACCTTCACTTCTTTTCGTTTACTGCCAAATCAATCAAAATCGGTCTCGCTCAAGGCCTCTTTCTCCGTGCACTGCGGATCTGCGATGAAACCTTCCTTTCGGCTGAATTTGACCATATATCCAACTCTCTTAGAAAATTGGCTTACCCTGATCACATTTTGAAAATCGCTATTTCTAAGGCTAAACGTACCTTCTTCAATTCTAAACCTCCAGAAAATAAAAAAACACATTTCCGAGTTCATTGTAGTTCCGTATGTACCTGTTTTGGAAAAGTTTCGTCACTCTCTCCCTTTATTGGATAAACAAATCATTTTCACGTATGAAAACAAAATTAGTAAGACTTTGGTTAAAAACAATCAATCTAAACCTTTGGACTGCGGAGTTTACAAAATTCCTTGTTTTGGCTGCGATAAAATTTATTTTGGAGAAACTGGTCGTGATTTAAAAACTCGAATTTCGGAACACAAAAAGGATATAATAAATCAAAAAGTGGCTAGTGGCGTAGCCAATCACGTTTGGAACACTGGTCATCGTTTTAATTTTGATAAAGCCGAAATTATTTATACTTCCAGCAATTACACTAAACGCCACATAGTTGAGTCTGCCCTAATTACTCGTCACTCAGATATTAGTACCAATTTAAATAATGGCTTTTCTCTGCATAATTCCCTTCTTTCTAAGTATATTACTTCATGCCTTGCCAAACACTAATTATTTACTCACTCACCAATTTACTCAATTAACCTGTCCTCCTCTGTATATATACCCCTGTTTTTAGTCTATTTCTCACACCTGACGATGATCTCTAGGGTGAGATCGAAACGTCGTGTCTTTTAAATATTTGAGATTTAATAAATAAATTCTGGTTTTTAATTCTTTTAATCTGTAAATAGTGGGATTTTATCTTATTATCCGTTCACCACGTTTGAGTGTGGTCATCGTTCAACTATTGATTATTTGGAAAAACAAAAATATATTCCTCCTATTAACGCGTAATTTCTTAATAAATAAATGGCATCTGCAATTATAACTATTATAGGATCGGCAATTGTTAACGCTTTGGCATTTACTGGTGGTGGATATTTATTTAAATATATTGATAAAAATAGTTCGTTAGGAGAACAAAGATGACATAATTTAGCGTTAGAGAAATATAATAAAGCTGCAGAAGAATATAGAGATCAATAAAGAATTATATAATCAGAAAATTACACATAGAGATTTTCAATCAGTCGATGAAGCTATGAGTTTATATAAAGCAGTAACAAATAAAGAAAAATTACATCTATATAAACCTAAATTATCAGATTATTATACACCAAGTAATGAACAGAAGAGATATGAAATAATTTGGATTTTAGGTGGAACAGTTATTGTATTATTTGTTGCTTATAAATTTACTAATAAGTAATTTCTTTTCTAAATAAATGGTTGATAAAGTTGATTATATTGATATTATTCCTCATGATATAAATAAAACTAAATTAAAATTATATTTGGAAAACCAAATATTAGAATTTGAAAGTGACTTAAAGATAGAAAAGAAAAAATATTTAAAATATAAAATGATATGTTATTTTATTATTAGTGGTTCAGTTACAATTAGTTCTGTAATTACATTTCTAGCATTATTCTCACCATTAACACCTTTAGCTATCTCAATTGGAGCTTTAGGATTAAGTTCAAGTGTTTTAACTGGCATAAGTTCAAAATTAAATATAAAAAGTAATAAAGAAAAGAAAAATCTAATATAAAAGAAATTGATAAATTAAAAAATACATTAGATTATATAATGAGTTTAAATGATAATATAACACTTGTAGAACAAGATAAATGAAGTTTTAAATTCATTAATCAATTTAGATATTTGTGTTACTGAAACTAATAATTTTAATGTTAAGATGGAAAATATATTTCATGTATATTTGATTGATTTTAGAAAATTGAAAGATGAAAAAAAATGGTTATTAAAATCTGATATGAAGTATTCGCAGAACCAATTAAATTTTGCTGTTTATTGTGCTACAACGGGATGTGGAATAAGTTGGAATGATCATTTGAATAATTCTAAATATAAATCAATTCAAAGTTTATTTAGATTCCATACTTATTTTCAAATAAGATTAATATTAAATGAATTAGAGACTCCTTTGCTAGGATCTAAATATTTTAAAGAATTAGATAATAATATTGATTTATCAAAGTTTTATAAAATTTGTAATGAATTTAATATAGATATAGATCATTCTGATTTTGGAACAAAAATTGGAACAATAAGATCACTTCCTTGCCCTGAAAATGTTGCAGCATATTGTACACTTCCCATACCATCTAATACTTTTTATAATATCTATAATAATAAATTAGGTTATGGTAAAATAGAAACTAAGGATTTAGAAACATGAAATTTCAATAAATTACCGAAATTCTATGATAATTTAAAACAAGCAAACAGTAATGGTTGGGTTTATTTCATTTTAGAAAATAGCGAAGGATTTAGTAAAGCTGGTATACAAAGAATAAATCAATCAATTAGAACTTATCTAATTTGCATACTAGGCGCGCAAGTTGAAACAAGATCCCCAATAATTAGAAACTTAAATACATCATTTGATACACACAAAAAAAATTAAAGTTTTATTTGAAGATTCCATTCATAATGATAAAAATAGATCGATTCCAGAAAACATAGTTAGGTATCAAAATTATTTAGATAAATCTCATGTTAGATTAAATCATTGTATAGGACCCAAATTATTAATCACTTCTGATGATTTAATATTAAAGATGGGCAATATAATTGGTTATAATAATTTAATTAAGACTGCAACAATGAAAAATTCATTTGGATTAAATGACATAAATAAAAAGATTATTACTGCTCCAAAACTAATGGAAGGTGAAAAAATTAAAAAACATATTCAATCAACTAAAACTAAAACTAAGAATATCAAATTAAATAATGATTCTAAAATAAAAGATTACAATACATCAGAAAATATAAAAACTGATATTATTCAACATGAAATAATTAAAACTAATAATGGTAATAAATCACATGCAAATACTAAATTAGCCTACTAAATTAACTTTTATAGGAATTGTAATAGGAGGAATATTATATTTTAAATTTTAATTTTTATAGGATATAAATGGAAGTAGAAAGTGGAGAAGCTTATGAAATGGGAGAAATGGGGAATAATAATGAAGGATTTATACCTGATGAACCACAACCCGATTTTTATGAAACTAATATGGATAATGATGATGGATCAGCATATAATTCTAATTTAGCAGATAGTGGTTCTAAAGCCCCTTCAACAGACGAGTTTGATGGAAGAACTAAAACTAAATCGAGAATAAATCCTGAAAATGAAAATTCAGATTTAGTAAAACAAAATTTAGAATATAATGAATACATTTATCATTTCAAACCTATATTTGAAAGATCTGGATATAATATAAATGATAGAGGTGCTAGATATTTAGTAAGAGAATTAAAATCTTTAGATGGTGAATATTATTATCATTTGAAAGATAATTATTATATTGATATCTCTTATAAAAAACAAAACGAAATATTAGCAGAATCAACATTGAGTAATTTAGAACCATCTAGAATTAAAAGAATAAGTAATAGTAATAAAATAGAAAAAGTTACACAAGAAGAAATAAATCAAAAATAAAAGTATATTTAAACAAAGAATTAATGACTTATTTGAAACAATCAATAATAATTTAGAAACAGAAACAACTTCTGGTAAACTTAAATCAAATAAAGCTCCAATTGAAGAACTTTTACCAAATGGATTACTTGATGCAACAAATCAAGAATTAGAAGATTTAAATATATTTTCTGATGAAGCGATTAGAGAAATTATTAGTAAAAGACTTGCATCTGATAAAATTGCGCATGATACAAGTATAAGAGATTTTAAAATTAGAACTTTAGAAAAAAGATAGAACTGATAAAATTAGATAAGAAATAGAACAATTAAAATAAGATAGAGATAAAAAAGTTGTTGAAGAAATTGAATTTAAAAAAAGAAATGCATATTTAGAAAAAGAAAAAGATGATTTAGAATATAACATAGAATTACAGAAAGAAGAAATTAAATTATTTAAAAAAAATCATATGATTATAATATTAATAGATTAAAAGTAATTTTTAAAGATTTGTTGATAAAACCAAATTCTGAAATATCATTAAAAGATAGAATAAAATTATTATTTAAGTTAGAAGGTATAACAATTCTTTCAATTCTAACAGCTGTAACTAAGTTATTTACAACAATATATGATAAAAGATATTATAAAGAACATTTAAAATCTAAAAGTCATATTAGAAATAAGAATAATGGAAATTTAAGACTTTTAGAAAAGAAGGAAAACATAATTAAATCTAATAAACTAGATTTACAGTTATATTTAGGTCAACTGGTTAAAGCAAAGACATTTGTTGAATTATGGAATAGTATTTCACAGAATCAACCACATTCTGAGCTTTTAATCAGTGGTTAGAAAACCGGCAACTCTATTTTGGCCTTGTATGTATATAATACATAGCTTTTGCTTACACTAGAACACCTGTTACATTTCATGTAAAGAACTATTTCATTAAGCCTATTAATTCACAGCTGTCGTCATGCGTTTCCATGACGACCGCCAGACATAATGAGTCATAATAAGCCGCAGACACATTAGATCATTCTGGAAGGCGCGCCCGAACTGAATAGATGGTGCATATAGGACGTATAGGATATTCTCTCTCGAAACGCGATTAGGAGTTTATAGTTTAAAAGTTTATAGTTTATAGTTCTAAATCTAAATGTAAGTACCGTTTTTTGTAGTTATTATGAAGTAGGGAAAGGGGGGCTACTAAATATGAAACCTTTAAATATATTTAAGTGTATTTAGTATATCTTTTAGATAGTTAGAGTTACCACTAATATCTTTTAGATTAATAAAATGTCATACACATCAAGAAGCGATAGAGAAACTCAAGATACTCTTTCTGAGGAATCGACAGCAATGGATATCGAACCAATATAAATTGGCGTAGAAGCACAAGAATCACAAAAGATCGACGAAGAAACTATATAAGAATTTCAAAAACATTAAGACTATTCCAAAAATTCCAATGATTAAGTTTAACATTTGTTGATGTAGTTAAATATTTACCGGTAAGTGAAAAAATGTTTGTAATTATAGATTTTATATTTAATGTTTTTGAAAAAACATTAAATGATTTGGGCATTAGTGATAATAAAGATATTCCGACCAAAATTGAAAATAATATTAATTGTAATATTGATTATGAATACTACTTATATTGTAAGCACCATCTAGAATTATTAATTGCTAGTGGTAAATGTAAAGAGTTTTTAACTAAGATCATTACTTTTCAAGAATTAGACTCTATGAAGCCAGATAAAGTAATAAAATATTCTAAGATTTATGAAAAGGCAAGATTAGCTAGAATAAATGATTCTATTTCAGATGGTATTATAAAATGTTATTCAAAATTATGTAACCGGTTAATGTCAATTGATGATGAAAATAAATTATATAATGATTTGAAAAATGACTACTTAGTTATGACAGAATTACAAAAATGGGTTGGATACGCTTCATTTCAATTAGGTGGAATAATGACATTAATTTCTACTGGCGTCATAACATTTTCGAATATCAAGCCTATAGAATATAAATCAGGTAAGAACGAAACAGATGGCGCCGTACGGCAACCAAACGGTGAAACAGAAAATGAATCAGAACAAAAATTAACTAAAATAAATGAGTGATAGCGTTAAGAAAAGCCTAGATCCGAGAAACAAATTAAATGGGCAAGAGAATTAGGTAAAAGATCTGCAGAATTAAAAAAGCTAAGAAAAAGAAATTAACTGATATAAATGAGTCACAGACTTTATCTAAAATTGATTCAAATAATAATCCATCTAATGCTTCTAATGCTGGAAGTAATAATAAATTATATATTAAAATTGGATTAGTAACAGTTATTATATTCTCTAGTGTAATATATAAATCAAAATTCAAATCTGATGATAAAGATGATTCCAATGATAATAAACCTATCATACCAGAAAATAAATTAAATCATAAAGTCATTGAAACTAAATCTAAATTATTATTAATGGATTAAAATAAGATGAAAAAAGAACAATATTTAAGAGAGTTATATTACAACCCAGAGAGTGAAGTACCATATTCTAGCGTTACAGAATTATGGGATAGAATTAAATCTAATAAAGAAAATAGTGATATAAAATATAGTGAATTAAAATTATGGTTACAAAATCAACCAACATGTCAAATCCACAAGAAAATGGATAAAAATTATTTAACAAGAAAAGTTATGGTTTCATATATCGATCAACAATGGCAAGCAGATTTAATTGATATGAAGAACTTATAAGAATACAATAAAGGATATTTTTGGATATTAAATGTTATAGACATATTCGGTAGATACGCATGGTCAATTCCAATCAAAAATAAAACTGGTATAGAAGTAACAAATGCTTTTAAATCAATATTTAAAGAAGCTATTCCAGATAAGATACAATTTGATGAAGGTAAGGAATTTCATAACAAACATTTTAAAAAACTATTATCTGATAACGAAGTAGAATATTTTTCAACACACTCAGATAAAAGAGCATCTATTATAGAAAGATTTAATAAAACATTGAAACCTAGAATGTGGAAATATTTTACTGCTAATGAAACATATTAAAATTATCGATATCTTAGATGATTTAGTGAAAGGTTATAATAATTCTAAACATAGTTCTATAAATATGAAACCTATACAAGCTAGAAAAGAAGATAATTCAGAAATAGTTTGGAATAATTTATATGGTGAATTTGTTACATATGATTTTGGTGAACCTAAATTTAAGATAGGACAACATGTAAGAATATCTAAATATAGAAAAAACTTTTTATAAAGGTTATACTCCAAATTTTACAGAAGAAATATTCGAGATTAAAAAGATAATATTAACTAAACCATTTGTTTATAAATTAGAAGATATAAAAGATGAAGAAATATTAGGTTATTTCTATGAACAAGAATTATCACTAGTACCAAATCCAGATGAAATAGAATACAAAATAGAAAAAGTATTGAAAACAAAAACTCTTAAAGGAAAAAAGTATTCTTTGGTGAAATATAAAGGTTATGATGATAAATTTAATGAATGGATTTTATCTAGTAAAATTAAAAGAATAAATGAATAAAGATTTATTTATATTTGAACCGCTTAATATGATAGTTACTGGAGTAACCAACTGTGGTAAAACACATTTCATATTAGACTTGTTAGAAACTATTTATAAGAATCATTTTGATAATATAATATTATTTTGTTCTACTTATGAAATGAATAAAACGTATATAGTTAAGATAAAAAAGTTTATTATATTAGATCCTAAAACAGTAAAAGAAAATCTAGATAATTATATAAAAATAGCAATTGATAATTATAAAGGATTAAATACATTATTCATTATAGATGATTGTGCTAATTTACATGATGCAAAAGTGAGCTCTATTACATTAGTAATATGTGAAGCTGTATTCATATGATTATTCCAATTTGATTGACTGTTTGAAAATTCACTTTTACAGTAGCCACAATAATTTCTATTTTCACTAATATTTAATATTATTTCATTATTTGATGTAGAAGGTAAAACGTTATTTGATGTAGAAGGTAAAACATTATTATCAATTTCATTACTTAAATTATCAGCAACTTCACTTTTATTATTATCGATTTCTATTAGTTTAGTTTTATAATTTTTGAAAATAGGATCAAATATCAAAGATATATTACAAGGTATTACATAATATAAACCATCATTATTTTCATGTGTATCGATGTATGGAATATGTTTATATACTTTACCTGCGTCCATTTATTATATAAATTTTTATTAAAATTAAAATTCTAATACATAACACTATTTAATTGAGAATTCATAATATTTAATTATGCGTCAGATAAAATATAAATGTGCATTTTGAAATTTTTGATTCCTTTTTTCTTTTTCACGAATAATTGTATTCCATCTTTTGTATTTTGTAGTTTTTTTCCAGAACCATGTAATGAATTATCCTCTGTTGTTCTAAAATCTAACCATAGTGCATATTTATTACCGGTATAATAATCAATTTGACTAATATTACAATTTTCAGATGATTTTACTTTTTCATTCATAAAATGTTTTCTAATTTCTGGCCATTGATCTATCATTCTTATTCCTTGACAAAATATTTTATTTGCTATTCCTTCGATAGTTAATTCTACTTTTGTTATTTCAGGATTATAATACTTATCAACCTGTATTGCGCCATAAGAATATGTTGCAATGGTAAAAAATATTAATATACCTTTAATAGATCTTCTTGGGAGTTAATATTCTCATTAATTATTTCATCACTTGCATTAATAGTTACAGTTTTAAATTTATCAATATAATCATATAATAATGAAAATCCTTGATTGTATTGAGTTTGAATTGTGTTAGCAATATTTTCATTAGTTACTGTATCATATTCTAAACATATATTCCATAATTTATAACCCATATCTTTAACAACGCTAGATAATACACTTTCATTTACAGGAGCAAATGTTATCTCGAATATAACATCTTCTTGAATTGCGTATTTATATAAAGCTGCATAATTATTTATCAATTCAAAGTCTAATGGAATTTTATATTTGCTTCCATATATCACCTCTGCCGTCGGTTAGAATCCGTGGCGCATTGGAATAGCGTTGTCTTGTCAGGCGCAAGGTCGCGGGTTCGAGGATAACTATATCCGTATTTTCCGTAAGGAAAATCTCCGTTTTTATAAGTTGAAAGTCATTTGATGCAATCATAATATTTCATTACTAACATAAATTAAAACCCAAAGCGCCTATAAGTCGTTAAAACCTACTACTAAATAAGTCGCTTTAATATTTTCGCCAACTATGCGCCGCCTATCGTAATAAACGGTTGTTGTTTGCGAGTACGAGTGCGTTTCCGTTTTTGAGACAATGAAAAAAGGGTGGCTCCGAGAACACCCAACTTTGCAGCGCCACGCTCTCTTCTAAAATAGATCTTTCACTTCGGTACTCATATCAGTACGCTAAGAATATAGTTCCTTCCGTTTCCAATTGGTGGTCATCATCTTCTACGATATTTAACATCACGTCATAATTATTCTGTCTTCTTACACCTGATATCTTCTTTCATCCTTTATCATCCCAACTAGAGTTTTTCAATCGTCAGAGTACCAACTACGCAAGCGATGCCGGATCTCCTCTCGCAATACTTCTTTGTATTCCTACTCTCATTAATAATCTTAATCTAATTACATTTATACCATCGACCTTCCTAATAACTTTTAATCTATTAATATTATAATCAAATGATTTTAATAATAATTTAATTTCTTCTTTCTGTACTTCTAAATTATCTTTTAAATTATCAATTTCTTTTCCTAAACGTAATTCTTTTTGTCTATATTCTATTTCATCAATTACTTGTCGTTCTAAATCAGACTTTAATTGTTCTATTTCTTTAATTTTATCAGTTCTATCTTTTTCTAAAGTTCTAATTTTAAAATCTCTTATACTTTTATCATGCGGAATTTTATCAGATGCAAGTCTTATACTAATGATTTCTCTAATTGCCTTATCAGAAAATATATCTAATTCTTCTAATTCTTGATCTGTTGCATCAATTAATCCATTTGGTAAAAGTTTTTCAATTGGAACTTTATTTGATTTAAGTTTACCAGAAGTTGTTTCTGGTTCTAAATTATTATTGATTGTTTCAAATAATTCATTAATTCTTTGTTTAAATCCTCTTTTATTTTGATTTATTTCTTCTTGTGTTACATCTCCTAGTTAATTACTATTATAACTTATTCTTTTAATTCTAGATGATTCTAAATTACTCAAAGGTGATTCTGCTAGTATTTTGTTTTCACGTTTATAAGTGATATTAATATAATAATCATCTTTCAAATGATAATAATATTCACCATTATCTTACACCTCTATCATTGATATTATATCTAGAATTTTCAAATACAGGTTGTAATTTATAAATAATTTCATTATATTCTAAATCTTGTCTTACTAAATCTGAATTTTCATTTTCAGGATCTATTCTCGATCTAATTCTTCTTTCATATTCATCTGTTGATGGGGCTTTAGAACCACTCTCTGCTAAATTAGAATTACGCGCTGATGAATTATCATCATCAATATCAGTTTCATTTAAATTGGGTTGTGGTTCATCAGGTATAAATCCTTCATTATTATTTCCCATGTCTTTCATTTCATAAGCTTCTCCACCTTCTGTCATTTGCATAATAAAAAAATTAAAATTTAAAATATAATATTCCTCCGATTAAAATTCCTATACAAGTTATAGCTAATTTAGCATTTTCATGGGATTTATTATCATTATCAGTTTTAATTATTTCATGTTGAATATCGTGCTGTACGGCACCATTATCAGTTTTAATATCACCGTGTGAAGTATTGTAATCTTTTATTTTAGAATCATTATTTAATTTACTATTCTTCGTTTTAGTTTCTGTTGATTGAATATGTTTTTTATTTTCTCACCTTCCATTAATCTTGGAGCAGCAAAAATCTTTTTATTTATATCATTTAATCCAAATGAATTATTTATTGTTGCAGTTTTAATTAGATTATTATAACCAATTATGTTTCCCATCTTTAATACTAAATCATTAGAAATAATCAATAGATTAGGGCCTATACAATAATTTAATCTAATATGTGATTTATCCAAATAATTTTGATATCTTACAATGTTTTCTGGAATCGATCTATTTTTATCATTATGAATGGAATCTTCAAATAATACTTTGAATTGTTTCTGCGCATCGAATGAAGTGTTATCATTTCAACTATTGGTGATCTTGTTTCAACTTGCGCACCTAAAATACAAATTAAATAAGTTATACTTGATTGATTTATTCTTTGTATACCTGATTTTGTAAAACCTTCACTATTTTCTAAAATAAAATTAATCCAACCATTATTATTATCAATTCTATAATTATGATAAGCACAAATTCTATGCATATAATCAATTCTTTTTATTTCATACCAATACCTTGCAATTTACCATGCGCTCTAAAATCGGATTTAATATTTATATTAAATTCATTACATATTTTATAAAACCTAGATAGATTAATCTTATTATCCAATTCTTTAAAATATTTAGATCCGGGTAAAGGACATTCTAATTCATTTAATATTATTCTGATTTGAAAATATGTGTGAAATCTAAATATTGTGTGAATTAATTTTAAGTCAGAATAATTCAAATTTTCATCTAAGTTATTTAAATGATCATTCCAACTTATACCACAACCAGTTGTTGCACAATAAACAGCAAAATTTAATTGATTCTGCCAATATTTCATATTAGATTTTACTTTATATATATGATATTCATCTCAAGTAAAAGTAACTCCATATGTATTAAATATATTTTCCATTTTAGAAATAAAAAACTGTGATTCAGTAACATAAATTTCTAAATTAGGTAATGAATTTAAAACGAAATTTTTATATGTAATATTTTTTTAAAATCTATTGCAGGAATATTATATTTAATTGATTTATTATATTGGAAAGCTTTTGGAAACCCCATCTATATAATAAAAAAATTAATAATTTATTAATTCTTATTAATTCTTAATTCATCTTGTTCTTCAACTGTTATATTGCCATTTAAACTTATTATATAATCTAGTTTATTCTTCAATTTATTAATTTCTTTTATATTAGTTTTAATTTTTTCTTTATTACTTTTTATATTTAATTTTGAACTTATACCAGTTAAAACACTTGTACCTTATCCTAGCACGTCAATTGATATAGCTAAAGGTGTTAATGGACTGAATATTGCTAGAAATGTTATTTCAGAACTAATTGTAACCGAACCACTGATAATAAAATAATATATAATTTTACTTTTAAAATATTTTTTCTTTTTTATCTTTAAGTCACTTTCAAATTTTAATATTTGTTTTTCTAAATATATTTTTAATTTAGTTTTGTTTATATCATGAGGAATAATATCAATATTATCAACTTTATCATCCATTTATTTAGCAAAAAGAAATTACTAATTAGTAAATTTATAAGCAACAAATAATACAATAACTGTTCCACCTAAAATCCATATTATTTCATATTTCTGTTGTTCTTTACTTGGGGTATAATAATCTGATAATTTAGGTTTATACAGATGTAATTTTTCTTTATTGGTTACCGCGTTATATAAACTCATTGCATCATCAACTGATTGAAAATCTCTATGTGAAATCTTCTGATCATATAATTCCTTGTTAATATAATCCATATAGTTTTGTCTTTTTTGTCTAATAGTTTACTAAATTTGATTTCATACTCAATTAATAAGTCACAAAAATGATTGATAACATTTTCATTTCTATAATGATAATATTCACTTTTAATTAGTTCTGGGATTCTAGCGTGTCAATCAATTTTAATAAAAATATGAATTATAAATGGAGAGTAAACAACCACACAGTGAGAACAACAAATCATTTCTAGATAGAATATAAGATACTTCAAATGTCAAATCAGTAGAATATAAGTCCAGATGAAGGATTTGCGTACACCAAAAGAAAGGTTTTATCAAAGATAACTCGGATTTCTCACTCCATTTATCTTACGGTCTAAGATAATCATGCAAGAGATGTGGGTGGACGGTGTAGAATGGGACGAAGAGCTGAATCCAGATCTTGAGAAGAAGATAAAGAAATGGTTTGCAGAACTAGACGATCTGCACAAGATAAGAATACCTAGGTGCATACGAGTCGCATCGGAGGCAACACCAACTACACGCATTTGTAGACGCATCACAAGATGTTAACGGTGCAGTTGTATACGTGGTGTGCACGTACAAGGGTGCAGACGAAGTTTCAAGCCGAATGATCGCAGCTAAGTCTAGAGTCGCTCCTTTAATGTCTGGTAGCATACCAAGACTTGAAATGATGGGAGCTATTCTAGGATTGCGTCTGGTTGAAAGAATTGCTGAGGTATACGAGATGAATATGAAAGAAGTCATCTTCTGGTCAGATAGTTTGAATGTGTTATGGTGGATTAGAAACCGAAGTAGAACTCTGAAGACGTTTATAGCACACAGAGTCGGTGAAATTCAAAGTAAGACCAGACCAACACAATGGAGATACGTACCTACGAAAGCTAATCCTGCCGATTTAGCATCGAAGGGTATGACCGCAGATGAACTGGCGGATGAAAATAGTATATGGTGGACTGGTCCAAGATTTCTCGTGAAGAATGAAGACGAGTGGTCAGTGAATCGAGTCGAGACAAGCCAGGTAGCCAAACAAGAACTGAAGCAAGAATTCATCTCCAGGGAGACATAATTCACGATGCTTATCAAACTTAAAGAAACTGACGAAGATTGGCGTTTGAATCCAGAACGATATTCACAATGGAATCGTCTATTGCGCGTTCATGCGTGGGTACACAGATTCATCGACAATTGTAGAGTACCGAAAACTGAGAGGAGTGAAGGCGAGCTGTCTGCAGATGAGTTACTAAACATCGAAGAATAGATAATTCGAGGATATCAGATCGAAGGATTCAAAGAAGAATACTCCAGTAATAGGGAAAGTAGGCTTTCAGATCAGAGTACGAGAGTACGAGACACCACTCATCACCACAAGTAATTTTTTTTCCTTATAAATGGGAGAGAGTGAGTACCAGACAGAAAACAATAATGTTAATAAAAATCAATATTATTGCCCATATTGTAAAAAATACATCGATAAATCTAATAAATCTAAATATGAAAAATCTTCAAATCATATAAAAAATGTTATAGATTTTGAAACTCCAGAAAATTCCAATGTGAAAGAAAAGAACGATTAGAAAATATGAATGTGGATGAAATAAAATGTGAAGTTTGTAAGGAAAAGATTATTTTGATGATAAACCTCAACAAGTAAAAAAACCAACTTCAAAAACTAAATCCTTTTCAAATAAACCTTACATGGAAAATGTTAGAAATTATATTGATTCACTAGAAATAAAAGATACAATTGAAATATTAGAAAGATTACGTAGTAAAATTGGTCCTGCAGCTATTATATTTAGATTTTTTAAAGGTACAACAATAGAAGATTATAGTAAATTTAATGAAATAATAGAAAAAATACTAGATTTGATAACAGATGTTGAATATCCAAAAATTAGTATCTCTGGGAAAAGTAAGTTTTTTAAAGTCAGAAGATAAAATGGATTATAATATTCAAACACTTTCTGAAGAAATAATTTCAAAAATACAAATAAAAGAGAAGTTAGAAAAAATATTTAATGAATTTAAACGTCATATTGAAGAAAGATATTTTGAGGGTTCTGGCTTAACATTGAATGAAATTATATACTTAGATTTAAATGTTTATAATACAAAAAGAAATAAAACATCAAAAAGTAATAAAATGTTTAAAAATGATTCAAACTTTACAACAGAAAAGGATATTAAAGCATCATCTTATATTAAATTACCATTTACAACAAAAGCAGTAATAAATATTCAAAATGAAGATAATAAATGTTTTCAATGGTCAATTATTAGTTGCTTACATCCAACACTGGAAAATGTTTGTAGAATAACATATTACCGGAAATATGAAACATTATATAAAATTGATCAATATCCAGTAACTATAAAAATGATACCCAAAATAGAAAAAGTTAATAATTTAAAAATAAATGTATTTGAATTAATGCAATTACCAAATACAAAAGGTGAAAATATTAAAGATTATACATTGGAAGCTTTATATTTAACAGAATATTATGATGATGAAACAAATTGATTTATTCTTTAGAACAGAAAGTGATCACCATAATAAAATTTATTTATGTAGAAAATGTTTATCTAAATTTATGACTGAGAATACATTATTAAAACATAAAGAATTATGTGATAATAAAGATTTTTGTAAATTAATAATGCCAACGGAAAAAGATTATAAATTGAAATTTACTAATCAAAAATTTAAGAATATT
Source organism: Tubulanus polymorphus (assembly GCF_964204645.1). NCBI lineage: Eukaryota > Metazoa > Nemertea > Palaeonemertea > Tubulaniformes > Tubulanidae > Tubulanus > Tubulanus polymorphus. The sequence continues at coordinate 13,734,477 of NC_134029.1, read as the reverse complement.
GTTCCATTTGTAATTTATGGGGATTTTGAATCGTTGAATAAAGAATTAACCGATCAAGATAGAAAAGAAATATATAACAAAAAGCAATTATTAAAATCAATGGATAAAGGAAATGAATTAAATGAAGACACAACACAAGACCCATCCATTATAAATACAATTAAAAAAGTTCACCAAAGAGCTGCTGCTTATGGAATTTACATCAAATCAAATTATCCTGAATTATATGAAAGTGTAGTTAATGATTTTTGTGACAAAATGATTGAATTAGAAAGTGATTTTGCAAAATTATTTAACAAAAATAAAAGAATAGTTATGACAAAAGAAGATGAAATTGATTTTAATTATGCAACTCATTGTTGTTATTGTGAAAAACGTTTTTATTCATTTGATAAAAAAGTTAGAGATCACGATCATTTAAATTCAAAATATCGTGGAGCTGCTCATGAAGATTGCAATTTACAAGCTAAGAAAGTTAATTTCGTACCAATATTATTTCATAATTTATCAGGCTATGATACCCATCTATTATTTATAAAACAATTATCGGGAAAATTGGGCGCAATTAATCAAGAAATAGAAGAATATAATGCTATGAATGGTGTAAATGTAAGAAAATATGATTTTAAACTATTAGCTAAAACATCTGAAAATTTTATTTCATTTCAATTTGGTTGCATTAGATTTTTAGATTCTTATAGATTTCTAGCAAGTTCATTAGATAATTTATCAAAAAGTTTAGTTGATAATGATTTTATAATAACTCGATATTATTATCCAAATGAACAAGATTTTAAATTATTGAGATATAAAGGTGCAATTCCTTATTCATTTTATAAAACACACAATGATTTTAATGTAACAGAATTATTAAAAGATCAATTTTATGATCAATTAAAAGAGGAGTATGTGAAAGACGAAGTGTTTAATAGAACATTAAATATTTGGAACCATTTTAAGATCAAAAATCATGGTGAATTAGTTGATTTATATTTAAAATCAGATGTTATGATATTGGCTGACATATTTGAAAAATTTAGAGAGGTAAATTTGAATCATTTTAATGTTGATCCTTGTTATTGCTACTCTAGTCCTGGTTTAACCTGGCAATGTGGTTTAAAATACACAAATGTAGAATTAGATTTATTAAAAGAACCAGACATGGTTTTATTATTTGAAAAATCAATTAGAGGTGGAATTAGTGGTGTTATGGGAGATAGGTATTTTAAAGCAAATGATGAATATAAATTATTATATATTGACGCCAATAATTTATATGGTTGGGCAATGATGCAACCTCAACCATATAAAAATTTTATATTAACAGAAGTTGAAAATGGTGATAAAACTGATATGGAAAGCGAAATTGCGAGTTTAAAAGATGAAGCACCAATTGGTTATTTCTTTGTAGTTGATTTAGAATATCCTGAAAATATAAAGTTTAAAACAAGAAACTTACCTTATTGCCCAGAACATTTAACTGTAGATGATAGTTATTTAAGTAAATACCAGAAGAAAATAAAACCGAAAGATCATGTTTTTACAGAAAAATTAATACTTACTCAAAATAATAAATATAATTATATTGTTCATTATAGAGTGTTAAAATTTTATCTAAAACAAGGAATGAAATTAAAGAAAGTACATAGATATATTGAATTTAATCAATCGAAGTGGTTAGAAAAATATATAGATTTCAATACTCAACAGAGAACCATATCAAAAACAGATTTTGAAAAAGATTTATTCAAATTAATGAATAATAGTTTTTATGGTAAAACATGTGAAAATATTAGAAATAGAAATGATATTGAATTAGTAAATAATTCTGAACGATTAAGACATTTACAATCAAGTCCTAGACATTTAGGAAATAAAAGATTTGAAGATTATTTAACAGCAGTTAAATTAAAAAGAACGTCAATGAAATTTAATAAACCTATATTCATTGGTTCAACTGTTTTAGAAGTATCAAAATTATTAATGTATGATTTTTATTATAATGTTTTACAACCACTTTTTGGGGAAAAGCATATTGAAATATCATATTTTGATTCTGTAACAGCTGACACCCTAATATTATTAAAATGTAACGATAAAATATTGATAAGAAGAATTTCAGAAATAATTCCAAAACAAAATGAATGTTATATTTCATATGGTGAAAAAGAATTAATACAAATAAATGAATTAATGGATGTTTGGACAAGAAATGGATGGAAAAAATTAAAGAATATTATTAGACTTAAAACAAATAAGAAAATCTATAGAGTTAGAACTAAATTAGGGTTTGTAGATGTTACAGAAAATCATAGTTTGATTAAACGAAATGGTTATGAAATAAAACCAACTGATATAAAAATTGGAGATGAATAATTACATAAAAGATTTTTCCAAAGAATGAATCATATGTCATTTGATGAAATTATTGATAATATTTATAATATAGAACCTGAAACATTAGAAGAAAAAGAATATTTTATCAAAGGATTTGTCATGGGTGATGGTTCAGCAGGTGTGTATAAATATGTTTGGGGTAATAGATAATGTTGGTATTTATGCAATCAAGATTTGAAATTATTAGAAAGAATTAAGAAATTCTGTGAAGAAGTTTATTCTCATAAAACATTTAAAATCATAGATGTTATGAAATCATCAGCAGTTTATAGAATACTTGTAAATAATCCTAAAGATTTTGCTATAAAATATAATGATGAATTCTATATTCATGCAATAGTGAAAAGTGATACTTCAACAAAAGAAAAGATAGTACCAGATTATGTATTAAATGCAAAAAATAATTTAAGAAAGTGGTTCTTCATTGGATTCTATGCCGCAGATGGCACTAAAAAATTTACAAAGGATAAAAAGATAACCTTTGCATAGAAAGGAAAAGTTGCTATATCAGGATTAAATATATTATGCAGTTCATTAGAATTTAATATGAATATAGAATTAATTAAATCTAAACCAAATTGTTTTAATTTAAGGCATGTAGAAAAAGAATTAACAGAAGAAGTTAAAGATTTATTTGAAATATATAACCCATCAGATTATGTTTATGATTTATCAACTGAAGATGGTACATTTAACTGTGGATTTCCATTAATTGCCAAAAATACTGACAGTTACATACTAAAAATCAAGTCAAATGACAAAACAAAAGACTTAAAAACATTAAAACATCATTTTGATTTTAGCAATTATCCCAAAGATCATGAACTATTTAGCAATGATAATAAAAAGATTCCTGGTAAATTTAAAGATGAATTAGGGGGTGATGAAATGATTGAATTTGTTGGGATAAGAAGTAAAATGTATAGTTACAGAACAAAAGATCATGAAGCTAAAAAGTTAAAAGGAATAACAAAACATGTGGTTGATAAACATATAGAATTTCAAGATTATATAAAGTGTTTATATAACTCAATTGTAATGAAACATAAAATGAATTGTTTAAGATCAGAAAATCACGAGATGTACAATAATGAAGTTGAAAAAACTAGTTTGAATCCATTTGATGATAAAAGGCATATTTTAGATGATGGTATAAAAACATTACCTTATGGCCATTAAAACAGAAAATCAATATCATCATACTCGAAATCACTTTTGGCTTCTTCATTTTCATTTAATTGTTCTTGTATAATTTGTTTAGGTTCTTCCATTTCATTTTTCTCATTTAAATCACGTGTTATATTGTGCCACATTTCATCTCGCTCTCTTTGTTTCTTTTTGTTTGTTAATTCATCAAAATTATATGGAATTATAATATCGATGTTTAAATAATTTACAATCTTATTTAAAAAGAATTCATAATTAATTGAATCTGTTATTCTATTTTCCAAATGATACATAATATTTGATAATATTTTGATAATATTTGTTTGAATGTTTTTTTTATATTTTCCATATCTTTTTCTGTTAATTTAGGTTTTTCATAATAATCATTAAATAATAAATATAAATACATTTTCTTTTGTTTTGTGTTAAATGTTGATGGAATAATTGTTTTTATAATATCTTTTTTAGTTATTTCACCATTTTTATTTTCTATCATTTTCATTTTTTCAAGCCATTGCATATATTCTGGTGTATGATCTTCTATAGAAAATATTTTAAAAATTTCATCTAGATAATTTAATTTTGGTTCTATGAGAAAATCTCTAGTTTTTTCATCACCCCATAAATTCTTTTGCCATCCACATTCATTACAAAATAACACAGTACCTTCTTGTCTTAAGGTCGCATAATTACATTGTGGGCATTTTTGTTTATAATTTATTGGTAATAGATCTTCATTAAGCTCCTTGTATTTTCTTACGTTTTCTTTATGTTTTATTGTTCTATTATGTAGATTTGAATTACTTGTTGTAATAATCAATTTACAATATTTACAATAATATGTTTTTCTTGTTAATTCATTATATTGTTTTTCTAACTTTTCAACTGTTTCTTTATTATCTGGTAACGTTTTCTCATATTTTATTTTTTCTAATAAATTATTTTTTCTTTCATTGAATTCAGTTTCAAATTTATTAGAAATTTTATCTATATGTACTTTACGAAATTGATGATTCTCCAATCTTCTATATTTTCAGGGCTATATTTTATTCGACAAGGCTCACAGAAATGATCTTTTATATTATCCTTATCATAGAATAAAAAAGGTCTTTTCCAAATAATTTCAGGTTCAACTTCAACAGAATTACTATTACTTTCGTTACTATCAACATTAACCGTTGTGTCATTAATTCTACACTTCTCTGAATTTTTTTAAACATAATTTCTTGAGAATAATTTATTACATTTTGGACAGTTTAGTTTAGGGGGTTTATAATTTTCATCATGTTTTTTCATATGTCTAGCCATATTAGTTATATTCATTTATATAATGAAAAAATTACTCTCTACATCTTATAACTAATTCATAAATTACAGGAAAGTTATTCAAATCAATTAAATATCCATTGTGATTTCTTATTTCTAATTTAAAATTATTAAATTGAGGAATGCAAGGTTTAAAATCACATTCTGTTAAATTATCATTTATTTGAGTTCCAAATTGTTTAAAATTTTTTAGCGGTAAAATATTTAGTATACTAGAACTACAAATTGTTTCTTTAGTTGCTTCGAAAGTTTTTGTAGGCTCGATTAAATTGCAATAAATATAAAAGTGTGTAAAAGGTATTATATTTGAATTACCATCTATGTTTCCTGTAACAGTATCTGGTGCAATTCCTAGCAATTTAGCTAATGGTTTTTTTACCATAAATGCATGTTGACTTTCATCATATACCTTTATTTTAATTTTATTTGTGCTATCACTTTTTATAAATCTAATTAAAAATTTATCATCTCTTCTAATTTTCAACCGTGCTCTTCGATTAATTTCTTGAGCTAATGTTTCTAAATTATATAATCCTGGTTTTAAAATTATATGAAACCATTTATCTACATTTCCACTATGAATTAAAAAAGTATTATCTTCAATAGTTTTATCCGTTATATCATAAAAAGAATTACATAAACTTATATTAACTAATTTTAAATCTACACAATTCTTAAATTCTCTATCTAATTGAACTAGTAAATTATGAGATTTAATTATTCTTTTAATTCCGCAATTTATTTTACATATTTTCTTATTCGAAATCTATTTCATGGTGCCCCTTTTCATTCTTACCTTTGTATACGAAATAGAAATCACCAGAACATAATTCTTCTAGATCTTCACTTGATAATCTATGAAATCTATCCGGTAAATATATTCTGAATTTATATGTATTTCCTTTTAATCCTTCATATTCTAAGTGTATAACTAATTTATCTCCATATTTGTTAGTAACTCTATCAATATTTGTAATTAGATATTTCTTATGGATTATTAATTCTTTTAACTTCTTAAATTCATAATCTACTGATTTGACATTTGAAGTATCTTTTATTCTATCTAGAAATAATTTGTTATTCTCACTGTGTGCTTGTTTACTCTCCATTTTAATAACATATTTTTATTAAAATTTGATTAACACGTTAGAATTCTTTTCATTATCTCGTTCTCTTTTGTTTCTTCTCTTTTAAATTTTAAGTATTCATCTAAATTACAACCATAAGCAACTGTATGAATTACATCATCCAGAATATATCTTTTATCATCAAATGGGTTTAGACTTATCTTTTCAATTTCTTCAATAAACATTTCATGATCTACAGATCTTAAACATCTCATCTTATGTTTTCTAACTTCTTCATTGAATATACAATTGATGTAATCTTTGAAATGAATATTCTTTTCTACTACACTTTTGGTTATTCCTTTTAACTTTTTAGCTTCATGTTCTTAAGTTTTATATGAATACATTTTAGATCTAAAACCAATTAATTAAATCATTTCTTTACCACCTAATTCATCTTTGAATTTACCGGGAACTTTTTTATTATCATTGCTAAACAATTCATGATCTTTAGGATAGTTACTAAAATCAAAACGATGTTTTAATGTTTTTAAATCATCAGTTATGTTATCAGTTTTTATCTTTAATATGTAACTGTCAGTATCAAAATATAATATTTCTATATGTTTTTCTCCAAAAAATGGTTGTAATACATTATAATAGAATTCATACATTAGTAATTTTGATAATTCTAAAACTGAAGCGCCAACATAGATTGGTTTATTAAATTTCATTGATGTTCTTCTCATTTTAACTGCGGCTAAATTTTCATCAAATATTCTGTTACCAATGAACTTAGGATATGATTGTAAATGTCTAATTCTTTTACCATTATTAACTAACTCAATATCATTTCTATTTCTAATATTTTCACAAGTTTTTCCATAGAATGCATTATTCATTAACTTGAAGAAATCTTTTTCGAAATCAGTTTTAGCTTTAGTTCTCTGTTTGGTGTTAAAATCTATATATTTTTCTAACCACTTAGATTGACTAAATGCAATATATCTATGTACTTTTTTTAGAATCATTCCTTGATTCAAATAAAACTTTAACATTCTATAATGTACTACATAATTATATTTATCTTCTTGAGTTACCATTAACTTTTCTGTATGAATATGATTTTCGGGTTTAATTCTTTTTTGGTAATTTGATAATTCTTCATGTGTTACAGTTTTATGTTCGGGGCAGTATGCTAGATTTCTAGATTTAAATTTTTTATCTTCAGGATATTCTAAATCTAAAATAATTTACTTAATCTTATTTCATATTCAATTAATAAGTCACAAAAATGATTGATAACATTTTCATTTCTATAATGATAATATTCACTTTCAATTAGTTCTGGATAATCAGATTTTATATATAACCCGAAAGCAGCAGCTGATTGATGAATCTTTTTAATAGTATTTGTTTTTGGTCGTTCTTCAGAATAATCATTTTCATTAGAATTTAATTTCTTTCTCTTATAATATATTTCTTTTCTATCTTGATCAGTTAGTTCTTTATTTAATGATTCAAAATCTCCATATATTACAAATGGTACTTATTTTTGTAATCATATTTTTTGAATTCTAATATTTTATCCATTTCATTTGGTAAAACTAATTTACAATAATCATGATTTTCACATAGTTGTTTATGATTTAATAATGTACTTTCATAACTGAATCTATGTAAACATTTTCTACATAGATATATTTTATTATGGTGATCACTTTCTGTTCTAAAGAATAAATCTATTTGTTTAATCCACATATAATGATTCTCATAATATAATATATCTTTAACATCGTTTGAATCATAATCTTTTGATAGGTATAAAGGTTCTAATGTATAATGTTTTATGTTGTTACCTTTTGTATTTGGTAATTTGATTAAATCAAATACATTTATTCTTAAATTATTATCTCTTTCTATCTTTGGGATGTTTTTAATTATAACAGGATACTTATCTATCTTATAATTATTTTCAAATGGTTTATAATGAGTTAATCTACAAATATTATAAGTTGCAGGATGTAAACAACTAATTATTGCCCATAGAAAACATTTATCATCTTCATTTTGTACATTTATAACAGCATTAGTTTTAAATGGTAGTTTAACATAACTCGATGCTTCAATATCTGGTTCTTTATAATATGATACATTATTTTCATCAATTGGTTTTGATTTAGTTAACTTATTATATTTTGTGTTATAAACATGTAAAGTCATAAATATTATTTCATCAAATATTAAACCAGATCCTTCAAAATATTTCTCTTCTATTTTAGTTTTTACTTCATTATAACATTTATCTAATATATCATCTATATGTTGTTTATATATAATATGTTGTGAATGAGAATTTATATTATATATTGGTTTATCTTCAGATTTTATGAATTTAACTTTAACTGATATACTAATTTTAGGATATTCAACATCAGTTATTATTTTTATTATTTCTTTCATATTTTCTAAATGTTTTTTAGTTTCTTCTAATGTTTTTCCTTTATGAAATTTAAACTCGATAGCTGCTGGGCCAATATCACTTTTAAATGCTTCGGTTATCTCTATATCTTTTTTATTATCCAATAAATTAATATATTTTCTTACATCTTCCATGTATGGTCTTTTATTGTTTAATTTATTTTTCATGCTTTTAATTGTCTTCTGTTTCTTATCATTATCTTTATCAAAATAATCTTCACCTAAAATATCATTATTCTTATTTCTAATATGACTTTTTAGTGTTACACTAGTGAACCAGGTTCGAATTGTAAGTTTCATGCCGATTGCGCGGCGGTTTGTTTATGTTGGTACTATAGAGCCTCGTATACAACGATTACATGTACTATAGAACCCTGACAATTAGTATCCATTGATAGCATGTGATTGATAACAAAAATGAAGCATCTCATGATCTGTAACATATAATTATACGTTTTAAGATATGCGAAACCATAATTCTATTTGACGGTAGGCACTAAGGATATAGGGTATAGCAAGGTTTTTATTAGCATTATTATTAGCACGAAGATATTAAAGAAATCAACCAGTTATGGATTTCAGTTAAAGGTATTTTAAGTATGATTAGTTGTGGGGTATTCATTTATTATGTACGCATTGTTGGGTGGGAGGGTATCTTATTAAATTGCATGCAATTGTAAACAAAAGGGGATGGGGTGAAATAGTGTTGCGTATTGTATGCACCTTAATGTATTTTAAAATGTAATTCTGCTCAGGGTGTAACATATGAGCGTGTGGATGTGGGCTAGGGGGGTTGGTCCGCGAAATGTTGGTGGAGTACGTGCGCCGCATGGTCGGTAGTAAACTTACATACAAATAGGTACTAGGAAAGGAGGTGGGTCTAAGTTTTTGCGTACGTTATAAATGGATAGTCCCTTGGTAAAAAGTCTCTGCCCAGGCCGGTTGTGCTCCATAATCTGTGCAAACCTGAGTAAATACTGTTTGTGATTGTCAAAGTCAGCATTAGCCCACGTCAAACTGTATTGTTTTTCTTTAAAAAAAATTACGCGAGAAGTTCATTTTTTATTGTCAGGTTTGTTTTTAAGGACATTGAATCTTTTTGTCAAAGAGCTGATGCCCTTTGGAGGAGTGGTTGGCCTCATTTTCCGATACGCTGAATCGTCTGTCATACTGGACAACTGAATTTTTTAGGTGTCTTTTAACTTCCACGTTCTGGACAGCGGACAGCTGTTGACAGCGTTTGGTGCACGTATGCATCCTCACTTGCCAAGGTTTGATGGCCACCCGCTGGAGCTCACGCCAACACAAACCTGTGCTGCAAACCCTTTACTGGTCTACTACATCGCCCACGATTTTTCGTGCGGACAGGTTCCCACTCAGTATACATATCAGATGCGTGGTATTTATAGAGCAAACGTTGTGCCAGGAAAAACGCATCGGATTGGCTAGAATATAGACTGGTAGGCGCTGAGCGGGAACCTTTCCACCCGAGAAATCGTGGGCGATGTAATAAGAACAATAGAGGGTTTGCGGCAAGGGTATGTGATGGCGTGAACTTCCGCGGGCGGCAATTAAAACCTGCCAAGCGAGGATGCCACGTTTGGTGCAAATGTCTTCATTTTAGTCGTACAAATGTAGATAGTTGTAGTTCCCATTGCGTGGGCTTGACTAACGAAGATCTATCCACGTCAGTTTATTCGCCAAAATAAGGTGTGGTGACAATTTTAAGGTGAATCGATGAGTGCATAAGTGATACACAGCAGAAAACGGACACCCAGTGTCACGTACAGCGATAAACAACTTGACCCCAGACACCCAATCTTAAAACTGGCTTCAATTTTCGCAAAATGAATTGGAGCGCGATGTCAGAGTGGAACGTTTTTAAGGGCCATACATTCTTTTAGACAGGACCAACCACTTTACCCTCTACTACCATCCCCGTACACCACAGTAATTCATAATGAAACACTCAGACACTCCATTGGTTTCATAGGTCTTTGAAATGGTTACATAACTAATTCCCCAAGGTTGAATTAGACTAAAACTATGCACTACTAAACGAAAACTTCTCGATACGTTCATAGAGAAATAATAAAATGATAAAAAGATGACGATATGGTTAGTATATCAATGCGGGTGGGGGGATTTTAATTCTTATTAAAAAAACACATTTATCTTCGAGCTATGATGCGGGAGGATGGACATTATTTTCATCTAATTTTCCGATGATTTTTCCGATGCGGGCGGGATTTCAAAATCATGAGAAAAAAATGCATTTTTGGCCTAATAGAAATCGCACATTTATAGATGAAAAGTTCGTTTTATTCGTCGTAAATACGTACATTTGTCGGCATAGTCGTAACTGGAGCTTCCCCGAAGTGGTTGCGAGAAGAATTCCATGTTTGAAGTAAGTTTTGTAAAAGTGCATAGGTCTTCGTTTTAGTTTTGCGTGTGTGGGTGTTACTAAAACTATGCACTACTAAAACGAAGACCTATGCACCCAGTTCAATTTTGGTTAATGGCGAATAATTAATCAGTCACAATAACGCGTACTCCTACAACAGTGGACGGGATCCGATCAACCCGGATAACCGTTCGATTCTAAGATGTTTTTTGAAAAATTTTGGACAACTTTATAAAATACATGATATCCTACTCGGATATCACTCGAGTCAGTCATACCATTACGGTCCCGAGATGAGATCCGGCTCGAGCGGAGTGTAGAATATTAATAGAAGAATAGAATCCTAAACATTTATTTGTGAAAATGATGTATAAGCCACGACAACGCAGCGAATCGAATATAATAGAAATCGCACATTTTTAGAGGAAAACTTCGTTTCATTGTTCGTAAATACGTACATTTGTCGGCATAGTCGTAACTGGAGCTTCTACGAAGTGGTTGCGTGAATAATCCCATGTTTGAAGTAAGTTTTGTAAAAGTGCATAGGTCTTCGTTTTAGTCATGCATTGCCCATACGTCAACTTTTAACAATGGGAATTCGCGAAAATTCGCATGCGTTGGGCATCGCATGCGAATCGCGCGTGCAGTGTGAACAGGGCTGATAGCTATGTCAGTTGACGGCCATCAGCGGGCGGAGCGATCCCCACACCGTGGCCTCAAAACTGTATGCAGTCCGTGATGGGTAGACCTACTAAGTATAACCGTCGACTCGATTGTGACAATTGGGAATTTTGAGGTGTGGGTGTGACTAGGCTACTGTCTGGGTTCCAGACCAGAGAATTATGAAAAATAATTTGAACAGAGACGCGTTAAGGGCCATTCTCACGCATGAATCAAGAAAATATAGGTGTTTAAAAGGTGTTTTTTTTTTTGGGGGGGGGGGGGGTGGCTAGCAACCTCGTACACCCCCCTGTACCCGCCCCTGGTTGGGTTAATAAGATTATTATTTCAGTATAATCTCCAGGGCCCAGTTCCACAGTTGTGAGTTAGAGTTAGTTAACTCAGAGTTAAAATCAGTTTGTTTTCAATGTTTTAACTCCAAAGTCAAATTTAACTCACAACTGTGAGACTGGATCCAGATGTTTTCAGGATACAGTGTTAAAGCTACGACTTCTTAAAAAGGGAAAAATGATGAGAATTTTTCATCAACTTTCGATTTATAAAATTATGCAAATCAAAGTAATATCAAAACCCATAAGCTATTATAGTCAAAATATTGTGATCAATTCAAATTATTTCGCAGTATTTGGAGTTACTTTTAAGGGTCAATGTATTATATAGATATATTGAATATATGTACAGTTCATATCAACCAGTTTCTTTTAAACTGCATTGTTGTCTTTCAGAGGGTGGTGCATGTGAAGCTGCAAATAAAAAGAAAGAAGAAATGCCTGAGGGGGCTGTCCGTTTATTAAGTAAACTTCACAAAAAGTATAGCAGCAAAATGAATGACAAGAAAACTCCAAAAAACATGTGTGGGGATTAATAGCTTCGGATATGCAGAAACTAAATTATAAAATATTGTTACACATGGATTCAACTCAAAATGAAGTGGAACAATATTCTAACGCCGTACAAGAATTGCGTAAAACACAACGGAAAGACAGGAGTTGATCCTAAATACTGCGAGTACTATGATGATCTTGATGAATATATTGGGTGTCGGCCATTCGTAAGACCAAGTGTAGTTCTGTCGTCATCGTTGTCGTCGTCTTCCAATATTCATAAGTCCCAGACTCATGAAGAGGTTGATGTGCTGCCTACGCCTGATAATGATGAGTCCACCGACGAGTCTTCATCTGCAACTCCGCCAGTTGTAGAAACACAAAAACGCAAAAGGCTGACGAAGCGAAATACCGTACCGGAATATTGGAGGTATTGGAAGCCCACGAGTCAAAAAAGCAAGAAGACACTACCAAAATTTTGGAGTTGACGAACAAGGAGCACGAGGAGGTAATAGCATTGGAGCATAGACGATTAGCGATGGAACAGTCAAAAATTGATATTTTTAAACAAATTCTTGACAAGTTTTAGGATGTTGCTCAATTTAGATACAGAAAATCTTTGAATATCAAATCAAGGGCTTGGAGCAAGAAAGTGCTTAGTGCATTGATATGGTCAAAATTTAGTTATACCCATCACAGGATCCATTTACGGGTATATAGGTTGCTTCATATGATAAATCTGGCCTGTTCCAATGTTAGACTCCGGAAATATGTTGGAAAAACTTTCATGATTCATTAATAGCCCCTTTTTGCACCAAGCCCTTGAACTATCTACTACCCTCAATAATAACCAAATTTTCATAAAATTACAGTAAATTCTACCTAATTTGGATTGGTCTCAGTAGTCAGAAGTAAATCACAGGTCCCGTTTTTTGGTTTTAAATAGTAGACCTTGAGTTTACTGTAAGTCAATTCTCGAGCTGTCAATGTCCGCAGCTGTATGATTGAGTTCATCGTTAATTCTTGTAGTTGCTGACAATCGAGAAATTTATTTTATAAGCTATATTTTTCTTGTTTATCTTTTAACAAAACAATTTAGCAATTTATCATCTCTCAAAGACTTAAAAAGATGAATGTCTCTTAATGTAATTTTATCACTGTAATTTTTAAGCTTTTGTTTTTAATTGGTGTTTTAATAGGAAGTTTATTACCGTTATTAAAGCTTTTATACATTTAGATATAGAGTTGTTGACTTATTGACTGTAGCAGTGTGCAACTTATGTATATGGCATAGATAAAACCTTCCACCGGTATAAGTAGTAAGGAACTATGGCTAGTGCATTCGGACTCATCCACAAACTTGATAGTTGGTGACTTGAAAGGTCGTTGTCGGCGTACTCATGTGTTTAAGTGAACTTCGTTACAGATGTTTTACTTAAACTTTATAAGAAGTGGTTTCAATAGAATTGCCAATTTGGGACCAGAGAAATTTCTACAATTTGGACGATACTGACTGAGGAAATCTGAGTTATAGAGCAAAGTTTATTTGAAAACAAGAAGGAAAAAATGGGACTGATGATTTTTCTCCGACATGAGCGACTATACGACTTACACCGATCTGACTTATGCGCGTTTACTATACTCGTCACCAATGCAATTTTCATTAACTTTTGGACAGCAAGTTACCATGATGAACTGTGGTCTAGTCCTAATCAATAGAGAAGTACAGATAGAGAACAATTCTTTTTCTTCTGACAATTATAGACGGACACTTTATTGAAGTTTTCAAATCAATGGTTTTATCAGATCATTGTTCACAAATATATATACTGGCTGGTCTAATGGGTGCTGAACTTGTCAATCATAGCCAACATCTGAAAATTTCCACTTTCTTTGAACTATATATGTACATTTATTTGATGAGCATTTTCTTCATAGACAAAATAAAAAGATGGAACTACGTACACGTAGTTGGTAGTACCGGTACTGGACAAGTTTGATTTATAAAACTTTTAGACAAACATGCATAAACTTTTAAACAAACATGCATGAAGATAATTTAGCCAGAGGAGGGTGAAAACTGTATAAACATTTGGAATTTACAAAGAAAGTAGCAAGCTGATGACATTACGCTTTTGTTCACCATTAGGTTGAGGATAATCTCCAAAATATTCGTTTTCATCGCCAGCCACTTCTTCACCTAAACCATCACGCAGATATTCGTCAAGTGATGTCTCGTGCTGTAGACAGATGTTTTGTAAAACAAAACAGCTGGTTAAAAAGTTAATTAGCCGATTATGGTCATGCATGTCAATATATTTCAATCGTCTGAACCGCCCCTTCAGAATACCGAAAGCATGCTCGATGCCTATTCGCGTCGAACTATGTTTGAAATTGTAATTTCTCTGATTGTTTGACAAATTACCGAAATCTTTATAAGGTACTAAAACATGCTCTTCGAGGGCATAAGCCGAGTCAGCTACAAGGTGAGAATTATCTGGGAATAATTTCCGTCGAACTGCGACATCCTCTGAATCTATGTATAGAGGTGAGTTTTGAAAAACTCTGGAATCGTGTGCTGAACCAGGCCACCCCGAATGAACAGATGTGAAAAAGCCTTCATGGTCACACACAGCCATCACATTGATACTGTGAAATTTTTTCCTGTTAATATAGTTCTCTGGATATTCTTTCGGTGCTTTTATCGGAATGTGGGTGCCATCTAACGCTCCTATAACACCCGGAAAACCTTGCAATTCTTTGAACCCTTCAATGATTTCACGCTGTCTGTCCCCAGATGACCATCTAATAACTTTGGGTAGCACATGATTCACCAATATCTTTGACATCTGACCTAAAAAGAAATAAAAATAATGATTAACATCCATTTGCCTATTATGTAATGTCACGACACACACAGCCCCAACAAAAATTAACTGTACCGTACCGGTAAAAACTCAGCCACTTACCAACAATTTTGAAAACAGTAGCTTCACACACACCAAACACAACTCCTATACGTATCAATGGAAGTTGGCATGAAGCATAATATAGAAATATCAGTACCGGTAACTGTTTTTCAGCGCTTATTTCGACATAATTCATATACAACTCGTCGATAAATGGTTGAATATATTCCATCATTACAGCAAACGTTGTCTTCTCACAGCGGAACCTTCGTCTGAATTCTTCTTCGTTATATTGTTCAACAGTTTTTTCAACATAATCATTTATCCGCGTTTTTTTATAGATACTTTTTGTATGTTTCATTACTTCTGTTTCAAGAAATATACTGGAACTCGTAGGGCATAACAGATTATTTCTGACGGCTTTAATCTTCCCATTTTTATTTTGGTCTGGGTATTTGTCAGTTTTCAGCAGCTCATTGATAATAAGAAGCGCTGAACTCTTTTTCTTGTTGTCCATGGAGGCAGCCATGTTACCGTACTACCTAATCGTAATAACTAAACTGCTCATTTGTGGACAAAAGCTAATCAAATCAAAATTGCACCTAATCGCACTAGCTTATCAAAACCTAATCTATTCAGCTCACAAAAACGCCTATAGGCTAATGAACCGTTTAGGTTTCATTATGAGTTTTCCGGTTTGCTCGGCTACCCGTACTGGCGGGGTAGTCTAGAGAGGCCAATGAAAACTCCGGTTTGCTGAACCACCCCTCTTTGCGGGGATGCGGTATGATGTTTGATCTGACAGTTTCAAGTGGTTAATGGCTGTTTCAAGTGCTTACAACGATGCTTATTACTTTCGTGGTACATGGTGTATTAAAAAAAGATTTCATAATAATACGCTCACCGCGTGGGCTTCGTAGAAAGACCACTACCTGTGACCTTTCCAAATTTTAATAGTCCTGTCCGATTTGGTTTCATCCAATTGAGAGACTGCCTTTTCCAGTTAGGGCATTTTTGGATCACGTCACTCCAGGAAATGACTTAACGCTTTTGGGCCCCTTCGTCGGTTCCACATGTAACGCGTTCTCAAATGTTTTGATACTTTCTCAGTTTGTATCAAAAATATTGCCGATATTTGGTCCTTAAGTCCTAAAAAATGATAAATTTACAGT